>NC_142070.1:28835833-29152500 GCF_059756535.1 Pantherophis guttatus | reverse complement strand
ACTATGTAGAGGCAAATATAAATATGTTTTTATGGAGTTTTTAAAAAATTAAAAGCAGAAATGACAAAATGTTTTAAATGTGCATACATTTTGTATGTCAGTATGAGTACAGCATAGGGGCAGTTAGGAAATTAAGATTTATTTATATTATTTTAAAATACTTCCTCCCTTCCTTTCTTCCTTTCTTTCAAAATTTAGGGACTCAAATCCTTTCCACTTTCTTTTTTGACTTGGTCATTCATTATTTTTTCCTTTAGTTTAAAGCAGTATTTTTTGGATAAAATTAAGAATTGGCTTTATTAAGCTTCCTTTCCTTACCTCCTGTCTGCCCTATATCAATTTAGCTCTGGAAGTAATTTATTTCAGGTTATAGTTTCAGTGAAAGAAGCAGATCTTAATATTTTGCTAAACTTTCAATGTTGACACCAAGTATGTTAAACACAATCTATGATAAGAGTTTCTGTCGTATAAATACTGTGTATAACTTAGAACACCAATTATAAGGAATAAATATTATAATACAATATATAATCAAACTATAATGCAGTATTTTTCAGTTTTGACAGCTTTAAGATGGGTGAACTTCAAATCCCAGAATTTCCCAGCCAGCATTACACTGGGGAATCTTGGGAGTTGAAGTCCACCCATCTTAAAGCTGCCAAGGTTGAGAAGCACTGCTATAAGGAGTAGTAGAACAGATTTATTTGTATATCTCCTTTATTATTTTTATAAACAATTCAAGTCCATGGACATTTTCAGCACACCTCGTCCTCCTATTTTCCTCACAATAATAACCCCATGAGGTGGGCTGGGTTGAGAGATAGAATTAATGGCCCAAAGTGACCCAGTTGGTTTTCATGGCTAAGATAGAACCAGCATATCAGGACATTCTAAAGAGTAAATTTTAACTACATACATTATTCATGCACAACCCTGATAAAAATCATATTGTAAACAATTGTTAAACAAAGAAGCTTTTTTACTAGTTTGTATGGCACATATAATATTCCTTGCAATTTTACCCAAACAGTTTCAATGTGCATTAGATTACTAAGTGGACCAAATCACACCACAAACCTGATAGATAAGTGGAGGTATACTGAAGCCTCCCGTTATCAATCATCTTCTAATATTTGGGTGGGACATTATGAAGATCATATAGGTCAAGATTTTCTTTAATTTGAGAAATCCACATTATATGTTGGAGTGCATAACAGGAATTGTGAGAGGATATTTTACAGATTCTTTAAATATGGCTGACACGGTAATTATGATTACTTACATTGTGTCCATAAGCAGAAAGTAAACTATTCTTCACTCATATTTATATATGTAATATGCATGTAATATATATATGTGTGTGTCCGTGTGTATGTATAGTTCTAGTATATATGCAAACTTCCAAACAAAATACTGGATTGCAACTTCCTAGTTGTGTTTTAGGAATAACATACATGAATCTCACAGGCATTTCTAGAAACAGCTATAATGCTAGACTTTACTTTGAAGCATGCAGGACTTCGTTTTATAAATCAAGCAAATTAATCTTAAAGAAATGCAAATTATCATGCCATGAAGAGAAACTGGGCATGTGCCATGTTGAATTCAGCTTTTAATACACTTAGGGTTTTAAAGGTAAAAACAAAAACAGATTTATGCTGTACAGAAGAGTTAATACCATCTTACTGTGGGCTGCAAATTATAACAGGATTTGGTAGATCTCAGTACTGAAGCTAGAATGTCTGTTCTCAATTACTAGACCCTTTTAGGAGCCTACGAACTATAGTTTGAACTAACTTCAAAGCTATCACACAATGCATTAAAGTAATCAATCCTGATTTTCAAAAAATGCTATAGATGCTAAGCCTAAAACACTGAAGAGCCTTCCGGTTCTTAAAATCAAAATTCTCTTCTTTTCTTTTTTAATTTATTGGATACTGATTAGTCCGTTATTACAATAATATACAATATTATAGTATTTAAAAATTATGACTGGAATCATCAAGAAAATCACCTGTGCTTAACAGCAACAAAACTTTCATTATGGTATATTCTTCAAAGCTAAGCTGCAGACGAACAAATTGAAGGCTGATCTGGTGCATTCCTTGGCATAATTCAAACATTGCAGATTGCCGCATCCTTTCTCTGTAAAAGACAAGACACGGGTAAAATAAAGATATGCTGAAGTTTTCAAATGTTTTATTGTTTAATGTTTTGTATTGTATTTTTGATATGCCCTTTAGTGCATAGAATTGTTATACAGTGAAATGGATGACCATGTACATCAAAATTAATGATTTATTCTAATTAAGATAAAAATAATTTATGCTGTTGTCATCATTAGGAAAAGAAGATAGACTTTTCCCTCAAGGATCGTTTTCATCTCATTAATAATTGTATAGACTACACTCAGATAACATGATAAAACACTGACTGAAGTATGATCCTGTCAAAATTAATACCTCATAAGTGTCAATGGATTCTCTTTAGACTAGAGAGAAGCATGCAAAAGCTTTTCTCGTGAAGGTGGCTAAATATTTGGCGGGCTGCTTAAGTGACTCAGAAACATTTTGAATGAAAATGTTCTTTTCAATCCAGTTCAATACAGATTTAAGCCCAGGTTTGGAATAGCGAATGCTTTGGGTACTCTATGGGAATTTTTTTTTATCAAAAAGAGAGAGTGGAGAATCATTTGGATCTACGGTATGTTCTGAATAAAGGAATTATTTCACACTGCTTCTATCCAAATATGATTGGCCATTGGTTGGTTTAGGAAGATTAGAGTCCTGTTTATAAACAGCCTAAGAAGTACAGTACGAGATTCATCTAACATTTTTATTTTATTTTATTTAATATTTTCTCAAAACCACTATAAAGAGTTTTAGGTGGGTGCAAACTGAAGATCATGTAATGATAACAGCCAGTTTTACCTTCCCTTTTCAAGAAATCAGGCTGAGATATTGGATGTCTTCAACTGACTATATAACAATTAGATGAGATTATAGAATTCAGAAAACAACTAAACAAACATAATAAGTAGAAAACAAAATAATAAATCCTATAAATATGATAGGGGCCCCAGAAGTGCATCAATGAACACATTAACTCCAAGCTCTGGAACAGAGCCAGGTCTTAAAAGAGCTTTTCAGAACCCCAGGAGAAAGGGCACTCTTTTAATCTCTGGGGCAATGCTCCGAGGCAGCAATGGAGAAGACACTTTTCTAAGGCCCTGCAAAATGACAATGTTTCATAGAAAGGACCTTGACTGCACTTGCTCTGCCAGGACATACAAGCAGGCAGAAGAACAACAGATCAACTATCCTACGGATAATCAGGCCCTGTGTCATGAAGGGTTTAGCAGGTTGTGACCAGCTCCTTGAATTGTACCCAGATGCCCACTGGCAACCCATGCTGCTCACATAGCAGTGACACATGGGTATAACATGTAGCACCTGTTATTGCTTATGCTGCTGCATTTTGTAATTGTAGTTTCCAGATAATCTTCAAGGAAAGTTCTCTGTAGATCACATTGCTATAGTCCAATCAAAAGGTGACCAGATTGTGAGTGACCATCTGAAGGACCTCTCAGTTGAAGAAAGCAGCAACTCGTACACAAGATGAACCTGTGTAAATCCTCCTGGCCACAGTTGTGAGTCCAGAGATCTCTTAACTTGTGGACCAGCCTTAAATGGGAAGGTGCACCACCATCCAAGATCATATACTTGATCTGGGGAGAGGGGAACAACTAAAGACACTCAGTCTTATTAGGACTGAGCCAAAGTCTATTTCTCCCAATACCTGAACAACCTCCAGGCATCAGATTAATACACTGACAGCTTCACCTGTCAACCCCAAATTGAGATATGGAGCTAGTATCACTGAACAAACAGATAAAGCCATTCAACTTTAACCAAAGACAAATTCCTTGTGTGTCAAATCACTTGGCCAATAAAGAATTCTATTCTATTCTATTCTATTCTATTCTATTCTATTCTATTCTATTCTATTCTATTCTATTCTATTCTATTCTATTCTATTCTATTCTATTCTATTCATTATCTGTTTCATATCAAGCAACAAAGGGGAGAGTGTTGAATCCTGAAGGGCTATATAGACAGATTATGGGCATGCCCTCCTCTTCTCTGCCCATATAAAGTTTAATATTAAGTTCATTTTTCTAACTAGAATTAAGGCTCACATATGAACAGAAGATGTCGATAGTAATATAATTATAAAGTAAAAGTTAGTATCTCCATAGAGAAGTAATGTATTTTTCATCTGCAAAAGCAAAGGCAAAACAACAAAATGAAATAAAACAAATCCAAAGGTTGGCCTATGAGTCAAACACGAATTACACCAATTCATTGATTTCTGCACCATCCTAGTACAATGTGAAAACATAAAGAGAAAAGAAATCATACAAGCTATTTATTTAGAAAATTTATATTGCTGCCTACTTGCACATGGAGACTCAAGGCGGCTTACAGGACATAAAAACACAATATAAAAGAAATAAAAATAATAATAAAATAATAGCCCCCCACCCCATTAACAACATAATTTCTTCCAGAATCAGGTAATGCGTAATTCCTTCGAGATGAATAAAGATTGAACTTTTCAAGTAGTTAGTAACTTACATGCAAAGGACAGTTGCACATTATTGTCACTGTTGAAATGAAAGTAATTCCTCAATTTCAGCAACTGTCCAAATGGGCAGTATTAACATAACCCATTACATACAGCGTAAGGATTGTAACAGCCACTATGAAGGACGGATAGAGCAAATACTAGCAGAAAGGATCCATGGATCAGCAGTCGGGATACATGATAAAACTTTAGTTTCATAGCTCATGGACAGACTCAACCATTGTTTCAACTGGGAAACTGTGAGCATCCTAGACCAAATTAAAACCATAAACACTACCAAATTCCTGGAAGCTTGGCATTCAGACCAATCAGCAATCAACAAATACATAGAGATAAATCACATTTACACATCATTCAAAAGAGACAATGAAAAAGTTAAGAAGGAAATAAGACCAGATCCTCACCAGTAAACCACATTGAGTCATGCTAGTATAATGAGTTGCATAGAAATTTGATAAATTAATTAATTAATCTGGAATTAGCACTAGTTAAACAATCAAGCAGAAAATAATATACTAATCAAGGAACTTTCATAGAAAAAACAACAATCTCACAAATATTGGGAGGGCAAGCTACTGCATATAAACAGGAAGCAAACCCCACATTCACTAGCACTGCTGATATTACCTAGTCAGGTAATGAAATGTTTGCAAGCAAACAGCCAAGTTCAGAGAGCCCCAAGAATTTCACAGATCAAGCCTGAACTACATACTGTATATACATTCTCTTCATTGGAACATCTCTAAGATTTCTGCACTGGAGATTTCAAATGAGTTAAGTATTTCTGAAAACTAGGAGATAAAATTCTTGGATAAGCATGTGTTAAAATAGAATAAACAATAGAAATATATTTGCTGTTTTGAAGAATTTGTTAAAATGTAGTTATCACTTCCTGGGTGGAATAATGAAAACAAAACAAAACAAAAAAACAACCCAGCATACGTTTGAAGTTTGGTAGGAGACAGCTTCAGAACTTTCGCAATTATCTGCATTGCTTATTCTCAAATGAGGAGGATATTGTTATACATTGAGTTGTATCGTATATTGAATATATTCTCCTATAGATAGAATGATGTAATCTTGACTAGGTTTTCAAATACTAAACCTATTTCTATCTAGGCTTAAAATTACATTAGTTGGCATCAATCATCACAGCAGCTTAATCTGCTGGCTTTTCTATAGCAGGTAAGCCTTTGACCTTCTTCTTATCTTCCATCTTTCTTCGGTTCTGTTGAGCGCTTTTTGCACCGAGTACAACTGCCACTGCTCTATCTTTAGCCCACTTCTTCAGGTAGCACCCAAGAATTTATTTTCAGCAGCCTTTATCACTTGATCATGAACTATTAAGATTTACTAGTCCAAACTGGGTTTTGCTAAAGCCAACAATCTACCTTCAACACCAAGGTTTCCATCTCCATCTAATCTGATAGTAATCAGATACATTTCCTGCCTTTCCCCCCTCCACACAATTCTTTTTTTTCCAACCCTGTGTATGCGAGTTCACTACCCTTTTCTGTGCCTTATGAAAATCTAAACTATCTTCTATTCCCCGCATCTTATCTACAACAGAACGTAAGTTTAGTACTGTTTAGGGTGTTTGGATAAATACATGAAGAATAAGCATGATGTGATGGTATACAGTGCATTATATAATGCACTGAAGAATCCAGAAACTTGGATAAACAGATGCCAATTAAATAATCAGCAAAACCGAACCACTGATAAATCATGATCCAGCTCCTAATTTGGAGTTGAGATGTTCTTGCAATACTTTCTGGCAAGATATTTCCTAATAAATAAATGCTCCCTCACCCATATTATTTCTAAAGCCTACCTCTCTGACTTGGATTGAGTTGTATTAAATTAGCAGATTTTTCTGCTATACTGTAATTCCAACCCAAAGTAAAATACTACTTAATCTTTCGTTTTTATAATTTTACTCAAAATTAACACTTAAAATTGGTATTTTAAAAAATTATCATAATAATTATTCACATATACTGACATTTTCAGTTTAAAGTCCCCAGATTATAATTGTAATTCTTTCAGATTAAATTTCTATCTTTGTTTCCTGTACACCATTCCATATTCACTCATAATATGCTCAATACAGTTCTTTGAAACAACACATATTTTAAAAAAATGTCAGTTAGTGCTCTTTTTCCTTTTACTGGTATTAAAAAAACTCCTACTTTCCAGTATTTGTCAACAGAGTTTAAAGCATTATTTCAGTATTACATAATGAAAATGTATTTCATCCCACCTATAAAATTCAATCTTTCGCTATTCATTTATTCCATATAGATGCTTCAGCAATCATAAATGTTCTCTTGGTTATTCTCTTTGATCATTATGATTTCTACAACAGCAGAAAAAATCTACTTGAGGAGCAGAAAATCTACTTGAGGAGCAGAATTCAATGGCATTTACAGTTGATTATTTCACTTATTTATTTATTTATTTATTTTATTTATTAATCAAATTTCTATACCGCCCTATTTCCGAAGGACTCAGGGTGGTGAACAGCCAAGATAAAATACAGATAATACAAATACTAAAAAATCCCTTAAAATTATTAAATATTTTGGCCGAAACACAGATTAAAACACTCAATTTATAAAATCACGAATTAAAAATTTAAAAGAGGAGAGTTAGGCCAGGCCAGCCTGCTGAAATAAAAAAGTTTTGAGAGCATGACGAAACGTGCGCAGGTCCGAGATCCTGACAATTATGTACTAGATTGAGTTTTGCAAGACCAGAATATTAAATATATCAGAATAAACTATAGTGCTATGTAGAGATCAACTACATTTGAAAACAAAATGAAACAACATATGACGGGCATGAGAGCTCAATAGTTAAAGATGCTGAGCTTGAAATCTGGAAATCTGACCACCCAGATTCGAGACCAAGTTCTGCCAGATGGGCTGAGGTCCTTTACTTGTGCCAGTTCCTCTCCATCTAGCACTTCATAAGTATGCAAATGCAAGTAGATAAATAGTATTATGACCCAAGTCACACACATGGCAATAAGTGCTAGTAGAATATGTTTACTGCACTACTCTACTTATTATAGCAATATCTCCCAAAATCTCCCAAGTCACAAATTCTGCTTCCAAGCAGTTCAGTGAATAAATCCAAGTAGTAAGTTCTCAAGCAAACACAAACCCCAAGGAAGCTTCCCAGGGCAAGTCTAAATCCAGATGCAAATCCAAGCCCAAATCCAAGTCCAGGTCCAGGAAAAGCCGACAAAGCAAACTCAAGGATCATAGTGCAAAACCAGGATGCAGGAAGCACGGAGCTGACGATGATGATCAGGAAAATGAATGGTTATTTTTGCCAACCGCTCCATTCCACATGCCTTATTAAGTAACGACAAACAGGTGTTTCTGACTGGGAGGGGCAAGGCTGCTTCCTCACAAGCAGCCTTGCTGACCTCCTCTGAGCTTCCAATCTCTCCGCTCTTCATGTCTGTGGATCAGGTGGAGTGGCAGCTGTTCCTCATCAGAGGCAGCTTGTTACTAATCCTCAATTTAACTGGTGCCTCTCCTTCCTGTTCTTGAGTAGGTGGCTGTCCATCCAGTCAATTGCACCCCGGACCTGCCTAATGGACCTGAGAATGCAACTCTTCTATCCCCGGGCTAAGTATTCCAGGGATCTGGACTATGCCTAATGGGTATGGTTCCAGGTCATCCTCTTCCAAGTCAGTAACTGATGGGGACATCGTAAATAGATACCACTTTGGTGGGAAGGTAACAGGGTTCTGTATACCTCGGCATATAGTCATGCTGGCCACATGACCACGGAAATGTCTTCTGACAACACTGGCTTCCTCAGCTAAGAACCGGAGGTGAGCACTTGCCCCTAGAGTCAGAGATGACTGGACAGGGGAAACCTTCACCTTTACCTTTACCAACATATATGCTATAAAACCCAGTTTAGCAATGAGACAAATTATGCCTGCTGATTGACTGAGTATTAATCCCCTTCTGAGAATGAAAGAATAGCCTAACATAAAGCAACAGAAGGGATGATGCCTTTACATCACAATTTTATATATGTGGACGTGTAATATTTCTACAATATTAATAGCACACTAGCTCTGAAGAACTGGGCATAGGTTGGAAAGATAAAGGAACACTTTAAACTAAATATAGGACCCTTATTTCTGCTCTAGGAGGTCATCAATGGACACTGGTTATGTCTCTTTATATTAGCTTTATAATATTAATGGGAATGACAGATCAGTAAATATGAAACTGCATATGAATCTCATAACAGAGCTATATGATCTTTTGTATGCTTTTACACAGCCCTTGCAGGATTTCAAATGAGAATAGATAGGCTCTTTGTATTATAACACAATCTACCAATTTACATAACTGATATAGCTCCCATAAAATTTTTAGAAAATGAAACACCTATTTTTATCTTATACAGTAATTTGCATACCTTTTTTTAAATGAAACTGATAATTTTAAAATATAAAATGAAACGTTTTGTTAACTTTTTATAATTGCATACATGATGAAGATTATGTAATTGTGAACCACTTGAAAACGCATTTGCTCGAGATATAGAAGCGATTTCCATAACAGCAGGAGTTCTGTATTGCTGATTGTGAAAACTGGTGGTGTTATTGTTGTAGCCTTGAATGGACCAAGTTGAACATAGTCCAGAAGATCATAGCTGAGGCAACATTTTGTTCTAGGACACTATATGTACATGTAAGTAACTATTACTCTTTAAGTTCCCAACTTTAAAGCCAGGAAGAAAAAACAATATATTAGTTCAGAAAGACATTTCCATTTTACAGCAAAAGTTTAATTCAGAATTAGCTGATATATTGTGTATGCTTTTCCTGACTCATGTCTGCAGAAACACACTAGGGTAGCAGTACAATGGTGGGTTGCTCCCAGTTCGGACCGGTTTGCAAGAACCGGTAGTAAAACTGACGGGAGGCTCCACCCACTGACCCGGACATCATCATAAATGATCTGTGCATGCACGATGTGAACCGGTAGTAAAGGTAAGTAGAACCCGCCCCTGTAGCAGTATCCAGTTTTGGGGAGGTAGCAAACAAATGTGGAGTTCTTGGGTAGGGATAATTACACAATACTCATATATCAGAAGGTATGCAAAGAACTGGGCTAGAGACCTCCAGCATTTAATTTTCCAGTAATGCCTTTGAGATTGAGATTATGGCTGAGGGGCATTGTGAAAAATATCAATTAGATTAATGCTTTGCTTTGCAGCAAATCAATTTTTACCCAAAGTAAAAGAATCCTAGCAGACACAGTAGTGCATGTTGATAGGTAATTGACTGAAATCAGGAACATGTTGGGGGCCCAAGCAGTACAAATATAGTTTGATGGTGTGAAATGTTAGAAAACTTCTGTTAAGCCTATTTATTCTGTTTGCACTGTATTTGCAACTATCCCTGGGTGATAATGAAACACATAAACCTTTAGATTCTAAGAATGCTAATAAAAGCAAAATTCTTCAAGTTAAGTCTGAGAGTATTTGTTTGACATAATACAATAGAGGTCATAAATTGTTATAGAGATCTCAATGCAGGTTGAACAATGGCACTGTAGCCCTTCTCCTCTGTATATCCTGTTGTGTGATGTCATATGATTATCAATAGTGATGAATCGTCTTCTCTATAAGTAAACTCTTCCATATGAGCTGAAAATCTGCATTATTCAATTTCTAGCTCACATAGAAGTCTTTGCATGCACAATTGCTCCCTACTGCAGATAACTACCTTGTAACATCTACAGCTGGATACTGAATAATGGGAAAATGCACTTAGTCTTCTTGTTGAATTCTGCATTGGAATGTAATCCTTCATCATGACTAAAATAATATGTAAACCAATAAAGAAGAGGAAGAGGAACAAAGGAAAGATTCAGTTGAAAGCATTTGGTAAAAATACAAAGAATGAGAAATAACAAACCTACAGCTATAGGGGAAAAATCAATGCAGTCAAACCTCAAAAAATTGTTATCAATTATTTTATTTTTCATATAAAAAGCAACAAGGGAGATCTGGTGAACTAGATCACCAACAGGGAACGATTGATTAAAGAATGAAAGCAGTGCAAGCTTAAGAGGAATTGATCACATTATCTTGAGGCTTGCCATATTCTCAAAAAAGAAATTGGAGCATAGTTGTACCTGCACCCCAGATTTTAAAAAAAGCCAATTTTATTAAGTTTATAGAATTATAAATTGAGCCCTTATGGACAAAAATACAAAAGAAGTCTAGGAAAGTTGGCAACTTCTGAATAGTAAGATACTAGAAGTCTAATTTCATAGCATTTCAAAAAGAATGGCATCTTAGAGTTAAAAGGGACATTTATAAGAATTAAAATGTAAGTGTAATCATTAATATTATATATTTGCTGCTGACTATCAGCAAATATATAATATTCACAGAAAACAAGTTAGAAGGCTAAAAAAACCAAAGGAACCTACGCTTCCAAGGGAAGCTAAAAGCAAGAAAAATGGCTTTTTCAATTATGACAATAGTAAAAGAAAGAAAAAGGAAGGAAGGAAGAGGCCCACTCCTAGGAGAAAATGGTAGGATAATAAATAAATAGAGAGCAAGCATGCAGAAGTCTTCAGCTCCTCATTTGCTTTAGTCTCCCACCCCCCAATGAATTCAAATATAACTGCTCAGAACCACTAACAAACAGAGGAAGTGAAAAATCAAGGGTAAATAAAATTAGGGTTAGGAAATATTAGCGATCAATTCAAATCTCCATAACAAGAGCAATTACATCCAAAAGTTGTAAAGGAACTTGTAGATGTCTTTAGAGTCCCTTCCTGTGAACTTTAAGAAATCATGGCAGATGACTGGAGATAGGTAACTGTTGTTCTACTCTTAAAAAGAAACAATATAAACCAGGTCAGCTTGACAGTAATACTGAGCAAAATTCAGAAACAAATCATTAAACAATTGGTTGGCGAGAATTTAGAAAGGAATGCATTTCTTGGCAGGAGCCAACTCTCTCTCTCCAATTTAATTGCCTGGGAAATAGAGTGGATGTAGTATTTTATCCCGCCCCCCGCTCCCGAATTATATATTTTTAATTGTCAACTCTTAGGTTTTATTGTACACCACCCAGAGTCACTTTTTCATGGGATGGGCAGTCATATAAATTTGATGAATAAATATATAAATTAATACATGCACATCAATAAAGCTTGATAAAGTCTGCCACTTGTACTAGGGAAAAGGGCCCTGTTTTAGCTATTTTAAATTGATTCAGAATTGTTTGAATAAACATATAAAATACAGATCAAATGACAGGTTAAGCTGGAGGGAAGTGTCAAATGGTGAGCTGTTAGGTTCTGTTCTAGGTCTTATGTTGTTCAACATATTTATCAATGACCTGAATGAGGGTTTGGAAATATTATTACCATATTTACAGATGACACAAAGAGAAGGGGAATGGAAAGTATCATAGAAGGCAGTATCATGTTGCTGGAACGGTGGAAACAACAGGCAGTAATCAGTCACTATTAAATTTGGTAAGGGCAAATGTGATGTGTAATATTTGGATAGGAAAAAGCAGAAGCATGAATGTAGAACAGGGAACCATACATGCAAAAAAAGTGTTTTTTGTTATGAGACAACCATGTAAAGTAAATGGTAAAAAAGCAACTGTAATTGAATCTACTGAAAAAAGATGTCAAAACCAAGATATGTCCATTGGCCAAATCCCATCCATATTGTACTGAGTACTGGGCATCTCATTTTAGAAAAAATATTGATGAGATGGAATATATTCAGAGAAACAACCAAGTTGATAAAGGACCTCAGAGGAAAATCATATGAGGAACATTTGTAAGTGTTGGGCATTTTTAGTCTGGAGAAGAAGCAAACTGAAGTATCCAAAATAATGTTGTCGTCTATCCTGAAACAACTGAATTTTTTAAATAAATTTTGTTAGACTACATACAGCTACTCAAAATAATTGATTAGATTTATGGAGTTTCTCAGTCATCCAGATCATAGTGATTTCCAAGGTGCTTCCCCCCACCACCCAAAAAAAGCCAACTGGATTGTTTTTTATTTGAGGAAAAAGAAGACATTTTCACTTCTTATCCAACAACCATCAGCTGTTATAAACATCATCTTCCTTTTCCTCAGATAAAAAACAGTCCAATTCAGTGGTGGGATTCAGCCAGTTCTCTCCGGATTGCGTGAACTTGTAGCAGCGATGCCCGCCCACCCACCCAAATGTAATGTGTGACTACTGCACATGCACAGAGATGGCAATTCCAAAGGCAATTGGACCAGAAGTGGGATTCACTTACCTTCCCTACTGGTTCGCAAATGTAAGTAAGTGAATCCCACCTCTGGTCCAATTGCCTTTGGAAAAAAAGCACCTTTCAGACAATTGATTAGACTAGATTAAACTATTTAAATTAGCCTTTTTCCAATTTTTAACTTTTCAAAAACAGTTCGCCAAAGTGGCCAATATCAATCCCCCCAAGGATCGATGGAACTTTCCATTAATGTTGTTGTTATTTGTAATGGTATTCATTAAAATAGTATTTATCAAATTATTTTCATATAATAACTGTTTGAGGATAAATGAAAATCTGAAAATTCATGAAGGAGTCATTGGGGTGAAAAGTTTGGGGACCACTACGCAAGAGAAACCCTTGGAATCAAGTCTCAGGGGACCCGTGCATAAAAATATGAAAACTATACAATACAATTTAGTCCCAACCTACAATGTTTACAACACCAAAGCAATAGTCTGACAGATAAGCAACAGCATGTTAAATTATTCCCACCATCCAAGTGCTAGCAATATATAGCACACAAAGTTAAAAAATGATGATAGTTTGCAGAACATCTAGCAATGTCTCAGAGAACTGTAGATTTTCACAGAAAATCAGTTGACAAAGGCTGATCTGGATAATATGTTGCCCTGTTATTTTTATAAAAATAGTGTGACAAAGAAAAAAACTGGACTTCTGGTACTGAGACTTCATTACTAGCTCCAATAATCTTCTAATTATTTAAATACTTTATTAATACCTAACAGGCACAACCATTGGAGGTTCACCTATATTAGGTTTTAGGTAAGTAGAAGGGTGAAAAAATAGCCATGTATTTTAACATAATGCAAAATTTCATTTACACAAAATTCATCTCAATCCAGCGCAATTAATATATAATAGATCTCCAGTGTCAGATTAATTTTACTGCACCAAGCAACTCTTAAAAGTATGATTGAGAGTTTTTAGTTTTCATAAACAGCATCTGAGGAACTATTAAACATTTTCTGCAAGTAACTTTGTTTGATTTTTTTTCTCCACTCTTAGGGCACAAAAGGTAGTTTAACAACCTAAAACAATTTCAAGAGTAATTTGCAATATGGTATCTGTTGCCGCTGTTCCATTAAAAAAGAGAATAATTATATCAAAGTAGCTCACTTCCTTCACATGAGCTTCAGCAGTATTTTTGATTTGAATCCTTGTTTTTATGGCATGGCTAATATAGACAAGATTTAATGTTTCTAGGTAGAAAAGGAAGGAGCCCACAGCAATGAAATAAATGACACTTACAATTATTGCTGTATGATATAAAAAAGGCTTCTTCCAAAATTAGTAATTGTCATTGTAATGAATTTACACTGAGCTCCTGTGTACTCCTAACAAGAACAATTTCTCTCAATAAACTTTTTAAAAATAATGCAAATATTTTCAAATTGTGTAAAAGTAAATAGATATGTTGAATATTCTTTTTCTTTAAGTTACGTATTAGTTATTTGTCAAAGCCAATTAAATGTTGAAGCTTTGGAAGCACATACAATGACAGATGCAAATTAAAGATAAGGGCAAGAAAAACACATGTGAGAAAGATGTTTCCATATGCTCATTTCCCAGTGTTTGTATTCCTTCACAGCTTTGCATTCTATATGTATACATTGTAGCAGAGCTTTATTTTATAAACTTCCTTGGAAAAGCAAGCATTTATTGGATAACTTACTCATTAAAGACCAAGTCAGGAGCAAAATAAAGAAACTGGCTATTTGTATGTCTGTATGATCTCCAGCTCAAGGCAAATGACGATAAACACATCCAAGAATACTGTATTAAAGTAATTTGGTCCTCAAGAGGCAAGTTTCTAAATCCTGAAAAGAAAAAGAAAAAAAGGATTAGTAAATCTTTAGTAGCAAAAGAACTCCTTAACACCCAGAAATACAAACACGGATTTAGCCCTGTCAGGAAACATAAATTCTAATTTTAAAACTTTATCTTATTGATGTGAAAAACATTTCTTCATGAAGCCTCCCAAAGGTGCTTTTTCAGGAGGCAACTGGACTTTCTTGTTTTTTCTTTTGAAGAAACAAGAAAGTCCAGTTGCCTCCTGAAAAAGCACCTTTGGGACAACCATGACCTGGATGATTGCGAATCTATGCAGACTCATGAAGCCACCTATGCATGGAACAATTATTTTGCAGTGATCTGTGTCTGGACTGAAAATCTGTATTTCAGGCCAAACAATTTGGGAAAGGATCAGGAATGAGCCAGGCAGATTGGTGATATACCACAATTAAGGAGAGGTTAGAAAGGGGAAAGCATTAAAAAGATATGGGGAGAGCAGGCAGCTCTGTTGGATATGTGGTACTATAACTCAGTCATAACCATTGTTATGGTTTTGGCTTTATCTGCAACATTTAAAATCCACCCTCTTTTGATTTTCTCAGTGTCTTATTTTCCATACTTCCCCTTAGCTATCAACAAGGTTCTTGGAATAAGAAAAAGAAAATGCAAGAGAGGTAGATAGTCTGCATCAGCTTGGAAATTCTATAACTGAAGACAAAAATATTGTTGATAACATGTGTAGGATAAGGGGAGGGAGGGTAAGAAAGGAGCTGGGGAACATCACCTGGCAGGCTGGTGAACTGGCCTTACAATGCGGAGGTGGCTTCTATAACAGAGCCCTGGTTAGTAATATTATGAGCTATATTTCAGGAAAAGATCTGAAACTGGTTATTCTCAAACACACATGAAAATATAAGATTTATTCTAAAAAGGGGCCAAAATTTCTGTTCACACTGCTATATTTTTGTATGTTCTAAGCAAATATTTATAACTTGTATAACAACAAAAACAACAACAACTTGTATTTTGGAAATACTCTGAGCATATGTCTATATTTATGGATATAAGTGGTATCATGCAGCTAACGTATCCTTTCTAAAACCTCCAGATATTTTTAGATTATATCTCCCACAATGCCTGTTCTGAGAATTTGGAGCCCCAACCCACATGGAGGAAAACTGTACACATGTTTTCTAATGATGAATATATTCTTTATACAAAAGAAGTTCTAACACATTCTTTTGAGCAAAGCATACCTTAAACTCAGAATGGCCATGTTAAAAAGTAAGAGTAGTCTTACAGAGTTCCATTACCTGGGAGGATCTTTGCCCATTTTACCACCTGAATCATCTGCTTGCCAGCAAGACGATTTAAAGTGGAGAGCAGGTGTTCCGCTGTGTCTGGTTTTGAACTATCATATCCTGCATATACAATTTCAGGTTCGATGTTTTCTAGAACCATAGCAGGCGAGGGAGTAAGTGCTGGTGAAACTGCAGATAAGTGAGGAACAAGTGCTGTGTTCACAGAGGGTTCTTTTGCTGGAGCAATATATGTAATCCCTTCCTCTGGGCTTTGTGGTGGCTGCTGCTGCTGCTGCTGCTGAGGTGGATCTTCGTGGATACCTTTTAATTTGCCCAATTTTTTCGACTTCCGGGCTGTAGCAAAGATGAATCAGAAAATGGGGTAAGAATGTAGTTGTATCATACAACACCAGAAACTATCTTTTTTTTTTTAGCTATGTAAAACACACAAATGGCATTGGGAAAAACCAGGTCAATAATTGAATAATTATATAATATTGTATTATATAATAGCAATAGCATTTAGACTTATATACGCTTCACAGTGCTTTACAGCTTTCTCTAAGCGGTTTAGATGTCAGCATATCACCCCCAATAATCTGGATCCTCATTTTACCGACCTTGGATTGTAAAATGGCTGGAATCAACCCTGAGCCAGTGAGACTTGAACTGCCAAACTGCTGGCACTTGGCAGTTAGCAGAAATAGTCTGCAGGGCTGCATTCTAACCACTGCACCACCTCGGCTCTTAATAATAATTGAAACTCTTAATAATAATAGCAATATATTTTGAAGCAGGAAAGTGCATAGAGATTAAAGCAAATTATAACAGTATTCCATCGTAAGCCATTTAAGTTTCCCTTTATTAACTGAATCACTTATTATTTTCTTGCTCTTTTGTTTTGCAGTATTCTCAGCTAAGCTTTTTCTCAACTAGTTTTGAAATTGCACTTTATAATTCCTTTAAAATAATTAACAGAAATATTGTTAAGTGCAGCAACTCAAGTAACAGCTACCAAAATTATACTTTAAATCTTTATTACCTTCTCATATCATTAGTAACCTGGGTCACAAACTAAGAACTTCCAATAATTTTTTTCTTTTAAACAAAATTGCATGTATTCTGCAAATATTACTGTAGACCAAACCAACTACATAACTTTTATGTTCTTGAATGGCAAACAAGTCTGCATTATAGATTATTTTATCCAAACTCAATTACAATAATCCAGACACACAGATATAAATATGCTTTTTGGTATTATCTTATAATTTTTTTAAATAAAAATTTATAAGTATTTTTATAATTCCTTATTGACATTCCATTCTTCATAGTATAAACTTCATAAACATGAATTTATATTAATGTTATTTAAATGCGTCAATTGTTATATAAAATATTTTTTCAAAGAAACAGTGGCAACTGATATTTATTTATTTATTTATTTATTTATTTATTTATTTATTTATTTATTTATTATCTTCAGATTTGTCATTTAAAATGCATTCAGTTCAGTTGTAATATACCTTGGCCTATACTTCAATGGATTTCGAACCCCTGTGCTATGGACTGGTACCAGTCTGTGACCTGTCAAGAACCGAGCCACGGAAGTGGCAGGCGAGCAAGCAAGCAAAGTTTCATCTCCACATGCCCAGGATCTAGCTTGTGTGTGAAACCATCCTCCCCTGCACCGAGTCCATGGAAAAATTGTGTTCCCCAAAACTGGTCCCTGGTACCAGAACGGATGGGGATTGCTGCTATAGGTAATGTCAATTACAATACTAATGGGCACACATCAAGGACCTCACCCACACAGGATGTTACGAAACAGCTGACTAATCTGCAAACACCAACTCCATCAACTAATCAAGATGTAACAACACAGGCAACCAACCCGCTCACAGCAACAAAGGCAGTACCCCACACCTCCCCACCAGTATTTATAGAGAGACAGCAGCTCTGATCACGCTTTCCTTGCACAAGCACGAAGCCGAAGACACCAGCCTGAAGATGACGAGTGGGACCTCATCGAAACGTCACCAAGATACTCGCAATCGTACACGGGAAAAGACCTGAATACACCAAAACTTGCATACATACATATATACACACATTTCTATCTATATCATGTCTGTGAATGGGTAGAGCTAGATCTAGATATATAAAGAAATGCAACTAAATACATCATACAAAAGACATTGCCATCAAAACAAGTTATCAGAGTTGAAGTAAATGAAATCACACATTATTGGAAAAGAATAAAGATTAATTAATCCAAAGGAAGTTTTCCAATAAAAAATGTTAATTTGTTCTGTAAGGAAGAGAAACACAAGAATACCTTTAGTGGATCAGAATAATATCCACTAGCAAAAAAAATATTACAAACAGTTTATTGACCTTTGCGTAAGAAACAGGTTCTAAGTATTAAGGAAATAAAAACAGATCTTCAGAATAGGAACAAGACAGAAAGGGTTCAATTATATCCTAATAAAAAACAAAGAGAATAGTCACAGTAACTGATTATTTACTTCTATGAGGAAATGGACCAAATGTATTCAAATCATACTTATTAGTTCATAAAGTACATTGAAAACTAGGAGTGAAGAATAAGGATGTGACAGGACAACTTCCAAGATTTATCAAGCCTGCTGACAGTTATCTTTTCTCATTAATACATGCAGGGAGAAAAACACCAGCTAAAAGTGTATCCTTGAAAAACTTTTTAAAAATTGGGACATGAGACTTATCTGTTCTTCCAATATATGGAAGAGTGCAGGAAAGTGAAACAAAAAAAAAATACTGAAAATGATTGGAAAAGATACTGAGCAGAAATTTGTTTTCTGATCATGGCTGAATTATCCAGATGATGAATGGAGGATAAAATGTGTCAGAATATAAGTAAAAACAACATGAACTCTCTGTGCAAAATTACAAATATGATTTAAAAGATACAATAGAATCTAAGAATAACGATGACTGCGGTACATCAACAGAAACATACTATGGTATTTGTTCAAAAAAACCTGAAGCAATACTATAGAAAGAGAAAAGCATTTCCACTGAATGTTAAAAATATATTCAGAAAGCCTGAAGAATGGATTTGGCAATGCTGGATTAAAATAAGTGGAACAAAATAGAAGCCACATTGTTGTTCATGCCTATTCTTAATTTCTAGCCAAGGAGATGATACCAATAATGCTTTCCAAAAAGAAACTACAGATCTTTAAAAAGGCATTATATTGTAGTGATGAGAAAAACTCAAAATTTCTTAGATGAAAAAGTCTGTCAAGGATGATCCTTCCAGCAAGTTCTCCAGTCCAGTAGAAGAAGACACAAGAGGATCAGCTAATATGGACTTGATTTTAACCATAAAGAAGATTTAGTAGAGGAAATGGAAGTAATAGGACTTATGTAATGCTGGAGTTTTTGATTTAAAGAGAAACTAAAACATAATCAAACATATGTCTTAAACTTAGAAAAGCAAATTTTAGTAAATTTGGAGCCATGTTAAATAGGATCTCATAGCAGGAAAAATAATGGGAAAAAGAACTCAGGATAAGTTGCATTCCTCAAGAAAGAACTAATACAATCTCAATGGAGAATAACAAATGGAGGAACAAAAAAAGAACTCAAAATGGCTACACAGAAAACTTGAAAATAAGACAGAGGAAATGAAAGACGACCAAATCAGAAAGAAAGAATACAAGTTGGTAGAACAAAAGAGGTGCCTGTTGATCAAATAAGTTCCGTAATATAATAGATGATTTATTTAGACACAGTACATATAAAACATTTGATAAAGTATCCAATCACATACTGATTAGCAAGCTACTTAAATGTTAACCATATGGCATGACAATTAAGTGGATACATATTTAGCTCAAAAGCCCTTCTCTGTGGATTCTCATCAAATTAAAGAAAAGTATCAAATGGAGTGGACTAACGGTCATTACTGGATAATTTCATTAATTAATTAATTAATAGATGAAGAAGTGGAAAGAATTCTTATGAAATTTGCAAAAATTGAATGAAATAGAGGAGAAAGTAATAAAATTGATAGGTTCAATAAATGGGCTAAATGTAAGAATGAAATTTAAAACGGACATGTTCAACATTCTTCACTGAGGAAATAAACATCAAAAAACAGAGTTACTACATAGGAAATATCATATGATAATGATATTTTTAAAAATATTTTTAAACAATAGTTTGTTACAATAACAGTTTGGCACAAACTGAGCAATTGATGGCTGCAAAAAAAAAAAAAAGAAAAAGAAATTTTAGGTTTCACCAAGCAGTGATACCCAAATCTCGAGAAATAATTTATTTTCTCCTTATCAAAGTTTATTGGCGCAGTGAGTGGTACCAAGCACCATGTTCTATGAAAGATTCAGAGAAATTGGACAAAGCAATCGAATGATAAGGGAGCAGCAACTGATTTACGAAGAAGAACCAAAGAGGCTGAGTATTTTCCCTCAGGAAATGATAAGTGAGGGTAGATATAATAGCACTCTTCAAATACATGAAAGGGAGTCGCATAAAAGAAGACCGAGACCTGTTTTATCTTCTTCCAGAGTAGAGAACACTGAAAAATGCATTTAAGTTCTTGGAAAAGAAGTTCTTGTTAAATGTTAGAAGAAAGTTCCTAATGGTAAGAACGGTTCAACAACGTAAGCAATTAGCCAGGGAGGTGATGGGCTCTTCTTCAGCAGATGTATTCAAGTAGAAGCTAGACAGCCATCTCTTCATGACACTTTAATTTCGATGCCTGCATTTAGCAGGAAAGTAGACTCAGTGGCCTAAATGGCCCCTTTTAACTTTAGAATTCCAAGATATATTCTTTTCATTATTATGATTTTGGGCACAGTCAGCCAGATGTTTATATTTTTATTTGGTATTTTTATTCATCTATTGAATCCTTTCCAAGGACCTGGAAGATGCTGCTGTTTGGTGGTGTTAAAGGTATCTCTTATAATTAATTATTAGTTATTTATTAACATAACTTTATATGAAAAATTAACATGCATTTAGACTATACAGAATGTGAGCCTCTTTTTACACTGTATGAGCTGCAGTGGAGCAGTGGTTAGAGTGCAGTACTGCAGGCTACTTCTGCTGACTGCCAGCTGCCTGCAATTTGACAGTTCGAATCTCATCAGGCTCAAGGTCGACTCAGCCTTCCATCCTTCCAAGGTGGGTAAAATGAGGACCCAGATTGTTGGGCGCAATATACTGACTCTGTAAACCACTTAGAGAGGGCTGTAAAGCGGTATGTAAATCTAAGTGCTATTGCTATTGTTGTATAAGCTCTTTTTATTTAATAAAAAGTAAACATAAATGTAGATCTTTGTATGCATCATTATTCATTCACTCTGGAATAATATAATTATAATATAATTAAATTAATCAATAGGATGAAATCAACTGATTAATCAGACCCATATTCATATGAAATGTATAAATAATTGCTAAATGTAAACTATTTTTATGTATTAGCATACTATGTCAAATGTCTAGAAATGCACTTTTAAATTATTTAAGCAAGCTTTCTGAATTTTAAAATTCAGCAAAACAAACAGATCTTTTATTACATCCACCTTCACCCCACTTTCATTTTCCGGCACTATTCTCTAGCTAGCTTATGCATTGTCAGCCAACTCTCCTGCTAACTTTGTTCAAACAATTTTGTCTCAACCAGAGCCAAGAATGGTCCATTCTCTTTTCAACTTGCTCTCTTGTTGCTTCCACACCCAAATGTTCCCTTTGGCTGAACTTTTCAAGTCCTAGAAACCAATCCCTATTTTTCATTCTAGCCTCAAGATTCTCTTGCTCCACTCCTTGATTCCACCTCTTACTGAAGAGTAACTTTTATTTTTTTTATTTTTCTATTCTACAATAATAAGGATTCTTCTACCCATTTAAGCCATCTATAGTTTAAACCCATTACAACTTCTCATGTCTGAGTGATATATAATAAAGTACACTTTGCAGAAACTGCAGACAAAAGAAACTTTTACAATAAGTAACTACTAGTTACCATTTCTGTTCTGCAAAAATACAGATTACAAGTATTTGGCACAAGAAGATATAAAAAAACTACAGCCTTGTGATCATCTGGAATTCTGCAAGCCAGGTTTTCCCTACGTAGCCAAGGTTTTTTACTGAGCTGGAGCTACAAAAAAACCTTGGCTACGTAGGGAAAACCTGGCTAGAAGAAAAACATATATATATATATATATATATACATATATACATATATACATATATACATATACATATATATATACATACATACATACATATGTATATATATATATATATATATATATATATATATATATATATATATATATATATAAAATTGCAAATAAATGAAGAGATGCCTCTCTGTTTCTCTGATGTGCTACACTGAAATATCAGAGCACAAGAATAGAAAAATACAACTTTTTGAAGAGACGCATGAAATCAATATGTGTTATTTTACGTCATTCAGTTATACTCTGTATTTACATAAATTTGGGAGCTGCTTTTCATGGCAATGTAGGAGGAGAACCATGTCAAACTATGGTGCCAAAAGCCGGAAATCAAATAGGATCATTTCTGGCTAGCGAATTTTATTAAAAGGTATAAGCTTTTATGAGCTGTTAGTGAAGTCAGCCACAGATTATTAATGTTAGGCCTTTTAATAAAATGTGTTAGAAAGGTGCTGCAAGAATCCCTTCAGCCTTGATAGATGTTTGTGTGAAGCAACTAAGGAAACATATATCACAACATATATCATCCATCTCTTTTGTACACAACACACACATGCATATATGGAAAGGTCAAATCTTGCATTGCAATGCCACAATATAACTTCCATCAATCTGATGAAGCTTCCAGATTCAATTGCTGCTTTCACTTTAATGAGCAAGATAATTTTTTCCCTTCTTCTGAAGGAAGACTTATACAAATGCCCAAACACAAAAGATTCAGAAGTGAGGACATTCTGCATTCTGATAATCTCCAATTTCATTCAAGTTTTTAAGAAGAGATTGGACAACCATTTTTCTGAAGTGGTGTAGGGTTTCCTGCCTAAGCAGGAGTTTTGACTAGGAGACCTCCAAGGTCCCTTCCAATTCTGTTATTCTATTCTATTCATCTTTTTTTTAATGGGCAAAACTTTAATTATTCAGTTCCCTTTTAAAAAGTGAACTGGAAAGTTATGCTACTTATTTAACAGGATAAATATGAAATAATATAATTAAAATACTATCAGTATAGTTATGCAATTAAATTATACTTTCCCCATATTTTTACTATAATTAATTTTTTTCTAAGCTGGAACATAGCAGGAGATCTGGCAGATAATACATAGTTTTTGTCTGGTTAAACCTGATATTTTATTGGAATGTTTTCACAGCACTACCACAAAAACAATAAAACAAGGAAAGAAAATCCATCCAACATGTCCTATCCAATATTTCAGTCCAATTAGCTGCCTGATCTTCCACTAAAATTTCAGTCATCATCTAACTCTCATTGTTCTTATTCTGAACCATTGTTTATTTTTTTAAAATGAGAATGACAGTAAGATTTTATGATCAGTGGTGAAATCTAAAATTTGTTACTACTGGTTCTGTGGGTGTGGCATGGTGGGGGGGTAATGTGACTGGGTAGGCGTGGCCAATTTTTTTTTTTTTTACTTTTAAAACCATTTTTTCTACAGCCTCTTCGGTGAAGAGGTTGTAAAAAAAAATGCTTTCAAAAGGCTCTGACGATCCCAGCTGAGTTGCCTGATCAGCAGAGGCTTTTTTAAACGATCCAACTCAGCTTGGATCGTCAGAGGCATTTAAAAGGAAAAAAGGGTTTTTTGATCATCAGAGGCTTTTTTTTTACTTTTAAATGCATTTTTCCGGCTGAAGAGGTTGTAGAAAAAATGCTTTTAAAAGTAAAAAAAAAGCCTCTGATGATTGTGCAGCTCAGATGGGAATGGGGGGATGGCAGGGATTTTTGCTACCAGTTCTCCGAATGACCCGCCTCCATCGCTACTGGATTGGGCAATCCAGTCTGAACTGGGAGCATTTCACCCCCGTTTATGATGTTTTATAGAATGTCTCTTTCCCAGTAAAGGAATTCAGGACAGAGCTTCCAAGTTCATCTATCTAATACTAGTTTAAAAAGAATCAGGTGTAACATATATTTGCGAAATAAAATGAAAAATAATAGAAAGTACTAATAATCATAGTTTACTTACCTCCTAAATTCATTCCAGCTTGAAGACACTTCTGTAATCTGCAAGCTGGACAGTTTTTTCTTCGAATTTTGTCAATTATACAGTCGTTTCGTCCCGCACATAAATAATTGTGCTGCCCTGCAATAAATAAAAGACAGAATATAATAAATTCTTTATTTATTAAATAAATTATATAAAATATAAATTATTAAATAAATTCAATTTATTTATTAAATAAATTAAATTATAAAATATTTAACAATATACAATAAATAAACTGTTCACAATACAGACTTACAGCTCTAAACATGAAAGAATTCCTCTTCCAACTTTTATAACTTTTATTATTTTTAAATCTTCTAGAGCATTTTAAAATAACTGCTCATAACAATTTTGAAAACACAATATTCAATGTTGTGTTCAATAAATAATTAAATTAATAAATTAATCACACCCACATCCACATATTTAAAATCAGTGATACTAAAGGGTGAAACCTTATCATGCATAATATATTTCAGATGGAATTTTATAAAGTCCAAGAATGTATTATGATACAAACTTCAATGAACTCAAGTTCATTCAGATTGCCACATGATACTATCACAAATAAAGATATCTGAAGAGGTATAAAAAGGCTTTGTATGCCAAAGCGAATTATACATCACATCCTGTCAAAAACCAAGTAAAGCTTAAACATGCATGAAATAAGCATATCCACAATTGTATAGAAAGGCCTTCAACTGTGTCAACCATGTCAAGTTGTAGAATGTGATTGTTAAAATGGAAATCCAAGAGCATCTCATTGTCCCTATACAAACATATATGCAGCTCATGATGTCACACTATGGAAAGTACATGGCAAACCAGATGGGCTCCAAATTGGCAAAGGACTGATCCAGGTCTGTATGTGCTTTCATTATTTATACAACTTATAGGCTGAATAGGAACTGAACCATTGAGAAAAAATAACTTGCAAGACAATGGAAAGAACCACCAGTCTTAGAATTGATAATGAAATTGTACATAGCTTTCGTCTTTTAGGCTCAACTATCATCAGTAAATAAAAAGGCAATCAAGAATTACATTACAAACTAGATCTTGGTTGAGCAGCCATGAAGGCCTAGAAAAAGATAAAATGAAGAAGTGGAATTCTCTGTGATGCTCTGTAGAACTTGAAGGAGGATAGAAAATGTATGATGCTTTGGGACACTGGGGTTGGAGAAGAATCCTGAGAATACCATTGTATAACCATGCAAATAAATTAGTGGATAACTGAACAAATCAATCCAGAGTTCTCACTACAAATGCTCAGACTCAATTTATCAATTTGTCGATGTTTTTAGTCACAGCTTCGAACAGTGACCGATGGGGATGAAAAAGTAACTCTCTCTCTGTCTGTGTCTCTCTGTCTCTGTCTCTCTCTCTCTTACACACACACTCACCTGCTCACCATTAGTCACTTAGAACACATTGTATACAGAGGTGGGTTTCAGCAGGTTCTGACCAGTTCTGGAGAACCGGTAGCAGAAATTTTGAGTAGTTCAGAGAACCGGTAGTAAAAATTCTGACTGACCCAGCCCCCATCTATTCTCTGCCTCCCAAGTCCCAGCTGATGGGAAGGAAATGGAGATTTTGCAGTAACCTTCCCCTGGATTTGGGAGGGAATGGAGATTTTACAGTATCCTTCCCCTGGCATGCCCACCAAGCCATGCCACGCCCACCAAGCCATGCCCACAGAACGGTAGTAAAAAATTTTGAAACCCACCACTGATTGTATGCAATTGGTTTCTGCAACTTAGTGATTAGGCAAAGTGGTCACTAAGGGAAAATCTTGTGATTCTGACTATTTTAGTTCAGCTTTTTTTTAAAAGCATCAAAAAGATATGATCCCAAACAGCTACTGAACCCAAACACCGGGGAAGATTTCTGGAATTTGACTCATAAAGAAACTGGATAAAAGGACATGTCCTTTCCCCTACTTCCCTTAAGAATGCTCACCCCAGAGCTGGAATAATTAGCAAGAAGGAAATGGATGTTTGTATTTATATTAACTAAAAAGGAAGAGACTACAGGAAAGTGAGCTTTCACTGCGGAATGTGCATTGAAAGGAATGCTCCAATACCTGCTGTTTGCCTAGTACACTTGCAAATGGAAGCTACAAGTATTTTATATTTGCTTCCCTATTTCCCCCCCAGCAACATATGCATTGGGGATTAAAAAAAGTTAAGATGACAATCACAAATGAGCACCCAAAGCCATACCCTTTTGTATGTACATGTACTGTTCAAATTATGGGTATAATAAGAAAGTACAGAAACTAACTTCTTCCATAACACTAGAACTTAAAGTTATACAGACTAAATAATTAATAAGGAAGTAAACTACAGCACTCCTCATAATACATAGAGCTATTTTACATACAAAGATGAAAGGCTCTAATAAGATTTTGAAATATAAAATAACATTTTAAAATATTTTTTTAGTGTATCTGGGCATAAGCATAATAACCCTTTCTTTAAAAAATCTGATACACAGTGGAAAAATTGCAAATTACACAATGATCATACGTACGTTTTCATAAGGATGTTTTTCAGATAGGAAGCTTTAGTAGTTCTAAATCTGATTAGTCAATCTTATTTTAATCAACAATCAGGAAATTACATAAAAATATAAATAATAGGCTTAGTTGTCTGAACAACATTAGTTATTAGCTGTTGCCTCTTCATTGCTGGAAGTCAAAGTTGAACTTCTGTACAAGTGATAAATAAATGTACATTTTAGAGAACATATCAGGGGTGAAATGCTCCTGGTTCGGACCAGATCGCCCAATCTGGTAGCGATGGAGGCGGGTGGTTCAGAGAACCGGTAGCAAAAATCCCTGCCCACCCCCACCCCCACATGCCCAGTTGAGCCGCACAATCATCAGAGGCTTTTTTTTTTCCTTTTAAAAGCATTTTTTTCTACAACCTCTTCGGCCGAAAAAATGCTTTTAAAAGTAAAAAAAATAAGCCTCTGATGATCGCACAGCTCAGCTGGGGTCGTCAAAGGCTTTTAAAAGAAAAAAAGCCTCTGCTGATCAGGCAACTCAGCTTGGATCATCAGAAGCATTTAAAAGAAAACCCCCCCTTTTTTTCTTTTAAATGCCTCTGACGATCCAAGCTGAGTTGCCTGATCGTCAGAGGCATTTAAAAGAAAAAAAACCTCTGTCGATCAGGCAACTCAGCTGGGATCGTCAGAGCCTTTTGAAAGCATTTTTTTACAACCTCTTCGCCAAAGAGGTTGTAGAAAAAATAATTTTAAAAAAAATTGACCACGCCTACCCATCACATTACCATCACTACCACCAAGCCACGCCCACAGAACCAGTAGTAACAAATTTTAGATTTCAACCCCTGGAACATATTATAAATTATACAAATTATTATATAATTATATATTCTTGCTGTGTATTGACACTGAAAGAATAAGGTATATTTTCTGAACATCCCTATAGAATTACAATATGTAAGCGATGGACTATTTCTATCTCTTCACAGATTTCACAGGCAGGTATGCTCCGCTAATGAGATATTAGGATATTATCTGCAAAAGAGCAAATTGAAGGATTTTGCATTTAACCCTTGAAACACTTTCTTCGGTCTGGAAAATTAAGAATGTTGAAATATTTTGCAGTTTCCCAAGAATGATTTAAACTACTCTGTGAAAACCTATGGATTTCCAAATCTGATGTTCTATAACATTTAATTTTTCAATCATTCTCAGCATCTTCAGTGTCTCAAGAGACATTAATAATCTTAAGAGCTTCCTTAAATGTTTGGCACCAAGTTTTCCAAGGCCAGCCTTGTTTTCTCTTTCCTCCAGGAGATATCCAAACATAGTGCAATTTTTGGATGCTGGTCTTTAGGCATGGTAAGACATGGTAAACAAACTGCATTCAATGTTCATTCATCATACTTGATAGGTGTTCCAAATCTGATCTTTGTAGTACCTCTTCATTAGTGATGTGGTCACTGTAAAAGGCACTGAGGATTCTTCTCAAGCAGCATTGTTTGAAAACATTTAATCATCTTGATTGTACACTTCCATGTTTCACAAGCATATATTGCGTGACAAATATATGGTATGACAAACTCTTGAACAGTTTTATCTTTGTAGTAATACTTATGGCTGCCAAATTGGGCAGGTGCACTGAAACATGACCACTGCATTCCAATTCAATAGTTAATTTCCATATCTGTATCTCCATTGATAGACATAATGCTACCAAGATAAATAAATTGTTGGATTTGTTCTATAGCTAGGCCACGGACTATTATAGGACTGTTATATTTCCCTGAGCACTTCCTACTTGCATAAATGGTCTTGATTTTCTCAAATGTATATGTAAGCCAATCTTGCTGGTGTCATTATCTAAACTGGTGGTCATTTCTTGCAAGCACCTTTTGCTTCACCAAGCAATGCAACATCATCTGGAAAATCTAAATCTGTTAAATGAACTGTTATCCATGTGATGCCAAAGCTTTGTTATCGCTCTATGCATAACAAAGCCCATGGACAGGAGAAACAAGAATGGCGATAGTATACATTTCTATCTTACTCATGTATTGGCATTAAAGAAGGTTGTGTCTCTAGATTCCATTCATATATAACAGCTGGAATTATAATACAGACTCTTCAAGATGTTGATAAAAACATTGAGGAATACCATAGGATTTTACAATATTCCATAGTGATTCTCAATGAGTTGAGTCAAATGCCTTTTTAAAGTCAATAAAATTGATTACCACTAACTTCTGGAATTCAATACTCTGTTCGATGATATTTCTTAAGGTCGGGTTCTGGTTGTTACAAGAGCATCTTTTCTGAATCCTGCTTCTTCTTCATGCTGGTGTGTTTCCCACTTGACACTGCAATTTATTGAGCGATACAAGGCACAGAATTTTTCCAGTGACTGATAGCAACATTATACCTCTTCAATTGTTACAATCACTGATGTTCCATTTCTTTGGTACTTTAATGATTACTCCCTGCTCCAATCTTCAGAGGTGCATTCCTGTCACCCACAGTGAGCTCTTGCACCAAACGATCTCCACCATATTTTAAGAACTCTGCAGATATCTGATCTAAACGAGGTGGTTTGCCATTTTTAAACAACTCTATTGTGTCCTGAACTTCAGTAATTGTAATTGGTTCCATACTGACATCAGGTTCCTCTGGTTGTGCAATATTGGCAAAATCATATATAGTTGATGGGCTAGATTGGTTCAATATGTTACTATAATGTTCAACCTAATGTTTATCTTGTTCTTTTTTACTAAGTAGCATTGTCCCATATTTAACTTTAATTAGGATGTTGGTGTTGGTTCTAATTCTTGTTAGTTCGCGGTCAAGACGAAATAGCGATATGGAAAACATATACAATACATATTCACATTATATTTATAGCATAAAAATATAATGAGCCTTAAACTGAACAAGGCATCTGTGGGCTAAATACACTTAGATGAAGCCTTTGTCAAATGTTTATTGAAAGGACATTTTATTCTAAGTTTTACAAAGTTTCCATCTTTTAAAACTATATAAATCAGTATGTGCCAAATGAAGTCTTCTTTTAAAATGTCACATGGATATATCTGCTGACAAGATCTTTAAGAGGCTTCAGTTCTATAGGGCAAATTTACATTTTGTTGATTGGAGAATATTCTAAGAATATTTTAACACATATTTTTAATGTGTATCAAGTTATGATTTTTGACAGCAATATAGGATTAATTGACGTATACCCCACTGCCAATATTGAAAAATTATTACAATTAAATTAAACCTATAAGGTTAGAAATAAAAAATTGCAGTCACTAAACTAAATCCAGCACAGTTGCCCGCTCTTTCTCTTTCAATTGAAGGACATCATGGAGATAATATGAAAAATTCAAAAGCAGGGGATGCTTTATTATAGGATCACATATTGATTGAGGATAAATAAAGGACATTATGATTGTAAATTCTACATTGGGGGTGGGGGATGTTGAAGAATCCAAAATAGTATGAACAACACCAAAGTTCCTGGTATGCAATTCACCAAATTTGTGATAAACTTTAAAGACACAGACCAGAATATCGAAAGATACAGCTTCAAATATAATAGGACCTGTACTATTGGTACCAAAAAAAAAGGGGGGGACTATCATTTTTATGTTCAATGCAATAAATGGACAAATTATACAGGTTTTGTTCTATTGTCTTTTCTATTCATTTAGTGATGAAGTGCAGGAAATATTCAAATAGCCATTACGACTGCAATGTCTGCTATGAAGTAGTTGATAAATCAGATATTGCACTACATTGAAATCTCAATTTAATGGACCAATTGGTGATTGGAGTGAAGACACACAAAAAAAGGAATATCTGTTAAATATCAAAGTACATTGTTTCCAGCACTTTGCATCGTTCCAAATTACGTAACACATTCACGCAACAAGCATTATTTGGGAATAATATCATTATGCCAGTAATGTAAATGCCCACAAATAACATGAAATTAATATAAACTTAACTATTTAGCCTACTCAACTTATCACTAATCACATAAAATAATCAGAGTATGCCTAATTTTTTCAGTCCTAATGTTTTTACCTATTATATGTATTAAATCATTGGGATAGGTTTCTAATGGGTACCCAGTTTTCTTTTCTTTTTCTGATGCTATTTGGCTGAGACATGCACATGCACATATGTGATTTTTTTTCCCTTCTCTGCAGGAAAATTACCTCCCAGATTTTTTGTTTGTTTATTTTTGCTAAGCGATAGAAGAATTCTGTAGAACCAAAGCCAGGCTCTATCTTCGCATCCATAAGCTTGTTTCATGCTTATAAATAAACATTAGTAACAGCTTCTTGGCTATATTAACTTCACATAACTTACAATGGGTCTCATTTCACATTTGAAATGGCTTTTTGAATTATTTACCCAGCGGAATGAAATAAAAATATGCTGTGGAAAATCAATGATAAGAAGCCAGCTGGGGGAGTAGAAGCAGAAGCCTTTAAATCTTGGAAGCATACTTGACCCATACAATTTTCGGTGGGGCATCATCCCTGGCAGTTTAACTAAGCTAACTTAAACAATTCTAACTGTTGTTATACATACTCAGCTAATTCTGGTCCTACTTTTTTTTTTTTTGCTTATCCAATTGCTTATGAAATAAATTTTGCTGGCAGCTTTCAGGGCATCACCTCCATTCAAATCAGTGCTATTATACTGCCACACACTTGCAAGCTCTCTAATTACTAAAGTAGACAGCTAAGGAATAGATGGCTGGAAAGGTTATTTGAGCTGTGGTTCAGAAGCTCTGTGTTTTGAAGTAAGAGCAAAACGTACATACATGTATGTGAAATTCAAAGTCCTAGCTCTTGAAACAGTGTTGAAATAATTTCTTACTGTTATTGAAAATACCTTTAATAAAGTTATTAAAAAGGTTACTGTATTACTGAACAACTATAAAAGTTTTCCACACTGCACGTCTCTAGAATGGGAACACGCTCTGTTGACATTGCATTTTAATCTTTAAAAAGTCTATTTTATACACTAAAGAGTTTTATTTTCTCTTCCCTCTTTTAGCAGTTGCCAACTGCCCAGCAACAGCAGCCTATGTTTGCATTCACTATTTTAGGCTACATCACATGTCAATTATATAACCTTGTTTTACTGCTCTCAAACTGGTTAGAACAATCTGGGAAATAAATTAGTGCAGCCCCTAAAAACATTTTGCAATGCAAATTCAACAGCATGTTCAAATCCCAGCCATATTATAAAATATTGCATCTATATTCAGTTTTTCACCATAACTGGTTGCGTATTGTTAGAGAAAACTAGAACTTGTGATAATTAATGTTTCCAATTCTGTTTAAGCCTGAACAGTCTGACTGTAAACGTAAGTAATTGCAAACTAGTAAGTAATAAGGCACTTCTCTTGGGTTTAAGTATGAAAATTGGATGAAATGTATCTGCGAATGGTGCTGGGGAAAAAAGAATTCTTGAGTTTTCAACATTTTATACTAGCATACTGGATGTAAGTGAAGGCCACAACTGGGGCAAGAACAAAAAAAATTACTTAAGAAAAAGTGTTGTTTTAAATATAAAAGAAAATAAAGTTACTATATTTAAATAATAGAACTCATTTTTATTTTTCCAAAATTTATGCTTTTCTCTATTCATTTAGCAGCCTACCAAATACCAGCATTCTTTCCACACACTGGTAGCTACAAAATATAACAGGCAGCCTAAGCAAGCAATACCGGTCAACCGAATCTTAGAATCCTTTGCTTCTATTTCATTCACATTAGATTCATTCAAAAACTGTCAATTTATCTCCAGTTTATCAGTCCATTGCAACATAACTCATTTATTCCTACAAAGCACCAATACTTTCCTTCCTGTTTAAACATGAATGCTTGAATAGGCAGTCCTTATCACTGGATGGTCCTTGATTGACAAAGTATAATTTTGCAAACAAAAATAAATTCCTGCAGCTTTATCATCATTCCTCCTTAATAGTTTTTTTCCCCCAGAGGGAAAAAGATGGCATAGCTGTAAGCTGTAAAGTCTTTCAGTAAAATTCAGTGAAAGATGTGGGGACAATGGCATAAGCTTTCCACTGTTTGACTCCTGATTCTTTCACCTCAAGAGATGAAAGTGGAAGTCCTCAGAGGCAAATCTTCTGGATGGCTTCCCATCATTATAGGTAGCTTGCCCACAGAAGCCTGGATGGTCTTCATATCAGGGGTGAAATCCAGCAGGTTCTGACAGGTTCCGGGGAACCAGTAGAGGAAATTTTCAGCAGTTCGGAGAACCGGTAGCAGAAATTTTGAGAAGTTCAGAGAACCGGCATACCTCTGGCTGGCCCCAGAGTGGGGTAGGAATGGAGATTTTGCAAAATCCTTCCCCCAGGAGTGAGGAGGGAATGGGGATTTTGCAGTATCCTTCCCCTGCCATGCCCACCAAGCCACACCCAAAGAACCGGTAGTAAAAAAAATTGGATTTCACCACAGCTTCATACTATCCATTTTAGGAAAATGATAAGTACGTTTTTATTTTGTTGATATTTTGGGTTCAAGTGCTTATTGAACTGCCTGATTTTTTATTTTCTGTGAGTTTTTTTTTTAATCTTGGAATTGGATCTGAAGTTTTATGTGGTCCATTCAATTTTATTTTTATTGTTGGTGATATGCCCAGAGTGATTGAAGACAGTTTCCTTCTTGGAAATATATATGTCAAGGTTCCGACTAACGAATCCAAGCAAATCAGAAATAAGACCCAAATCTTCCTCGAAGGTCTTTATTGGATACATCATATTGCCACGATCAGTTGTAAAACTCTAAATATTCCCTGTGGTTTCAGTATAATTAAAATAGTAAATGATCCCCTTCCCAAGTGGTGGCATTGTCCAATTAAGTTAATTGGCGGGCTTCTTAGGCACTCCCCTCCTTCTTCATCTGACACCTGTGGAGATGACCTTGGTTCCCACAGTGTTGTGTCTGGCACTGCATTCCAGCCTCTTCACCACCCCCACCCCCATACTGTGTGGCAACTGAGAAACAAAAAGATGGCTCTGCCAGGTTCCGTTTGAAGTTTACAATATATTTCTCAGTGGTCTCTATCAGACAGAGCTGTTCCACTATGATGGGAGCCACCCAGAAGATTTACTTCTGAGGGCGTCCACTTTCATCTCTTCTGGAGAAAGAACCAGGACAGAGTAACCCACTCTGTGCCAGCATCAAGTAGAAAGAGGAAAAAAAATGCATTTCTGAATTTTTAGAAAGACTGTAGATATTACAAGGATTTTTTTGCTGAAAAAATAAAAGCATGAATTGAGGATTTGAAGATTAAGAAAGGTACCGATTAAAGGAGGGGGTGGATTTCCAAAATATTTAAGCTGTAAAGGAAATTGTAATTATGTCTTGAAATGGTCAGAAATCATTTATATATTTCTCAACTTCCATTTTTTGTTTTTATTTATTTTTTTGCACTTTTTGATTTTCTTCTTCTTTTGATTTTTATTTTATTATAAAACAATTTGGCCTGGGATCCTGATGTAGTCATCTCACTCTGGGGGTATTAGTATTCTTAGAAGCAGATCCCACCTTCATCTACATGGGGCTCCCCTTGAAGAGCACTCGGAGGCTCCAACTGGTCCAGAATGCGGCCGCGCGGGTGGTTATGGGCGCAACTCGTTGTGCCCATGTGACACCCCTCCTGCGCGAGCTGCACTGGCTCCCAGTGGTCTTCCGGGTGCGATTCAAGGTGTTAGTTACCACCTTTAAAGCACTCCATGGCATAGGACCCGGGTACCTCCGAGACCGTCTTCTGCCACCAATAGCCTCCCACCGACCAGTCCGTTCCCACAGAGAGGGTCTCCTCAGGGTGCCGTCAACCAAGTTATGTCGACTGGCGGTGCCCAGGGGGAGGGCCTTCTCTGTGGGAGCCCCAGCCCTGTGGAACGAACTGCCCCCGGAAATTCGTAAGATCTCCGACCTCCGGGCATTTCGCTGCGCACTGAAGACCCTATTATTCCGCCAGGCCGGACTAGCAACACAATAGTTTTTAAATTGGGATATTTAAATTTATTGGGGTTTTAAATCTGAGCCACTTTATTTAATTATTTTAAATTTTATATTGTTGTTTTGTTTGTGTTTTTAAACAGGCTGTACACCGCCCTGAGTCCTTCGGGAGAAGGGCGGTATAGAAATAAAATTATTATTATTATTATTATTATTATTATCCTGTTTGTGTATTGGTTCCTTTTTCACTCACTTATTGTTCAATGTTTTAAAGTTTTAATTTATATTGCCGTTTTATTATATTGTAAGTGGCACAAAGACTCTCAACAGTGAGATGGGCAGCTTATAAATTAAATAGATACACAGACAGACAGATAGATATTAAGTGGAAGAAGTATTTCTGGGGAAACAGTACAAGTATTTAAATAAAAAATGAAGATTCAAAGGCACATTTCTCTTGATTATATTTCTTGTTGGAAGTAGCAATGTTATTTTCTGTTACTTATCTTTCAATCATGTCATGAGACCAGAAACATGAAACTTACCTAAGGAACTGCCTCATTCCAATTACATTGACCCATTCCACCTCATTGGACAGGGAGGGTATGTTGCAGATTCTGTCATTTAAAGAATTTTGATTGTCAGGACCCAGGAAGAAAGTCTTCTGTGCCATTGTCCTTGACTTTTGGAAGATTTCACTCCAAAGGCAAGGTGGGCCCCACTCTTTTGACCTTCAGCTAGAGAGCGAAGACCTGACTCTGACAATTGATATGGACATCACACAGTGCTATGTGACCTTGGAAGTAACTCATGTCATGAGGATGTTTTCTCTATCTTTTTAACTAGGAATATCTTTATTTTAGGGTTTTTAATTCTTTTTTCCTGTTTAATTCCATTGTTTATATTTTATATTATGAGATGTTTGTTGTATAATAAACAATTCAGATCATTTAAGTGAAATAGGTGGAGTAGAAATGGAATGAATGAATGAATGAAATCACTCTGAAGCTTCCCTAATTTCCCACGTTTATCATTATATGAGTTCTGCCAATAAGTTCATCGGTCATTTATTTATTTTACTGATTTATGGTCAAATTAAGACCAGCTGCCTGCAATTACTGCAGGTTCGAATCTCGCCAAGGCTCAAGGTTGACTCAGCCTTCCATCCTTTCTAAGGTAAATTGAGGACCCAGTTGTGGGGGCAATAAGCTGACTTTGTATAAATATACAAAAGGATGAAGGCTATTGCTTAGCACATTGTAAGCCACCCAGAGTCTCCGGAGAAGGGTGGCATATAAATCAAATTAAAAAAAATAATAACATAAAACAAAACAAAATGATTACAATTAATCAAAATGTATACATGTACGTATAATTGAAAATATAATTCTGAAAGAAGAAATTATGAAAGATATTGATAATCATAAAACAGCAACAATTATTGAACGGAATTTAATAATCCTTCTTATATCTTTCTTATATCCTTATTATTTGATATCTAAATATCTATATACCATCTGAAATGGTATATAGGGTTTCCTGCCTCAGCATGAGGTTGAACTAGATGGCCTCCAAAGTCCCTTCCAACTCTGTTATTCTGTTCTAAATGTGACCTGTTAGCTGAAAGGAAGGCATTCTCTTTCTTCGAGGTATCATAACTAGGGCTTGTTACAGGCATTATTAGGTCAGTTTGGCAAGCTTTATAAAAAGAGCAGAGCAAATTGTAGTGAGAAATTGATTATACTTTCCTCTGTGAACAGGGGCAATTTTCCTCTTTATAGGTATATTATTGAATCTTTCTTCTAGGAGTGAGGCAGGGGTGAAATCCAGCAGGTTCTGACAGATTCTGGAGAAATTTTGATTAGTTCGGAGAACCGGCAAATACCACCTCTGGCTGGCCCCAGAGCGGGGTGGAAATTTTACAATATCCTTCCCCCAGGAGTGGGGAGGGAATGGGGATTTTGCAGTATCTTTCCCCTGGAGTGGGCTGGGACTGGAGATTTTGCAGTATCCTTCCCCTGCCATGCCCATCAAGCCATGTCTGCCAAGCCACGCCACGCCCACCAAGGCATGCCCACAGAACCAGTAGTAAAAAAAAATTGAATTCAAATTTGAATTTGAAATGCAAACAGCATTTGTATTTAAATTATATTAAATATCTGAAGCCATAAAAGTTCATTGCTTTAACTCCAACCAAGCAGTTAAATAGAGTTGATAAGCCAAAATTTTTAAAATGTAGATCAACTCTGACTTTCCTGATAACACAAACTTATCGTGCAAAGTCAAGTAACATGGGGAGACACTAGTACGAACAAATTTCAGGTGATGAAGGAATATGCATGAGATGAAACCAGATTCCAGTCTTATTGGAGATCTAGATACCTATTGAGCTATTTGCAACAGAGTACATGGAAACTTGGATTGGACAGCTTCAACAGAACACACGTCATACTAATAGCAAATTTGCGCCCTGTATAACAGATGGCTCATGACCTTAGTTCTAAATATTTCTGTTGCATCTGGGACATAATTATTGCCATCTCAGAGAATAGCATTTCAGAGTTTGTGGACCCAGGTGGTAATGGCCCTTGTTTGCTTGCCAGATTGCTGAGCCTTGTAGAGAAACACTGAGATATTTAAAAACTGGTACTTGATTGGTACTGAAACTACTGATGATTGATAATTGAAGAAGATTTTAGTTTAATTGTAGTTGTCAACCAATTTTTCCTCTTTGTAACAGCAGGCAAGATTCTAAGACTCACTGGTATCATTGAGATATTTTTCACATTTGTATCATCGAGACATTAACACTTTATAAAATAAAAGAAATTTGTTGGTCAGCACTAGGATACAACTTGTCAACTTCTACTAATAATGAATATAAAGTTAAAATGAGAGAAGCAAGATGCATCCTTGTTTCACTCTGTCTGATAATTAAAAAACCTAAGAACAGTGATGGGTTGCTCCCGCAAGAACCGGTAGTAAAAATTTGTAGTAGTTCGGAGAACCAGTAATAACATTGGCTGGCCACACCCCCGAAGCAGTCCCCGGCCTAGTCGCTGCTTGCTTACCCCACCCACCTCATCAGAGGCTTTTTAAAAAAACTTTTAAAAGCATTTTTTCTACAACCTCTTCGGCCGAAAACATGCTTTTAAAAGTAAAAAAAAAAGCCTCTGATGATCGCACAGCTCAGCTGGGATCGTCAGAGGCTTTTAAAAGCATTTTTTCTACAACCTCTTCGGCCAAAGAGGTTGTAGGAAAAAAAATACCTTTAAAAGCCTCTGGCAATCCCAGCTGAGTTGCCTGATCGTCAGAGGCTTCTAAAAGCATTTTTTTCTGCAACCGTTTAAGGTTGTAGAAAAAATGCTTTTAAAAGTAAAAAAAAAAAAAAAGTTGGCCATGCCCACCCAGTCACATTACCCCCCCCCACACACACACACACCAAGCCATGCCCACAAAATAAGCCATGCCCACAGAACCGGTAGTAAAAATTTTTAAAACCCACTCTTGCCTAAGAAGTAATTAAAAACTAAGAAGAAATTAAAACCTAAGAAATAAGAAAGAATTGTACTGCTGAGATGACCATACAGCGAAAGATAAGATATACAGAATTCTTGTCTACTTTGCACTAAATCAGAACAAGATCATGTTTGATTCATAAGAATTTCATCAAAATTCTCTTTTGAAATACATTTCAGAATGAATTCTCCTTTATCAGTTTGAACAAGAAGGTAGGAAAAGGGTAGAATATTTTATCTGCAGAGCATATAATGCAAATATCAAGCAGTTTATATTACAAACAGTTTATATTATAACTTCTTGGATGAGAAGTGAAAGGTCTTCAAAGAAAACCAGAGCTGAAGAAGCTTCTTGGATGAGAAGTGAAACGTCTTCAAAGAAAAACCAGAAAGTCCAATTGCCCCTTGAAAAAGCACCTTTGGAACAACCATAACCTGGATGATTGAGAATCTCGCTAGATAAGTTTATATTACACTATTAGTAATCATATGATTTATTATCCAAATTATTGAATATGAAAAAGGGACCCAAATTTCAAGTCTTCACCTAAATACTATAAATTGAGGATAATATAATAATTGTCCAACAATTCAATCAAACATGCAATCAACTGCATATAGGAATCTTCAATTAAACCAATTCTGAGTAATGCTCCCATCAAAAGCAGAACTCCGAGGGAGATAGATTCCTCAGAGAACATGTTTATTGGATACAACATATCAACACAGCCAGTGAAAACCAACTCTAAAAGTTCCCGCAGTTTTCACCTAATTAAAAGAGCAAAAGTTCCGCCTCCCAGATGTCATCGGTCTCATTGTCCAATGACTATAGCTGGCAGGCTGCTTGGTCACTCCTCTCCTCCTTTAACAGCCATTTGTTAAGATGACCTTGGTTCCCACAGGAAAACTTTTTGTTTTAACAGTTAGCTGGTCTATCTACTTCCCTTCTCCCTCTCAGGGTTTATGGCAACTATGAGGAAGCAAAGGATGGTTTCAGCCAGGTTCGCTTCAGAGTTGACAGTTAGTGTACATACCACTTTTTTTGGTGTCATAAGGGCATCATTTTCCTATCATCTGAGGGAACAAGACAGTTTCCTTCTAAAACATTTTAATCCTGTCCATGGGGTTTCAATCCTGCCTAGTAATTTTCTGGCCCCTCTTTGCAAGTTTCCTGAAGGATTATAACTTTATTTCATCTACCTTTATCTATCTATATTATATCTTATTGAAGTTTTTAAAATCCCAGCCATTACCTATACTTTCTCTTGTTTTATTAATTTTAGAAAAAAACCCATTCTACAAAAACATGACTATTATTTAGCCAACTAAATTGAATCATTCTCATTAAGTAGAAAGGCGAAAACAAAAAAAAAGTATCTTTATCACTCTCGGAGGTATCAGTTATTCACTGCCTTAAAATGATACAGTATTAAATTTTCTGTATTTCATATTTTTTGCTACTTTCCATATTTCTGTGAAAGCAGATGCTAACAAACACTTCTCGAACATGGTACCTTTTAAACATGCTGGGTGACAAATTTCATTTTTGTTACTGGTTTAATTAAGACAGGAAAACATTTTTAAACAGTTATAAAAGGAATATGGCTTAAGTATTATTTTTCATATCAAAATAAATATTTATTAATAATTAATGTATCTAGTGATTTCAAGCCCTTCAGAATAACCATGTCTGAGATGGTTTTTGAGGATGTCCAGCTATCAAAGGTCCATCTTTCTAATGCACAAAATTGGGAATCCTTCTGCATTGCATCCAGGCAACCTAAACCCCATCAAGTGCTACATATGGCACCCATTTTCTCAGTGTTTAAACAAGTAGATATAGGTAGACACATTTCTTTAGCCAGTCTTTTAATTGTTAAATGAAGTTAATACCAGAGTCATTGCAAATTAAATCTGTGTTTTTGCATTTTTATATGGCTTTGGTTTTTTAAAAAAATGCTAGTCCCTTGTGTATTCACTAAAATAGATAAGTGAGATATAATAACTAACTAAATAATCTTATTGTCTGATAATTGTGAATCTATACTGTTACCTCCAATTACAGAAAACAGTATTTGTCTTTGAAAGAAACACCAGTAGAGAATTATAGGCGAAGGGGATATGTAAATATAATATCTTGCACGTAAATGAATCTCAATACATACTGCAATATTGGACCTTGTGTCTGAACTTGTTCTATTATATTATTTTGACCACTATTATATAAAGTTGGGTGTGGTTCACTGTAAAGTTAAAAATAAATTTGTTACTAAAAATACTTCCCGGGCAAGTAATATTAGATCTCATTAGAAATAGAACAGCTAATAAAAAATGGCTGCATTACAACATTAAGTAAAATGCATTTTGTTAAGTTACATTAAACGTTGTCTAGATCAGGTTAGCCCAAAATTTAAAGCTAAGAAATACTGTTTCCCACTTAGAAAACAAACTATAATGAAATATGGGAAAATATTTTATTTAGCTGATCAGAATATAAATAAGCAGGAAAACAATAAAAGTAGTGTGATGTTTTAAAATATGAATATAGTCAATTCAACATTTAAAAAAAATTATATAAAATTATATTAAAAAACCTATAAAGGCATAATTTATGTACTACGTTCAAGAAAAAAATCAAATTATATATAATTGCTAGGGAAAAAGATAGGAAATAGGAAAAGTTTAGTAATAACACATTGCTCATACACATATAGAAGCAAGTTATTGTTCACCAATAATTACATTACTTTAAATACTTGTCTGTAAATACACTAAATTCACTACTTGAAGTGCAGGTGCGGATAGCTTCCAGAAATGCAAAGAATTTAACATCTTTCATGTGTAAATAATGATTATAAACTTCCACAGTTTGGACTGACATTATTTTAAGAATAGAACTTTCAAATCCAAAACCGCCAGGGAATTTCTAGAAGCCTGGCACTCTTGACAAATCAGCCATCAACAGACACATAGACATTAACAACGTTTATAGACTATGCAAAAGAGACTATCACCCAGCCCAAAAAGGAACAAAAAGACCCAAGTACCTCTCCATCAGCTATCAGCATCCAGTTCAGCATAGATTAACTCCAAGGTTAACATCAGACCAGCAACCAAGTAAACAATACCCCAATCAAGAAACTCAAAGAAACCAAAAGCAAACAGCCCAACCGAAGAATCTCTAAGACCACTCTCAGTAACACTAACAGGCAAGCCACTAGAATGTAAACTGACAGCAAACTGCACTCCTTACTAGCACTAATGATGTTACCCAGTTTGGGTAATGAAACATCTGCAAGAAAACAAGCACGCTCTTAGAGGTACCACTTGAGAAAAAAGAATTATTAACATCTGTACCTACATTCCTTTCATGAATACCCAAAGGCTGCAGTACGAAAGTCATAGGATCTTCCAGATTCGATATGAGACATGTGTTTGTTAGTGTGAGGCACTAATAAGATCAGATAGATAAATAATCAGAGAAACCCATCAGCAAATAAACATGCAAACATGTAACACTGCATATATTACGTTAATATTAAATACAATGTATTCTTCTATTATGCATACTATAGTATTTTCAAATTGCAAAGGAACCCACATATGTACAAACAAACAGAAAATAATAATATAGTATTTTCTGTTTGTAAACTTCGTAAAATATAGCAACAGTGCGACGAGTCACCTGGCCTCCTGCCACAAGCAGTGGCACCTGCACGATGAGGCACACAGCGTCATGCTGCGAGCGGCGGCACCGGCACAATGCACCATGCGGCAACTGGCCACAAGCGGCCACAAAAGAAGTCAGGCAGCGGCACAATAGATGACGGGGCATGGGAGGCCTGGCTGTAATAGTCCTAAGGTAAGCAGGTAAAACTTCCCCCAAAAATAAGGCCTGGTGCTTATTTTGAGGCCCAAAAGAAAATAAAACCAGGTCTTATTTTCTGGGAGAAACAGTACTATATGTGAGTTTGCCCTTGAAGACCATGCAGAAACTTCAACTGGTCCAAAATCCAGCAGCATATGCAATTCTAGAGGGAACGTGGTTACTATGAGTTGCATTAACTTCCTTTTTTTTAGGTGTAATTCAAAGCAATGATTATCACTTCTAAAGCCTTGTATAATACAGGGCCAGATTATTTGTGGGATCACATGATTCTATGGACATACAATATACTTGTCCCATTAAGTGAGATAGGTAGGTATCCTCCAGGTCCTGTATACAAAATAATGTCATCTGGTAGGACCTAGAAACCAATGCTTTTCTATAGTGGCTATTCCATAAGAATAGGAATCTCTCCCTGGATTTTTGGAAAGTCATTAAGACCTAATTTTTCTCTCAGGTTTTAGGCCAGCATTTTATAAATATTTTAAATTTTTAAATTTTGTGCATTATATTATTTTTATATTTGACTATTAATCACCTATGGTTATGTGATATTTTTATGGCATTATGTGGGATATATGAATGGCTACATAACTTTTAAAAAAATGGAATCAGGTAAAAACTAGAACCTAAAATAAATGTATTATCTTCAAGCAAAATTTGTGTTAACCACTTATTCCTGTAACTATATATCCATTGTAACTAAACTTCCTGTATATTAGAAAATGGGGCTTAGCTGCAAACACTGGAGCATCACAAGACATCCTTTTAGTAATTAAAATGGACAGATTTGGAATTTTAAGGTAGAGTTTTAATGAATTTTAACTTGTATGTGTATACTGAACTAAAATGTGATTAGGATTGATATTGAGTGATTGTTATATGCAATATAATGTCTTAAAGAAAATTAAAGAACAAGTTCCTAAAAGAAGCAGAAAAATCAAGAGGAAGTACATAATTCCAAGCCACTATTTAATTTATGGTGGATACTCTCCACTTGTTTCACAAGAGAGACCGTAACAATTATTTTCACTGTTGCTGTGAAGTGTTTAATTAACCCTTGCCAAGGGTAGAATGATCAATACGTCCTTTGTAAACACAGTGGGGCCCGAAGCCAAATACATGTTTCTCATGCCTCTACAGACATTATTTAACTTAGAACAGTACATTTAACCAGATAATTGAATTTGATCTGTACCAATCGTACTTCCCCCCACCCTGTCCAGTATTATGGAAATAGCATTTCTGTCAACTTAAGAGATTTGCAAGTTAAGGTGACTTTTGGTGAAACCTAAGTGGTTCCTAAAGCTAAGAATCCTGCTAAAGGAAAAAGAAGTTAACAGAAAATTAGTTTCATATAATTCTAGAAAGAATTGCAATTACCTAACTGAAATAATTAATAAGTGTATAATATTATTGGGAAACTATAGAAGCAGACAAACTATCTTTGAAAACCACTCTTGTGGAAGAACAGAAAAACAGTTTGACCAAGTATGGGTAATCTTTACTTAACAACTATTCATTCAGCAATCATTCGAAATTACAATGGTGCCAAATGAACAGACTTATGACCTGTACCCCAAAGTTATGGCCATTTAAGCTTCCCCATGGTCACATGCTAAAAATATAGGAGCTTGTCAGTCTGCCTACCCTTATGATGACTGCAGAGATACTGTGTTCTGACCCAGCCTTAGCAGAAGCAAGAAACAGACTCATCACGAAAAAACTCTCTTTATTTACCTCTTGTGAATTAATGGCATTCACCCACCGAAAAGTCCAAGCAAGAGTCCTGCAAGGAGTTAAATGCAGCAACAGACTATCAGTTCCTTGAGATAATTGCAAGGCTGTGAGCTCTCAGCCGAAAGACTGCAAATTAAGTTCTGGCAAGCAGTCTTTGATGCATGAAACACAATGAGCAAAATTTTCAGAAATACGAACTGTTGTCTCCTATCACAACCACTCCCCTTTCCTTCTGTTTATTCCCCAGCCATTCAGCGTCCACGGATGCTTTGCTTCCCAAGTCAACTCCTTGTCCTCTGTTGTTCACCTCTCCTAACTGTTCTGTGCATTCGTGCATCTGTAACAGACACCCGCTGTTCTTCCTCCTCACTCATATCAGCCTCCAAAGGCAGTTGCCTCTCTGGTGGCTGGGAAATGTTGGACGGCCCTGGCTCTATCTCTGAGTCCGACACAGAACATCTATCTGGGCCTCTCCCAACCCTCATAGTCTGCTTAACAAACTCACAATCACTTAACTGCCAGTGGAAAGCTGGAAATGAAGTTGTTGAGCAAAATGGTTACATAACATCTCACTTAATTACTTTCAGATTTCAGGCACAATTGCGGTTGTAAACTGAGAACTACTTGTAAAGAGGATACAAGAGAGCCTTTAAAAATAGTTTGATTGGACAAAATGTCAACTTTTTAAAGCTCCATTCATTGATTCCTAACAAGTTTTCATAAATTTGCCAGTATTTCAATTTATATAGCCATGAAAATATATGAATTTATTTATATCTGTTATGATGAAGGTGGAAGTCACTTTTTTATATATTTCTTTGCTCTCCTTCTTTATTATAGTCTTACTTTTTTTCATTCATATCTCTTTTTCTCTGTTTTCCACTGTTTAGTCTTTCCTTCTCTTCTATATCTTTAAATTCAGTATGTATTATATTTCACTGTTATAATTAAAATTCTTAATAAAATAATAGCAGCTAGACCGACAGATAGTCAGATAAGCTATGAGAAAGCAATAGCATGGGCATGTTTATTATTCTCTTATGGAATATTGGCTTCCTCTTTTCCTTTTTAAAGTTCACATTTGTCTGAAACAATGAATGCTGTTATTAGTTTTTGTGTGCCCTGTTTTAAAATATAACATCAAAACAAATAAGCATCATCAGTTTCAGTTTCAGCTAACATTGCTAAGGATAGAATTAAGTCTTAGATGTCAAACAGCCTGATACAATTACCTTATTTCTTAACAAATGTGATAAAAAAAATAAGAGATTTCTGTTTTCATATAACAAATTATATTAAGGAGAAATATGTAGCACTAATGTACAAAAACTTTTTACTTGTTTAATGTTTACAGGTAGTCTTCAACTTACAACCTCAACTGGGATCAGAATTTCCATTCTGTTCCTAAGGCAGTTAAATGAATTGGGCCTGATAGTGTTATCTTTTTTGTCATGGTTTTTAAGCAGATCACTGCAGCTGTTAAATAAATCACCTAAATGTTAGTTCCAGTTCCCATTTTTTGCTTTGCTTGTTGGAAGGTTGCAAATGGTGATCACATGATCTCAGTAAACTGTGACTGTCGTAAATAAAAGTTGGTTGCCAAGTGCCTGAATTTTTATCATGGGGATGTTGCAACAGTCACAAGTGTGAGCACTGTTGTAACTCATTTTTTTTCCATTGCTGTTATAACTTCGAACGGTCACCAAACAAATGACTCTAAGTCGAGGTCTACCTGTACTGAATATATAGATTTTATGATGTACTAGCCCCAGTATACAACAGTATTTCACATACAGATCAAGGAATCGTCCCTTTCTATGCAAAGCACATTATACCTAAACCAGTCAGATACTGTGTGGTAGAAACTGGTGGTAGAAACATTGTAATGCTATTTGTCATCAAAATACCTTTTGAAACACAGTATTTATGATAAAGAATACTATATAGTCCAAATTGGTGGTGGGTTGCTCCCGGTTCAGTCCGGTTCTGTAGAACCAGTAGTAAAACCGGCGGGAGGCTCTGCCCACCTGCCACGATGTCATCATGGGTGAGCTGCGCATGCGCAGAAGCACGCATGGGCTCCCACTGCGAACCAGTAGTAAAGGTAAGTAGAACCCACCCCTTGTCCAAACTATTCTTATCATAGTTAACACACATAAACAAGCACAAATAAACTTAGCCTAAGTAATTTCAACCATGATTCTAAGCATTTCTATATCCTGAGAACAATAACAGCAGAAGCACCACCCTGGTTGCAAGAATATCCCCCAGAACATTCAGAGACCCATTGGCTTCCGAAGTGTGACTGATTATTCTAACAAATCTGCTAGCCTTGTTAATAAAGGAAGATAAAACAACTGTAAATCTCAAGAAGAAATAAAATCATGATGTGGGAATCAAACAAATGTAACTCTCCATTCCTCTTTCTCTGATGTTGTTATTACATCTCAATAAAAATATTAAGTACCAAGTATGAGTCAATCACAACTGAAAGACTGAAAATCATACCACAGAAATTCAGGAAGAGGAAAGAAATGAACACAACTTTCCTCTTTTAGTAAAGGCTTATTAACAAAACAATTTGTTTGCTTTAAAAAAAAATTATAATACATGTACTTATATATTTGACAAATTTCTGGACTACCCAACACTAATAAAACTGGTTGTTTTTTTTTTACATTTAAAAGCATTTTTTCTACAACCTCTTCGGCCGAAAAAATGCTTTTAAAAGTAAAAAAAAAAAAAAAAAAGCCTCTGATGATCACGCGGCTCAGCTGGGATCATTAAAGGCTTTTAAAAGCATTTTTTCTACAATCTCTTTGACCGAAAAGGTTGTAGAGAAAAAAAAATGCCTTTAAAAGCCTCTGGCGATCCCAGCTGAGTTGTCGATTGTCAGAGGCTTTTAAAAGCATTTTTTTCTGCAACCTCTTAAGGTTGTAGAACAAATGCTTTTAAAAGTAAAAAAAAAAAAGTTGACCATGCCCACCCAGTCACATTACCCCCCCCGCAAGCCATGCCCACAAAACCGGTAGTAACAAATTTTACGTTTCACCCCTGAACTATTGGTTATGTTTTAAAAAGTAGAAGGGATACAGAACATTATTTCCAAAAAGAAACATTTTGGAAACATTTCAATTCTGATGGTCGTAATGTTCAAAATATAGTGAAAATGTTCATACAGTGCACTTAATACACTCAAATTAAGGAAAGTTGGATCAGCAAGATATATAAAAACAGGCTGCACGAGATACAATTATGCTTAGAATATTTGCACTGAAAATTAATAGATCTTAATTTACACATAATTCAATACAATGAACCACATTTTAGTAAACTCTGTATTCACTACTGTAAATTTTTCAATATTTACAGAATATACTAAAACAGATTGTTATGATAAATGGTGAATAGCTTATGTGTGTGTTTGGAAGACTCTGCATCTAAAAACAGATTCTATGATAATACTAGAAAGCCAAATAAATAAATGTTGAATTCCAAGGGGATACTGGCCTTAAAAAGTAAATTAAAGAAACTGCAGACTTTAATGGAAAAATACTAGTTCCATTAGTGCTGAAGTAAAAGGAGAATATATAGAAGTATAATATAAAAGATCGTGCTAATAAATGATTTAGATAAAAATAATACATGACAGAAAGCAGCAGGTAAGGATAATTTAAATCAATCTTCTTTTAAATCCGTCTTTTAAGAAATAGAAGAAAAATACCATTAGTAAGTTTTTAATGTTACTTCTATTCAATTTTTACATAGACCATTCTAAAAAATAATATGTATATTGTTTAATTATGTGCTTCAAATCCACCTTTCCCAGGACTTCTCAAGAGAGCAGGGATTTTTTGCATAATACATTCCAAATATGTTATTTTCAGCTTGGATAATTGTGCCTCAGCTAAAAACTTTGTATTGATTTGTTGAATGATTCATTTGTTTATTTCCTTGATTAGTCAAGGTATCCTCAGGAGTCTTGTCCAGCATCAAAGTTCAAAAGCATCATTACTCTTTCTGTCTTGCTATTTCAAAGTTCCTTTTTTGCTTTCATAAACTGTCACAAGGAAAACCATTGCCCACCCAGTTTTGATCTTTGTAGATACAGAGATAGCACAATATTTAAAAATTGTCATCTACAAATTGCTAGTTTGCAACATATTACAACACCGAAATTTATTTTCGTTCTTGATATATGAGCACTACTTCCTTTAGAAGCATTTGGATGCAACACCATGAAGAGTAGCAAAGCATAGAAGAACAGAAGAACAGAACAGAAAAGAACACAGTCCACAGTAATTATATACAAAGTTAAGGTTATATATTCATTCATCCCATCTCAATTAACAATCTACTTCAAAACATTAGCATAGTTTATTTCTCTCATGAGTAGCTAAATATTCATAGATCCCAATATTGATCTTTTACATAACATGAAATAGATGATTTGCGCTGCATAATCTTAAGAGAAACTTCTCAACACTTTTACAGATAAACTGGCCCCTTAATTATATTTTTGAATATAGCTATATCGTCTCAAATCTTTTAGTTGCTGCAAAATGTAGAAGAAGCTAAAGCAGACGAGAAAGAAGCCCAGTCAAAAGTGACCTGGTACAATACCTTGCCATTACACTTCAGGAGCAATATGATTGCCAAATTAACAAATTTGGGTCAACATACATGGAAGCATTCTGTAGCTTACATCTGAAAGTATCTCCAGATGTAAAAAAAAAAAAACATTATCAAGTTGCAAAAATGCTGGGTGTCTATACAAACACAGCAATCACCTTAATTATTCCTTAAATATTAGCAACAGACAAATATATGTTTCCACAGGCTTTGATGCAGATGTTTTTCCAGTCCCACTGACACATTATCAATTAAACCTCTATATACAAGTCAGGTAGTCCAATATTAATCACAGTTTTTCTTATTAGTACTAAAACATCAGTAGCCAGATGAAGTTGTCATAATTTTATATTAAACTTTGAGTTTGTAATTCATTTATAATTTTGATTAAAATATTCGATCAGAGATCTTCATTAATCTCTGAGCATTGCAGTCCATCTACCTAGATGAAGCTCTTTGCTTTATGGAGACATGTTGCTTTGTCTCCATGCAGGGAAGTATTGACATGGAGGGGAATTATTCCACTTTTATAAACATTAAAGGAAGGTCAATTTGCATGAATCTGTTACTTTGTTTTGACAGAACTGGCTTCTGCACTAAACACCACTTTACTCAAGCTTATGTTTTATCATTTTATCTCCGTTTCCCATGCAATCCCAATTAGAAAAACAAGAAACAGAGTTTTTTTAAACCATCAAGACACTTCCAATTTTACGTGGGAGAAGACCCGAATAACCAAAGACCTACATACAAACACCCGCGAAAACCTGAGAATATATATATATATATATATATATATATATATATATATATATATATATATATATCCATGAATATCTAGATTTCCATAGGTAAGTACAGTTAAATAACATAACCAACTATAATCTGAAGTCTAGATAACTTTAGAAAAAGGAAATCTCGTTACGCTGATAAAAAACAGGAACACAACTGGGAATGACAGGAAAATTGTTAAGGTAAAAAGACTGTCAAGTGAAGAAAGGGCAACTGAAGTGAAAAGGCAAATGTAATACAGAATTCAACAAATCATTTTCTGACAGAAATATATAGATGTTGTTTACTTGAATGCTTTGCTTCAGATACTGCATGCAGCCTATTTCAGTCACCTGAATTCCAGATTGGCTTTATGGAAACTTCAACTCCTTTCCAAACTAATCAATTTCTTTTTAAACAAGAATGTAAATGCTTAAAAACAGTGGCTCATAGCTGTGTAACTGTCATGCCAAAATTAGCTTTCAACTATATTTGTTATTATTTATGTATTTCAGAAGAACAGTTGGATGCATCATCTGCTTGTCTCTATACAGAATTTCATAAACTACATAGTTTATGAAAGGTTTGGACATGTTTATTTGTAGCTGTAAAGAATTTTTGCTTTAGATCTGGCAGAAGACATAAACCAGATTTCAAATAATTAGAATTGTGAAGGCAAATTAAAATGATTAGCTTAACAACATCAGTAGACTATAACCAGGTGTTCTCCGGATAAAGATGCATGCATTACTTGAGTAATTTTTGAACAATAAATTTAACATATTTTTTAAGTTAAAGGCAATGCAATTCTATATAATTATATCAGAAAAAAATATAAAATTGGGACCCACATGAGGATTTACCTTCCACTGCTCTCTTAAAGAAGACTTTGCAACTGCCACATGTCACTACTCCATAATGGCATCCGGATGCTTCATCTCCACACACCAAACACACTTTAGAAGGTCTTGAAGATCCAGTTGAAACATTTCTCAATGATGAACTAGGGAGAAATATAATAGGACTCATGAATATAAAATTCACTTGATACAAATTCCATTTTGTTATTCAATTTCTAATTCCATAATTTTGAGGCTTTACCTCAACATTTTTTTAAAAAATTAAAAATTCATTTCCATTATCAATATGTGTGTAACTGGGCTGTTCTTTATATATTTAATTTTGTGCTTTAAAATACCCACTGACACAATGTGAAAATTTTTTATCTACCAACCCTCCCTTAGAATCTAGGTTTATTTGATCATATTCCCCAAAATAAGACATCCCCTGATAATAAGCCGAATTGGGCTTTTGAGCACATGGCAATAAGGCCAAGCGTTTATTTCAGGGTTCAAAAAAATATAAGACAGGGTCTTATTTTCAGGAAAATATGGTAGTAATCTATCAAAAATGCAGTTACTCTTTTATAGTAGGCTATTCATTAAGAAAAAGATAACACAAAAAACAGGGAAATATTTTTATAAGGATCAAATATATTTAAATATCCAATAGATGCCAAGATTTTGGAAGGTTGGTTTTGGCAATTATCAGAATAGACTGAATGGATATTATTTCAGAGTAGAACATTTTAAGGATTGCTGAACAAAGGCATTTTTTTAAAGAATATCCATTACTCTTAGGCCCAATTAAAAATCTATAAGTAGACCCATAACATTTTATCTTCATATATTCTCCAGATATATTCTTATTTTTTCAGTTTTTCTCACAAGGAATTGAATTGTTGCAATTTAAAAAAATCTTTGTCCTAAGGGCAAAATGAGAATTTATTTAAGGAGGCATGGATCATTAAAAGTGTCATGTTTATTTTTTTATTTTCTGAGAGCTTAAAAGTTGCACAAATAAAAATTTATTTACTTTATGAACTATTTTGAAAGAAAGATAAATGACATGCTAAACCACTATTGGTTGGGTTCACACATAGTAAGACATAGATATGAATATGATTCATATATCACAATACCTAAGTTCAAACAACATGTATATTCCAACTCTATTCTGGCCTATCAGGAGGCTGAAGTCTGCTGTCAGCTGAAGTCACAGTGAGAGCCTCTTAATGCTCTCAATCCTAATTCCAGGGCAGCAGTTTTACCCTATACTGCCTATTTTAGAATACAAGAGAAAAAGTCAAAGTATATTAAGAAAGACCTTGGACACTTAGTAAATAGATCTTTCTTTCATTCTTTTTGTTTATTTATTATTAAAAATGTTAAATACAATAGTAAAAAGGAATGCAAATTAAACTCAGAAAAAGAAAAGAGATAGAATAAAAAGTGTAAAGAAAAAATAAAAATAAAAAGTCTTTATTACATAAAAAAATAAAAATAAATCTTTATCCCTTATAAAGTTACAACAAATATCTCTTCTTCCCACAGGCAAAAACATGCATCATCAACTTTTTAGTCCTGGTGTGCAAAAAAATCTATAAAGGGTTACCAGAGCTTTATTTTAACCTTGATCAAACAAGCCAACTTCATATTCTTCTTTTACTTCTAACTAATCTTTAATTCATGTTGACATTGTCTTTCTTTTTCCAACTTCAAAAACTTCTTCAAGGCTTTAGGAGACCTTTTTTATAAGTGGAAAGTCATTGCCTAGGAGAGGGATGTCAAACTCATGGCGTCACGTTGTCATCACATAATGTATCACAACTTCCCCCCCTTCACTAAAATGGGGTGGGTGTGGCCAGCATGTGATGCATCAGAGCTGCAGGCCGCAAATTTGACACCTGTGGTCTAGGATATTGTCCATGCCTTTAACTTCCAAGCCTTAGCCATGTTTTTTTTGTGTGTGTGTAATCCAAAAGAAAGCCCTTAAAGGGTGGTTCTCTTGGCTCTTCTTTATTTTTGAAATGTACTTCTTTAAAAATTATTTTTATTTCCAGTTTTAATAGCATGTGTGTTTTGTAATCCAGATTTTTTAAAAAATCCAATATTTCTTATTATTTTTATAACAAGTAAAATTTGTTTCACATCTGTCACTCCTTTATTAACATCTTTTAAACACAGACTATCTATAGAATCAGATATCATTATTGCTTTTGCTGCTAATAATTTATCTGAAGATTTCCTTTAATATTTCAAAATGTTATAATATTTTGTGTCATTTTGTAAATACTAATCACAAAGGCAAGCAGTTTTTTTTACTTTTTTGCTTGGACTTTATTTCCCTCAAAAGTCTATATCCAATTTAAATCATAAGGTCTCTTATCTCTGCTATGACTTGCAATAGTCAAAAATAATTCTGGTTCTTATAAAAGGCTGCTTATTTTATATAACTAATTCCAAAATCTTATTGTAAAAGTTTCAACATTTATGCCTAAGCTCTTAATTAATTAACTTTCTTAATTCAAAACTTTATTTAGCTTTTTGCTGTTTATTTCAAATTCTTTAACTTCTTACAAATATACTTCATTTTTCTTTTGTTTATGAATAAAATCATAGACTCCAATATTTTTTTTTAGTAAATTGTAATTTTGTAGTAATTTAGTAATCTCCAGTAATTTTGTAGTAAATAGTCTCCTAGTCATTTAAAAGATTTTAATAGCCTTAAGATATTTAAATAAGCAATTTTCCAATATTAGAAGCAAAGTTAGCAAATTTAGTGTCCCTTAATGTCCCAGAAGTAGTTATGAACTTGATGATTAATACTTTTGTTCCCTGCTGTTAACTGTTATCCTGCAGTATCCTCAAGAGAAGCCACCATCTGAGACACATGTTGGCAATCTCCTGTTCTGCCCTTATCCTAATAAATAACAAAGAACTGGTCCAGTCATCAGTTCTTTGGTCTTTATTGTGGTTATTACCCACAGATATTTGTTTAGCTCACCATGCTTCCATTGGACGTTTTCTTTCTTCTTTCTTTCTTTCTTTCTTTCTTTCTTTCTTTCTTTCTTTCTTTCTTTCTTTCTTTCCTTCCTTCCTTCCTTCCTTCCTTCCTTCCATTCATTCATTCTTAGAGAATATGCTTTTACCCTCATGTCTAAGACTCAACCTTTCCAGTAATACTTAAAGCTACAGCTTTAACAAAAAGAAAAGTGTCCAAGCACATTTGGATCAGGCTGGTTAATTTGTTTTCCTTAATCGGGCATTTCAAAAGCTCAATAGGTATCTTTCTCTGATTTGAATCCTGCTCCTAATAACATTTTTCCTCTTTCCACAAAAAACAATCCTAGGATTCAATTATGTTGGAGTAAAAAACAAAACAAAACCAGCTAATAGCATAAATAATTGGAGGGCAGAGAAAGAACTGAAATGTTTCAAGCATAGCTTTTGAAAGTGACTATAATCTGGGAGTCTTTAAATGCATTTCTGTTTTCCAAAAACTACAGAACTTTTATTTCACAGACATGAATCACTTACATAAGAAAGGGGAAATACATATTCCCCTTTCTCCACTGAGCAGAAATAGAAAACAGAAGAGCATGATTGGAGGTAGGGAAAAGCCAAACTGGGTAAAGATGAAGAGATGAAAAGAAATAGACAGATGCAGGAAAAGGGGGGAAAATTAGTCCTTATAAAATAGGTTTAAATTCAACTAGTCATTTCAACAGCTATCTGTTCCCATTTCTTTTTCTTTTTAAGAATATTCTATTCTTGTATGCCAAGATTAGAAGTATTCCAATTAATAGGTGTTACTGAAAGAAAATTCTAAATTTTCTTTGGGAAAGAATAAGGCTATCTTTAACCTGTCACTGATGTGTTCACAACAGAACACTAAAACATAAGCAAGAATTTAGAAATCACAAGTGATGGGCTCAGACAATAAATTACAATTAAACTAAACAGAAACCTTTTGTGGCTTACTGTGGTCTGTTAAGGTTATATCACTGAAAGAATTAACATATTGTATTAAACTATGAGATAGGCTGCTTGGTTTTGGCACAGTGTAGTTTGCTGAGTCTGTTATTATAATTTGCAAATCACTGTATAATTTGAAAATCGTTAGTATAATTATGTATTTGTTCAACTGTGTCTTATCTATCAAACCATAATAAACCAAACCAGGACTATTCTATGAGATATAGATAACATCATTCCTGTTCCATTTTTCTTCCTATCTACTTGTTGTCTTTACTTTCCTGGTGTTTCTTGTTATTCTTTGTGTTTTCCCCCTTGCTCCTTCCCTCTCTTCTCTTTCTCTTTCCAATCTTTGCTTCTCTTTTTAAAAAGCAAATCATATTATTCAACACAGAAATTATTTGATATATGACTGCTGTTCAAAAAATATTAGCCCAAAGCTCCATTTTTCTTAGTTCTTTGACTCCAGTTATAGATTCTTTATTATAGACTAATCATAAGCAGCTTACTGTCAAATAATTTATAGTTACACTGAATGAGGCCAGCCAACAATTGATCAGGTATTTTATCCTAGATCACGTCACAAATATCAATGTCTTTGGGTTTTAACATGCATGTCGTTTCTCTGGCATTTTGAATAAAACTGCATTTGATGTATTAATCTGCCACTAGTAATAATGCCACTCACCCTGTCTTGCTGTCTTAATCTGTGGCACTCAGTCTAATATATTTGTACATTTATTATGGATTGCCATAACATGCATGCTGATGTATGCTAACAAGCCAAAATCACATTAAATGCTTCATGTGGATATCATGACATCATCACTCAAAGGACACAAGTTAGTAGTTCCATTGTATAAGTAAATTATGTCATTTGCATCATAAAACCGTAATAATTTTAATGTTGGAAGCCACCTAGAGCTGTTTCATTAGAGGAAGGGAGGCAAATTAATTCAATAAATAAATACATTGTAGAAGTAAGCAAATGTTTTATTTAATAGGACGGACTCAATTCAAGTAATCTAACTGACTGTCATTAAATATGCTCTCATACTTGTTTCAAGCAACCAATTTGCAATTCTACTTTCTCTAATTTTACTAGGTCAAATAACATTTCAGACAAAAGCCACTGGAACAGAATATCAAAGGGCACCCTTATACTGTATCACAATCAAAGCATGTAGTTTGATAGTGGCAATAAAAATATACAACTGTTTCTGTGTTCAATTCCTATATAAGTCTTTAGATAAAGCGCAAATAAAAACTATTCAATATCAGAAACCTATTGAAGTCTTCTATTGCATAAATAATTAGGTATAGGTAATTTGGTATATTATGAGTATTACTTCTAGCATTACTATATTTATTTATGGGCCATTGTCAATTAAAAAAGAAGCAGTAATATGTATGTATGTATGTATGTAATATGTATGTATGTATGTATGTATAAAGGTAAAGGTTCCCCTCGCACATATGTGCTAGTCGTTCCCGACTCTAGGAAGCAGTGCTCATCTCTGTTACAAAGCCGAAGAGCCAGCGCTGTCCGAAAACATCTCTGTGGTCATGTGTCCAGCATAACTAAACGCCAAAGGTACAAGGAACGCTGTTACCTTCCCCCCAAAGGTGGTTCCTATTTTTCTCCTTGCATTTTTTACATGCTTTCGAACTGCTAGGTTGGCAGAAGCTGGGACAAGTAACGGGAGCTCACCTCATTACGCGGCACTAGGGATTTCTTTCGATCGACAAGCTCAGCATCTTAGCTACTGAGTCACTGCGTCCCTATATATATGTATATGTGTATATGTGTGTGTCTGTGTGTTGTTCGACAGCTAAAATATTTATGAACATAGCACATTTCCCCATATATAAAGTACATGTACATAAACAGTGTGTGATAACATATTTAGAAAAGAAATAAATACTACGGAAGACTTCAACTGAATAGCATTGCTTCTAGTGTATATAAAAAAAAAGTATTTCCCAAGTGATGCCAACCATGAACTGCATTGTCAGTATTTTCAATTAGCCTAATGCCTCTCTATATATTTACTTTCAACATAGTTAATAGTAAAAACTGTATTAAAGAAATTTTTAATTATTTGCTATATGAGATACTTATAGTAGCTTATTTATGGGAGCAAGGCCATATGAAGAAGTCAGAGAAGGCTTATTGAATTAACAGTGACTCTTTAAGTATTAAATGAGTTAAAAATGAAGTTGCATGTGTGTTTAAGAAATAATGAGTTACAATAGTCTAATAGTATTGTGATAGGCATGAATTTTATACAGTACTTTGTATTTTTCTCCTCAAGGTCATCAATTGCCCATATTTTTAGAAGGTGAATAACTATAACTATCATATACAGTCAGGGGTGGGCTGCTGCCAGTTGTAACAACAGTTTGCCTGGAACCAAAAATGTGAATGTGCGTGGCATCAATTATATAGGACCGTGGTGGTGAACCTGTGGCACACAAAGCCCTCTCTGTGGGCACATGAGCTGTTGCCCCAGCTTGGCTCCACCGCACATGTGCGTGCGCTTCCCGTCGGCCATCTGGTCTTTGGGTCTCTGCTGCACATGCATGGGGGGTGGGCTGCATGTGCGGGGCCATACGTGCATGTGTGGGGTGGTGGGGCACATGCAGGGGGTGGGGAGCATGTGGGGGCAGGGCACATGTGGCAGGGCCACATGCATGAATGGGGGGCATGCGCAGGGGCCACATGCACATTGCATTTTGGGAGTTCACGCACGCTTTGGGCACTCAGTCTGGAAAAGGTTAGCCATCACTGATATAGGATGTGATAGGGCCAGGGCAGGTGGGCGGGGTCAGTCCAGGTCAGAACTACTGGTTTGCCTGAACCAATCTGAACCAGCAGCAGTTCACCACTGTGTACAATGCTATAAAACTGTAACTTGGACAATCTAATAGAAAGCATATTTTTGTCTTTCCATTTTACTTTCAACAACATTTTGTTCCTTTAAATTTTGAACCATGAAGTAATACATACCTGGAATTCTTGCTTTTGAGTCCAAATTACTAAACAAACTTGTTAAAATTACTGTTTGTTGTATAAACCTAAATGAATAATTATGAGTTTTAACTCTCTACATCGGTAACAGTAATTAATAAATGCAAAGAATGTGAGGAAACTCACAGCCTGGCAAATTTGCATACTTAGGTGACAAATGAACAAAAAGAAATAATTTGATACGGAGCAAAATGAAATGAACAGAGCGATGCATAGATTTTCACAGGTTAGTAAATAGACGTTGTTACTTAATTTTATTCAAAGTGTATGTAATTCACAACCAAAATATTTCAAACTATATACAAATTACAGTTATTCACCAGACTAACTAAACAAGGGAAAAGGAAAAAAAATTCCTGTCTTTTTCCTTACTGCATGACACATAATTTATTTCCCTCACTTACATTGCAATCATATGGGTTTTAAGGACAGAAATAACCAGAGACCCCGTTTCATCTTCTAAGACTAAAAATGGCTCTGATCGCAGTGTAGAACCTTCACATGTTCCCCAATTTCCAATCTTCAAAGCTAATTTAGATTACTACATAAACTGAGTTATCTGGAAGAGCTGTGCCATGCCTTAAAATGGGCAACAGTGGGAAGTCAGGGATCAAACACAGAATATTATTTCCCTTAAATGTATTCTCTCCAATTTCCTGGCTAGGTAGGAAATAATAGTTTCTAGCAAGAAATTTGCATAATACACAACTTTCAATTTCTAAACCCATGAAATTTTACATAGCTGATCTTTCATCTTTGGCAGTCAGATGAAACCTTCTGTTCATAACAGCAAATCTATCATTTTACTGTTATTATAAAATGCCAATTCACATTCAATTAAGCACCTAATGGTGCTCTCCTGTAGCTTTATAGATTATACTCTTCCTTATTTCTTTTTAAATATGCTGTCTGTGTGTTGTATTGTGAGCATCTATATGTTATGGTCAGATGAATGGATGGATGCGTATACACACACATACCAGGGGTGGGTTCTACTTACCTTTTCTACTGGTTTGAATGGGGCCGTGCACGCTCGCTCACTTTGCTCACATGCGTGCTCTTCTGCGCAAGCGCAGAAGCATTTTGATAACATCAGGGTCAGTGGGTGGAGCCTCCCACCGGTTTTACTACCGGTTCTATAGAACCTGTGCGAACCAGGGGCAACCCACCACTCACACACACACACACAGAGTAAGAAAACTTAAAAAGGTTTATGAAAAGTTTTAGATAGTGACAAGTGCACTCAACTCTTGATCTGGAATTAAAACCAAGTTGTTAAATGAGATCTAAATTTTCTCTTAGATAACATTTGTTTTTTTAAAAAAGCACCCATAGTGTTCTCTTCCTTCCACCACCCACCTTTTTCAGCTTACTGAAAATGGCTTTTTTATCAGTTTCAAAGTCCAAAAGTTTTTGTCCATAACTTAGACAATGTACAGAACTTAGGCGGAGCCTAAAAAAGATTTTGTAAATGAAGATAATGTGTAAATTGGAGTTTCTAAAATTCTCAAGGCTTTTTATGTAAAGTGTGACCTTGTACTCAAGAGGCTTTCTCTAATTGTTCAGTGATTGTGTTCATGGAACATATATTGAAGTCTGATGTTTATTTATTATTTAAAGTACCTGTATAACATTTCTCATTTTTGAAAACACCAAAGATACCCTAAGCTACAGCTCATATAATTACAACTCAGCCAATGAAAATGGCAGACTGGAGAAGATGGAATGTTTTCCAACTGAAAAATGTTGAGCTGATCAATTTCAATTTGAAACCAAATAATTATGAACCTCAAATATTTGGGACCCTCTTTTTAATAATCTCTAAAATTAAAAATACATTTTTATAAAGGTAGAGAGAGTATTATCCTCATAATCATACAGAACAATTTCTATTCCTGGAGAGATTTATGAAATTATTTCAAGATGCTACATCTGCCAGTTAAAGTTTGAGAAAGAAGCAATGCAGTCCGCCTGCTTCATTCTCAGGTCCTGGGTACTGCATATTGATGTAAGAATTCAATGCCAAGACTGTTTGCAATAAGATTATGTTCCTTCACAATTTAATATTGAGAAACACCAGATTTGAATATGTTGATGAGATCTGATTGGGCAACGAATGCTGAGAAAATTACTCTATTGGACCTTTGCCCTCCAAGTTTTCAAGAACTTCAACAATTATAATTTCAAGGATTGAATTAAATACTAGCTATTACCTCAAGTGACTGGATGCAGAGACAAGCTAGAGAACCTTGTAATAAGTAATTAAGTAAGTAATAAGTCATAAGTAATACCCTACTTATGACTGCCTTTGAAAATTACCACCAAATTGCAGTTGGTGCATACTGAAGCAGCCCACGTGCAGGTAAGAATTATTTCAATAGTGTAGCAACACATTGATTTGCGAAAACTAGTTCAAGATATTATCTTATCTATATGACTCGGATCTGGGTTACCCAATGTATCACTTTCAACTAGAATCTGTCTATCCTATTTTATACAGAAATATAGGATGAAAGGAATAAGCTTCATTCTGAGGGGAGGGGGGATTCTGGGAGCAGAGAAACAGGTATTGGCCAAATTCAGGCCTCTTTTTCCAAAAACCTGGATGTCTGCAATATTGTTAATATTCAAGACAGTTGAGAAATCTGTTCTTTCAAAAAGCTTAAGAATACTAAGAAATACCTGATATAGCCTTTATTTTGTAAAAAAAAAAAAAAACCCTTTCTAAATGTATACTATTTTATTTATGGCTTTCAATGTTTTATTTATAATTATTTAACTTTGGGGAGCTTCCAGATTTATTTCAAAGTGACTAGAATATAAATGAGGTAAACAAATAGCAGTTTTTAAACAACATTTCTATTTTTGCCATTATTATAAACCTTTCAAATTATGAATGCCCAGTAGTTTAAAACCCTAACCCTAACCCTTCAGTATTTTTATGATTCGTTAAAACAAAGATACTTAAATCCTTTAAATGATTGCTCAAATATTGACCCGAATAACTGCATATAGTTCATGTTCTTATAATTCAACAGAAAAAAAAAAAGGTACATTCAGTTTGGCAGACAGACTTACCACCCGTGCTTTTTCTGAAGGTAACATAGGTCATAGTATATACTGTGCTATGTAACTGCAATTATTTTTCCTTTACTTACCCTTTCCAATAACTCAAGGCCATAGACCAGGTTAATGAATTAAAAAGGAACATCTATCCCAAACTTAATTTGAACAAGTAATTTGAAGAGCCTTGTGGTGCAGCGGACTGCTGTTATGTAGCACTTAGTTGCCAGCTGCCTGCAATTAGTGCGAGTTCAAATCTCACCAGGCTCAAGGTTGACTCAGCCTTCCATCCTTCCGAGGTAGGTAAATTGAGGACCCGGATTGTGGGGGCAATAAGCTGACTTTGTAGAAACACTGCTTATGGGGGGCCAAAAGCCCTAATAAGCAGGTATATACAAAAGAATGAAGGCTATTGCTATAAGTGCATTGTAAGCCGTCCTGAGTCTTCGGAGAAGGGCGGCATATAAATTGAACTAATAATAAGTAGGCAGCTCTATCCAAATAATGAGAATAGTGTACATTATAAGTAACAGAACAGTGACATAATAGAAATGTTACCATGGAGCATTTCAGCTGACAGAATTATTGACAGACAAATTCAAATTGGATCCTACAACATTATCCTGGAAATTGTATATTCTCCGTCATTCGTGCCACAATTATGTTTTACAAGATGAAAATAAGATGTCGTATTTATGATTCATGGCAGAGAAGTAAAACACAACATACATGTAATTCTTCGATGCAATTAAAGAATATGCTCAGTTCCACCAATTCCTATGGGATTCCCTCTGGAGATTAATTGTATTGCAGTACATTTTATAGAATACAGCATGAATTATGGTGTGAATTTTCAGTAGTGTAAGCACAATTGATTCAGTATAATATATTGGAATCAAAAGCCTTACACATACTTGCCCTTATGAATAACTCAGTTTAAATGGTTCAACTGCAGCCAACAAATATTAGAACATAAAATAACAGGGTTGGAAGGGACCTTGAAGGTCTTCTAGTCCAGCCCCCTGCTCAAGCAGGACGCTTTGTATTATGTCAGACAAATGGTTATCCAATCTCTTCTTGAAAATTTCCAATGATGGAGCGCCCACAATTTCTGGAGATAAGCCATTTCACTGATTAATTGTTTTCACTGTCAGGAAATATCTCTTTATTCTAGTTTGGATCTTCTACTCTAGTTACTTCTTATCCTGCCCTCAAGTACTTTGGAGAATAGATCAACTCCCTCTTTTCACAAATATTGGAAGACTGCTATAATAGACCCATTTCAAAATATTGGGTGCTTTTCAAAAAATTATCAACTTAAATAATAAAAAAAAATGGATCTTATTTTTAAATAAAAATGTAAATTATTTTAGTTAAAAATCAACAGAATCAAATTTTTGTTTCCAAAAATTCTAAATTTAAAAATGGCCCAAATGTTTTATTTTGGTGAAATAGCAAACCCAATTTTTATATAGTTCACTGTAAACAATCATATTGATTATTTGGTTATACTTTTCATTTTATAAGTTTTAATCTTTATTTTTTTTAATGTAATTCTAGCCATTGACAAGGACTGATTGATTTATTACATTTACCTACTGATTTCAATAACATAACTTGACAACTACAGATAAAGTGTACATATATACATTTCATACACACACACACACAAGGAGTATGAAAAATAATTATATTCAACACATTATAAAATATTTAATAAATCCAACTCCTAGTGAATATAACAGGCTCAAAATTACCATTAAAGATGTTGGCCGTGTATCTGACTGGAGGTTAAATCACCAAAACAGCAAAGGTTTGGGGCATATAACGTAAAGTGATGATAAGTACTGACAAAGTTCAAATTTGCCTTGACAGAATTGTCAAGACTGAACTAGAAAAGTTCACAACTTGAATCTATCAGTTTTCTAACACATAGTTGAAATTCATTGAGTTTCTTAACACCATTGCCATACAGTGCTAAAGATAAAATTATTGCATAGAAAAACAAAAGAAAACATTATATCATAATGAAAATTAGAAAACAAGCCTTTGCTTTTGGACAAGCCTTTAATTTGTGGCCAGCTGAAAAGGTAATAAACCACAATCTAATAAACTAGGTTTATCTTGGAAAGTCACTTTGGTTATACAAAGCTTTCATATTCAAACCATTTTAACACAAAATATTTTGTACAGTATATAGGTCACTATCGGTTATGATGAATAAATTTTGAAAAGCCATAAATTGAAAAGGCAAAAGATTTATATGATCTGAAGAGAAACTAGAGTATATGGTTAGCGAACAGGTACAGCAAATGATGTTGTTTGTTATTAAGAATGATCAAAAAAACTAGACATGCAGCAGGTAATATCAGATTAGTTGTAGATCTAATAGACTTAAATAAAGATCAATTTGTAATCTTATCATTAGATAACTGAAAAAGCCTTTGACAAAATACATTAACGGTTCATGCTTACTGTAGTAAATAGATTTGGATTTTCTTTGGAATTCACAAAATGGATTAAGATACTATATGAGTCACACACATCTAAAGTATCTGTTAATGGCATGCTGTTTGTATTTTTCCATTATTCAGAGGAATTGAATAAAAAGGATGTCCACCTTCACTCTTATTTTTTAATATCTGATAGTGGTACCCTTAACTTGTGCTACTACACAATACAGAGAGATCTCTGTAATAGTACATAACTCAGATGACCACAATTGATTATATTTGACAACATTTTTAAATTTAATTTTAATACTACTATTCCAGTTTTGATGAAAACACTATTAAGTCATTCAACTGGAATTAATGCCAATAGGTAAAAATTGGAATATGCATCCATTTAAGGAATATCAATTCCACACTTGTACTGAATCCATTAAATATTTAGGTATGTATATACCAAAGGATATAACTAAGTTAATAAATGTAATAAAAGTAAAATATAAAGAGAGGTTTTTTCAGATATTGATAGATAGAAGACTCATTAAACCTTGTCCTTTGGGAAAGGTGAATACTCTCAAAATGGATGTTATTCGATTTTGATTAATTTATATTCTGAGAGGAATTCTAGTTTACACATCTGGGAAATATTTTCAGAATATAAATTCTTTTTTTAAAGAAAATTTATATTGGGTTCTTCAATTCCAGGAGCTGTGTGGGCACAGTGGCACAGTTGGCACTTTTAAAGTTATTTCTCTTTGACACTATATCACAGACACTAATACTTTTTGTGTTTTACTCTTTTTTGTCTGTTATTAATTAAAAACAATTTAAAAATTTAAAAATCCAGAAATTTGAAGAAAGTTTAAAACATCTCTGCAACCACCAAGAACATCTGATAGAGACTATGGTTCAATGTACATATTTTGTTTGGTTTTTTAAATAAAGAATCAGGTTAATATCAACTATATATAATCAACCAACCTTTACAATCCTCTTCTATCTTCTATAAGAACTTTAAAAGTTCTATAATTAATTCCCTTTAATTTGATATGCAATTTTTCATCATTTATTATATATACACATATATATCTCTATCTATCTATCTATCTATCTATCTATCTATCTATCTATCTATCTATCTATCTATCTATCTCTTTAGCCAGGTTCTTCCTATGTAAACCAAGATTTTTATGCAGCCCTAGTTCAGTGAAATCCCAATCCACTAGTTTCTAGGCTTTTTTTCTTTCCTAATATTTTTTCGAAAAACTAATGGGAACCCAGAGGACCATTACATATGGACACTACTGTCCTGACTGAGCATCTCTCAACTTGGATTAAAAATCGGGGGGGGGGGGGGGTGTTCAAATTTCTAAATGTAGAGATATATTCTCTGATAGAAATGTGATGTGATTCTGTTGTTCTCTCTTATGCTATACTTCATGTTTCTCATAATTTCCACATCTTATGATGACAGTATATGGTTTTCAAAAATAAACAGCTCTTCCACAACTCAATTTTATCATAAAATGTTTCTATATTATCAAGTAGTTACATGCTACAATAAAAATGATCCAAATTTCTTGCCAGATCTTATGTGCACAGTGCCAAACGTGCTGAATACTTCTATATATTTAGCTAGCAAAAAGCAAACATGTTAATTAATATTCTTTATCTTATAATTACACCAATCCAGTACATTTTTATCCAAAATTGAAATGAAATTTTGTATTTCAGAAACTCTATTCTGAATTAAAATTAATTAAATCATAAATAAAACTATTCAAAGCATAGGACCATGTACCAAATATTAATGAAATAGTAAAGAAGCAAATATAGAAATCATGGACTCAATGCAAGACTATTTATCTGGAAGCTGGAATTCTGCTAATATGATTTCTAGAAATGTTTCTGATGATAACTAGCTTTTAAGTCAAAACATACTGTTTCTAAAAGTGCTGGAAATTATCCAGCAATATGAACTCACTGTCATAAAGTCAATGGATATAATTCCCTCTATCAGCTTTGCTTGCCACAAGACTCTGTATCCATGCCTAGACCATACCCCTGGATCTACTCCAATAAAAATCAGTGTTGTGAAAGTCTCACCTGAAACTATAAAGTTTTATGAATCAAATATGAGAGTAGGTGGGTTACTCATTCCCACTTATACAGAGACACAGACACACACCCGTCACCCACATACAATCATGCTTTCCTGGTATGAACTTGCTTAAAAATAATTAATCAGACCTAAAAAGTTTCTGCCAACCTACTAGTGTACTGGCATGTCACTATGCATTATAGGAGAATTTTGAATCTCACATGGACTGACACAAGCAGAAAAGAAAGATAAAGGGAAAAAATACAGAATTTCAAGATCACAATTTTATTAATGTATGTTGGATGCTAAACATTGTGCAACTGAGGATGGAGAATAATTCCTAATGTTCAGTGCTCAACTATCCATTTAAACAGATTTGGTTTTAGACAGTGAATCAATTTCCCCAAATAAATTGTTAGATTCACTACCCACTTTGTAATCATTTCCTCAAGAAATGAGGGGCTGCAGTACAGCAAATTCTGTACTGGTGGACACATATGAATTTTGTCCCAGATAATACTTCTGCGTGATATTTGTGTGAATGTGCGCATAGGAAAGTTACAATAGAGCTCCTATGCACCATCCTAGCTCATTTGACCAGGAAGAGATGCACTAGGAGACTTTTTTCTGATTTTTTTTCTTCTAACTCCCAGCCAGATTCATCATTCATTCATTCTTTCATTCATTCTTAGCACCCACTCTGGGTGGTTTACAATATTTAAATATACAATTTTATACACGAAACAGAATGCAATAGCCTGGACTCAAACACCGCTAACTATATTAAAAAAAACACAATAGGAATCCACCGTCACAAACTTCACGCCCATGAACCAGAACTATGTTTTAAGGGTTTTACCTAAAACCAGCAGAGAGGGTGACATTTCTATTTTCAAACTGATTCATTCCTTGGTCAGCTTCCTCTCTTGTATTAATTTTGTCCTGGTTCTGTTTTGCCTACAGATATTTATTACTGTCTGATGAACAGACCAGCAGACAGAGTCTCAAGAATTTGGCATACTTTCTTTCCAAATTCCACCTAGTTGGGGGGAAAAAAAACATGCAGTGCTATGTTGCTGCTTTGGAGATCTGTTCGACACCCGCCCCCGGTCTCATAATTATCTAAACTTTGTCCAGGAATTCCCCGATACCTACAATCAGAGAAGCAAATGATTTTCTGATTGAGAAATTTCTTTAGAGCATATTACCCTTGATTTTTAGCATAAATTTAACCAATTTCCAGCTAAATGTTAACGATAAAAGTTCTCACTCTTGAGGTTTGAATTTAAAAAACATATTCTATATATTCTAATCAAACCGGCACAGAATATTATCTTGCCTTGTTCTATAAAAGGCAATCATAAAATTCATGGTGTATTCCAGAAAACATCAGCAAATGGTAAATTATTGCCTGTGCCAAAATAGAAATGTCATTAAATACCATAAATGTGCTTTACTGGTCTTCTGCACTTTATTGTCAGTCAAATTCCCAAAATTTCAGGCACAACTGATTTCAAAGAAATCATATGGTCTGAAAAATGCTCAATAAAGCTTTCTTTTCTCATAAAACCTCTAGACCAGTGATGGCTAACCTTTTTGCCATTGTGTGCCAGGAGGGGGGGGTCGCGCATGCGCGTGCCCACACCCATAATTCTATGTGCTCCGCGCATGCGTACATGATCCCCCCAGTCACCCCCTGCTTCTGGCACGTGATGGCATGGTGGGCCCGGTAGGCGTGTTTCTCTCTCCCCCCAAGTTCCAGAGCCTTTCTAGGAGCTTGGGGAGGGTGAAAACAGACTTCCCCCCGGAAGCCCTCCGGCAATTTGTCAACTTACGGTCCCACCAGACAAACGGCAAATGGGCTGTTTCCGGCCTCTGGAGGGCCTCCAGGGGGAGGCCATTTTCACCCTCCCCAAACTCCTAGAAAGGCTCTGGAACCTGGGGAGAGAGAAAAACGTGCCCCCCCAGGCCGTCCAGAGGCAGCCTGTTTCCCTACTTCCAGTGGGCCCAGAAGGCCCAAAAATCAGCTGAGCTTGCATGCCCACCGATATGGCTACGCGTGCCACAGGTGGCATGTGTGCCATAGGTTCGCCATCACGGCTCTAGACTCTCTTTCCTGTTCCTTCAAATGCTACCTATTATTTGTGACTCCTTAACCAGTAGAAAATATAAACCACAAGACAGATATATCTGATTAGGTTCATACACTTTTCCAAAATACTTTAATTTAATTACATTGTGTTTATATAGTTTTGAGGTTGTGGAAATCCAGCTACTGTTTTGCCCTTAAGATTACAAAGTATTCCCATTTAATGGGAATGATGTAAGGGCTCATTGTTAAATTTCAACCCATTTCTATTGATGTAAATCATAGAACTTTCTCTTACATTTATAAAGCTTGATTTCTTAAAGTTGCTAGAAGCAAGGGGAAGATACAATTCTTGATAATAACAGAGTGAACCTAGACTTAAGTTCAAATCACAATGTAATAATGCACAATAAGTATTTTTTTAAAAGGGGCGTTGGTCCTACCTGATACGCTCCTTCTCGTTGAGTGGAGACAGCAGCCAGTGTGGGTACCACTCATCCAATCAGATTGAAGGACTGAGCCAGCCAATAATTTCAAGTCCCGCCCCTGTTGCCGGGCAGACCCAGCTTTGGCGAAGACTCGTAAGACTGACTCGGCGTGTGGGCACAGAAGGCAACAAGCCACCAGGTAAGTAAAGAGAGAAAAAAGGACAGACAGGAGACACAGCCGGATAAGAGGAAGGTCTGGCTGCTGTCTCCACTCAACGAGAAGGAGCGTATCAGGTAGGACCAACGCCCCTTCTCCATTGAGAGTGGAGACAGCAGCCAGTGTGGGACATACCCCAGTTCACTGTCCCGAGTTTAGGGTGGGAACCGGCTGGTCAGCAACAACCGTCTCCCCGGCAACGACACGCTGAAGCACCCGTCGTCCGAACGCCGCCTCCGCCGATGCAAATTGATCCAATCGATAATGACGTATGAAGGGAACCGGCGAAGTCCACGTGGCCGCCCTGCAGATCTCAAACAAAGGCGCCTGCATCGCCCATGCAGCAGTCGTAGCAGCGCTACGGGTGGAATGAGCGGTCACTCGAGCTGGACGCGGAAGGGAACGAAGGTCGTAAGCAGAGGCGATGGTATGCCGAATCCAACGACCGACAACAGATGAGGAGACCTTGCACCCTTGGGAAACGGGCAGAAATGAGACAAACAGCGACTCCGAACGACGGAAAACAGATGTCCTCTTAATGTAGATCCGCAAAGCCCGCTGTACATCGAGCGAGTGCCATCTGCGCTCCCAGGGATGAGCAGGATGCGGGCAGAAATTAGGCAGAATGATTTCCTGCGATCGGTGGAAAACTGAATTGATTTTCGGGACGAAGGTAGGGTCCAAGCGGAGTACTACACGGTCCGAATGAAAGACAGAAAGGTCAGAACGGATAGACAATGCTGCTATCTCTGATATATGACGGGCCGACGTTATCGCCACAAAAAAGGCCACCTTGCAGGTGAGTAGACGGAGACTAGTAGTTCGCAAAGGTTCATACGGAGGTCCCGTAAGCGACTCCAATACTAAAGGGAGATCCCAGGTCGGATATCTGTGTAATACAGGAGGACACAAATTCGTAGCCCCTCGAAGAAAACGCCGGATTAGGCGATGTTGCGACAATGATGGCAGAGATCCGCAGACCAGGACCGAAGACAGCGCGGCCACATGCCTGCGTAACGTATTGGAAGAGAGGCCTTGAGCCAGACCCTGCTGCAGAAAGCATAAAATGTCCACAATGGATGGCTGAAGAGCAGAAACGCCAGACTCTGAACACCAGGAACAGAAGGCACGCCAAGTGGCAGAATAAATCCGATCCGTAGAAGGGCGGCGCGAGGCCTGCAATGTGTGAATAACGTCTGGCGGAATATGTACTGCTGTCAAAGTGCTCCGCTCAACCGCCAAACGGTCAGGCTGAGCCAGGCCAGGTCCGGGTGCAACAGAGCGCCCTGGGACAGAACGTCGTCCTCGAGGGGGATGCGCCACGATGGGGCCACCGAGAGGGACACAAGGTCCGCATACCAGGGTCTCCGGGGCCAATGAGGTGCTACAAGGACCACTTCCGCCCGCTCGTATAAGATCTTGCGAACAACCCTGGGTAGGAGTGAGGTCGGGGGAAAAGCGTAGAGAAGACCCGCCGGCCATGGAATTCGAAGAGCGTCGACGCCCGCAGCCCGAGGATCTGGGAACCGGGCAAAGAACCGTGGCAGATGAGCATTCGCGCTTGTTGCGAAGAGGTCGATGATCGGCATGCCGAACCGACGCGACAGCTCCTGAAAGATCCGGGGATGGAGGCGCCACTCCGCGTTGTCCACTCGACAATGACTCAGCCAGTCCGCTTGGGAGTTGTCCACTCCGGAAATATGCTCTGCCCGGAGGGAGCAAAGGTGCCGCTCTGCCCAGAATCCCAGTCGCAGGGCCAACAGGAGAAGCGACCTCGATCTGGTCCCCCCCAGCTTGTTCAGGTGCGCTTTCGCTGCAACATTGTCCGTCAGAACGAGGACGTGGGAGTTGGAGACCAGATTTCGGAAGGCCCTGAGAGCCAGGAAGATCGCCTGTAGTTCTAGCCAGTTGATCGGGCGGCGGGACTCTTCCGGACTCCAAGTGCCCTGAGCCAACTGACCTTGACAATGGCCCCCCAGCCGAGGAGGCTGGCATCTGTAGTTACTACCACCCTCTGAGGTTCCAGGAAGAATGACCCCGCAGCCAGGGCAGGGGAGCGCCACCACCGCAGGGATCGGCGAACAGCAGGAGGGACCGGAACCGGCCTGGATGATGTGCCTCTGCCCGCCTTCTGCAACGGCAAGAGAAACCATTGAAGTTCCCGTGCGTGCAGTTGTGCCCAAGGAACTATGGAGATGGCCGAGATCATCTTGCCTAACAGTTGGGAGAGGACAAGAGGGGAAACGGCCCTACAAGCTTCCGCCATGGAAATTAACTGACGAATACTCGCCTGTCTATCGGGGGACAGGAACACCTTACCCTGAACAGTGTCGATAAGGGCCCCCAAATGGACCAAACTGGTGGACGGGGAGAGGTGACTCTTATCCAAATTAACCGAGAAACCATGGGCCGCCAAAGTCTCTACAGTGAGGCGAACATCCGAAACTGCCTGAGCGACAGAGGGGGACAACAGGAGAATATCATTGAGGTAGCATAAAAGCCTAACAGAACGGATACGAAGAGAGGCCGCTAGAGCGGCCAATACCTTCGTAAAAGTACGGGGGGCAGAGGAAAGACCAAAGGGTAACGCCCTATATTGATAATGGACCCCACCGTAACAAAACCTTAAAAAACGCCTATGGGAAGGAAGGATAGGGATGTGCAAATAAGCCTCCGTAAGGTCTATGGAAGAGAGGAGATCGCCCCTCCGAACACCGGCTAAAATAGTCTGCAATGATTGCATTTTAAATTTATGGTACACCACGTACCTATTTAAATGTTTCAGGTCCAGAATAGGGCGCCACCCCCCCGAAGATTTGGGAACCAGGAAAACCCGGGAATAGAAACCCTGACGCTCCTGGCCCACAGGGACAGGTTGAATAGCTCTAATGGCCAGGAGATGCCGAACTGCTGCGTCCATAAGGGACTTTCTCTCCGAATTACGAGAAATCGGGCAGCAGACAAAGGAGTCAGGGGGGGTGGAGACAAATTCGATAGCTAGACCAGAACGAAGAGTGGCTAGGACCCACTGATCAGAGGTGGACCGTTCCCAGGCAGCCACGAAGATGGCCAATCTGCCGCCAATGGGAGGATCAGCAATGAAATTAGCGCCGGCGACGGATGAAACGACCTCCTCCCCCTCGAAAGGGCCGTTTAGACCCGAACGATCTGCCCCTGAGTCCTCTATCTTGTGAGCCCCGATGCCTACCAAAATGTGTGTACGGCCGGGGCGAGGGAAAGGAGGAGGAAGAGGGCCCTCCAACATCATTACCTCGAAGGTGGGGTCGAGGGGGATACGGAGAGAAACGGGAATCCCCCCTGCGGAAAGCCGCCGCCAAAACCTTCCATTTGTCCCTGGTTTCGGTCAAAAAAGGATCTAAAGCTTCCCCAAACAAACGGGACCCCCCAAATGGGACTGATGCGAGCTTCCACTTATGCCTTGCATCCGCCTGCCAATGACGGAGCCAGGTCAAACGGCGAGCCGTCACAGCAGAGGCTAACGATTTTGCAGCAAAGCGAGCCGCACCGAGTGTCGAGTCCGCTGAGAACTGAACCGCTGCTACAATCTTATTGAGGTCATGCTTAATACGAGCATCCTCCGGCGACAATTTCTCTTGTAACTGGCGGAGCCACAACAACGTGGTGCGGTTAAAGAAAGACGCCGTTGAAGCCGCTTTGATGGCCCAGGCCGCCCCCAGATGAGCTCTTTGGAGGACCATATCAGCACGGCGTTCATCAGGTCATAAGTTCTCAGCAGGATCGCCCGGAACAGTGGCCGAAGACAGAAGAGCGGCGATAGGAGCATCAATTGATGGAAGCTGCAGAAGAGTGTCCAGTTCAGATGCGACATGGAAATTCGTACGGTCAGATGAAGATGGGAGAGGGGCTGACCCTGGCGAAGCCCACTGCCATTTCACGACATCCAGGAAAAGTGGAGGCGTGGGAATGGTTGTAATCGGTTTGGCCGGTTCAGCGAACATCGGGTCCAAAGTCCCAGGAGGTACAGAAACAGAAGGTTGGGAAGCTGGAGAGGAAAGTTGGGCCGTATTGACGGCTTTAAACAGAAGAGACCTGAACAAGGCCTGTGGAAAAAGGGCAGTAGTTGTCGGCTGATCAGGCGGCAGATTCTCGTCGTCTGACAGACCAGAGTCACTATCGCCTACGTCCGACAGAGAGGAGCAGTGACTAGCTTGGGAACAAGAAGGAGAGTGGAGCGCTCTGGAAGGAGCGAGACCAGAAGAATGAGGCTGTTCCGGCGAGGCGGACCGAACAGAGCCGGCTAAGCTGGAGGGACGAAGACCCGCTGCCAATGTCTTTTGCACCACCGCTTCAATCATCTTCTGCAATTGGTCGGAAGGAAGAGGGGGATTTACCGCCTCCGGAGGTGGGACCGGAACCAAGGGAACCGCAGAGGAGGCTAAAGGAGGTGGAATATCAGGAACATCCTCGTCCGGGAGCGGAGCATCGACAAGGTCCCCTGGAGCAGGGCCCCATAAATTTGAAGTGGAGATAGTGACAGGGCAGTCCCTGAGAGACAGCTGGTTCGGGGTCACCGGACGAGGACCTTGTAGCGAAGCAGAGGCCGCAGAAGCCTGAAGGTCAGAGTTCGCTTTTGCACAAAGTTGAGTGAGGACTCTGTCCCTGCGTTTTTCTACTTTGTCCTGCGTGCTGCTATGCTTCCTGCTCTTGTGATGGGCATGAGAGGATGGGGCAACTTGTGACTGTGCTGGATCATGAAGCGAGACAGATTCATCCTCCGATTGCCTCTGACAAGCAGAGCTGTATTTACGACCATGTTTGGATTTGGTCAATGACTTCGGCATAATGACGGATCCCAAGACAGACGAGGCAGTCGCAAGATAAGGACCGGTTGGGGAGCGCGGCAACTCCACTAATTGTAAGCCCTGTATACACGTTCCAAGGGGGGAAAGGGCAGGGGAGCGCAGTCACTCCACAAAATGGCCGCTGCAATTAGGGAGGCAGCAATGGAGGCTGGCAAGAGCAGCGGGTATATAAACAAGTCCAATAGCCAGAGGAAGGGGGGCACTAAGCTCCACAAACACCCGCACAGCCAGTCCAGTCAATTACAGGTCAAATGGTTGCCCCTGAATATGCCAACAGCTTTCAGAAATGCCAGCAACTTAGAACTGTCGCTGGGGGGGGGGCGGAAGCCCCACCTCAAAGATCCCAATAATCAAATAGTCAGGAAGCCGCCCAGGCGTTGTAGCAGCAAGGTATGCAAGGAAGAGATCTGTAGCCTCTGCTTAGCTGCTCGTCAGTCGAAAAACGCCCCCAATTAGCTCAGCTGTTCGTCGGAGCGGCGAAAATAGCGCTGCAGCAAAGTCGGGTCCAAACAGGAGAGAAGCACTCCGGAGCAATGAGGGCAGCAAATTCAGCCTCCAGGGAAAGGGGGCGAGGGAGGCCAGCAGGCTAAAGTCCCAATCGCAGGCAGAAAAGTTCTCTTAAGGCTGGGAGGTTCAGAAACGGAGCAGAGGGCGACAAAATGGCTGCCGCCACAGAAACGGCATGAAAAACGGCCGCTACGAAGGATACAAGCCCCGGGCGAAGCGATCTAGGAAGGAAGAGCCAGATCCTGAAACGAAGGGCTGCCAAGCCTGGCAGGAACGTCCAGGAAGCCCCCCAGGGGTCCCCAAAGGGACAAAACAAAAAAGCCTTCACACCAGGGAATTAAAAGCTCTCAAGGAAACCAAAGGGAAAAAAACTCACGAAATCCAAGGCAACCAAGTCCATAGGGAGAAGCAGAGAAACGTCATAAAACAGTCCAGATCCAAAAAACACCAATATTTCCACAAAGGGACAGATATTTAGAAGAAAGCAGTCAGAGCTATAGACCCACACGCCAGTCCAACTGAAGGACTGAGCCAAAGCTGGGTCTGCCCGGCAACAGGGGCGGGACTTGAAATTATTGGCTGGCTCAGTCCTTCAATCTGATTGGATGAGTGGTACCCACACTGGCTGCTGTCTCCACTCTCAATGGAGAAAGTATCATAGTCTATTTCAATGTTTAGGATCAGGGCAGTTTATATTAAAGGGCAGCAATAAAACATTTATAGCATAACTAAGCATTAATGTGAACTGTATCTGGGTTCCCCCCCCCCATAAATGTTACCCAATAAACCATTAAAACTGAACATTGTCATTACACTTTGCTCGTTTTTGGAACACAAAACATGCATTGTTACCCTGAAATGCAAAAGTGGCATAACAGGATTATACCCAATAACATAAGGAGATTACTTCTTAGAGAAACTTTAATGAATCATCCAATTCTTTATATTCTTCACATTTAACATTCTGATATTCTTTGACTTTGGAAGGAGAAAAACCCTATGGTCAAAAGAAAAAGAAAGAACTCCTCTGCCTGGAATTATCAACACAACCGTTTCTCTATCGTACAGACTTTGAATAAGCAATTCTAACTTTATATTTAATATTTATTTTGAAACAAATTAAGCAATTACATTTGAATCCAGACTAAACCTGGTACTGTAGATTATGGACATCAATTTTACCACCAATATTATACTTTATTGATTAGCTATAAAGCCAGATCAGAATATAAAGTATTTGTAACAAAATAAAGTAAAGGAATAACTAAAGGAAATACAAACCATATTTCTATATTATCCTTACAATTACCTAAATCAGAACTAGACATACAATTCAATCACATGTTCGTATATGGATCATGTTATATGTAATATCTGGGTTCTGATCACACATAAAATATTATGTTTTAATATATGGATCCCAAGAGACAATATACATTATAATTCCTGTAATGTATGATACATGGCACTAATTTTTCTCTTTCTTGTAATCTACAGGGATTCAAACAATATATCAGCTGGGTTCTCTATCTCTGAAGCTCCACAAATACAAATACTTTCTTTATAAAACCTTCCACACTCAACTATGGTGCCCAGCTGCTCAAATAAAACGTTTAAGCTATATTTTAAAATTTTCAGCTAAGATCTATCCTATTTTAAATCTTATCTGCCATGACCTAGTTTATTACTAATCTATGGAGAAGAGTAGTAAAAAAAAATGAATATTTTTTCACATTAAAAAGTACACTTTTTGTTTTTTCCTTTATTCCATCTCCACCTTATTATCTCTGACAACAATATTATTTCTGTACCTTAAGGAATCAGTAGATACAAGGTTTCCAAATGCCAAGTGCCACATTTATTTCTTATCTATATACTCATTTTACAGAAATGATACCTGTTAAAGACATTTTTTTAAACAAGCTTTTTCTAATATTAGTCACTGCTGGCTTAGAGTTCATTAATCTATATGTAAAATCACAATCTTTGCTAATATTGAATATTTCTAATGCTCATTCTCTTAATATAAAACTTCTCCTTTTGTAGTTTTCTAAATAATGTGATTTCAGACTTAGCTATCTAATTTTTCAACCCACAAGATATTTATTTCTTCAATAAATTTGTCCATTTATTCCTATTCTCTTTAATTATATCTTGATTCACAAAGAGACATATAATTCTATCATATTATTGCTATACTATCTACTGTTATCAGGCCTCTTTGATAAAGACATCTTTGCCAGTCATTTGAAAACCCAAGTTATCCATTTCCATTCATAATTTTGCTGACATTCTCAAAGAAACTGATAAAGCTAATGAGAGAGAGAATAGCAAGGTTAATTTCATAGGACCTTAGGGCCTGTGTTACAAAATTTTAAGATTTGATACAATTTTAGAACTCTTGGATATATACCAATTAGACCTGATTATTTGTTTTCATTATTCAGTAAGATCAAGGACCTCATCTCTTTTCACAATTATTAGTGTCAGCTCTTGAGATTTCGTCTTGTAAATCTCAATTCAGATGTCATGTTTACATTAAACAAATTGTGTTTACTTCTATATTTCAGATAGTCCTACACCTGATAACTGCAAAACCATTAATTTAAGTATTAAACAAACCACACTAATTGACCTGTGTAATGCATCATATTTAATTTCCAGTTTATATTGTATAATTTTCTTCTTTTAATTTTAAATACAGCAACAGAATGCACTGAGAGATCTTTTTACAAAGTGTTTTTAATAAGCTTTACATATCTACATCTTGCTCACATTTCTGAAGCCAGCGACTTTCAGATTAGCTATATTCAATTTGTTATTCAAAACATTCAACTGTTAACCTTTAAATAAAACAAAATTCATATATTTCTATGACAGTATATAAGTTTAACTGATTGACAGTTAAGTGCTGACTCCTAGCAACCAGATAGATAATTTCCAGGTTGCTGATCTATGACCCCGCCTGGCCATTCAGGTCTTCAAACAGTGTACCCATTACTGAAACATCCATTTGTACTTGTAATTATCTCCTTCTTATCTTTCTTTCCACTTTTCCCAGAAAATGAATTCCTGTAGCTTAACTGTGATTTGGTAATGATTATAGCGTAAATCTAACTTCATTTTCTAGTACAAGATGTTCTTGTAAATAGGAAATATATTTTAAAATATTTTGGATCTTGTGCAGATTTCAATGTATTTCTTTATTTATATCCCACCTTTATTATTTTTACAAATATCTCAAGGGAGCGAACACATTTCTTTGTTCTCCTATTTTCCTCACAACAATTACCCTGTGAGGTGAATTGGAGTGCAAGTGTGTGACAGGCCCAAAGTTACTTGGCTGACCTTCATGGCTAAACCCGGCTTAGAACTCACAATCTCCTGCTTTCTAGCCTTGATGCTTTAACCACTAAACCAGTGAGGGCGAACCTTTTTGCCATCGAGTGCCGAAAAAGTACTCCAAGTACCAAAAAGACACCAAGTACCAAAAAGGGAGCACTTTGCATGCATGCTCGTCAGGACTGCGACCAGGACCAGGAAGAGGAGCTGCCCAGGTGGCATGCGCACACTGGATAAGGTACTTCTGGTTTCTGGTGCATGCATGCACACCAGCCAGCAAATCTTCCAGTTACTGCCACGCATGCACACGTGCTGATCAGCTGGTGGCCCACATGCTCATGGTGCGCATGTTCATGTGCATGTGTGTCTGGCCAGATGCTTCCAGCCCCAGAGGAAGAATCCGCACTTCTGCACTGGGGGGAGAAAGTGTTTATCTCGGACTTTTGAAATGGGAGGGGCAAGAATGAGGGGCAGCACCAATGAGAATTCTCCCTGCTTGACTGGAATGAGCTATCCCCAGGGATACGACTGATCCCGGACCTCCGGACCTTCGCCGGGCCCTGAAGACTTTTTTATTTCAGCAAGCCGGGCTGGTTAAAAATCTTTTAATTGAGGAATTTGATGGGTAAGGGGTTTTAAATTGGGGAAGCCAAAGATTTAATTTCGTTTTAAAGTATTTTAATATTTGTATTGTGTGTTTTTAATTTTGGCTGTTCACCGCCCCGAGTCCTTTGGGAGAGGGGGCGGTATAAAAATTTAAAAAATAAATAAAATAAATAAATCATCAGTCTCCGGGCAGAGTCCTTTGGGACTTCACCTGAAGGAGGAGAGATAGCAGAGAAAGATAAGTGGAGAAAGTGGAGGGGGGATCTTGGCCTGAATAACCAACTTCTTCTCTGCGTGGAACTCTCTTCTCCAGTGAGTGAAGTCAAGGAAGTCTCTGCCCGGAGACTGATGACGCTGCAGAAAGGAGATTTCACATTGGTCCTCCTTCCCGGCTCACAGACCATCTCTTCCAGTTTCCGGCACTGCTGCATGCACAAAGGCCAGCTGATCATCGCATGCGCATGTGAGTCAGAAACCTGGAAGAGGATCAGGTGATGCCACGTGTACCAAGTTACATGGCTCCGTGTGTCACTTTGGGCACACGTGCCATAGGTTCGCCATCATGGCACTAGACTAAACTGGCTTATTATCATTACCTCATTTTTTTATTGTGTTCTTTAGAACACAAATTCAAGTTTGGAATTTCCTTCTGATTTTGGAGAGCTTTTGGAAGACTCTCTTTGTTTTTCTCTGTTTATTTACATCTTCAGTGTCTTTACAGATGTTATTGTAATACTGGCTCTTGTCTGTAATTATGATTAAACCTCTTGCTGAGATCTTCATTTTTTTGGCTTTGAGTTGTGTTCTCTTCTTAGTAATTTCCATCATTTCCATCATTTAGGCTGACATCTAGATTAGTTTCTTCTGTTTCTTGGTCTTTTCACATTCTTGTTGCAGTCTCTTCTTATATTCAACTTTAACCATTTTTGATTTCATTCCACAGTTCCTTTGTTTTCTATCAATAAGGTCAGAACTTCAATATGATTCCTGATGTTTTCCTTGGAAACAGTACGTATATGCTCAAGATCATACTGTAGAAACTGGTCCTTTAGCATTCTGGAATTTACATGTGAATAGTTCATAATCTATTCCACACTCACCTTTTAGCCATGTCTTTTCTGAGCATTTCCATCACTTTGGATCAATTAAATAATTTCTAATATTTATGTGTACTCCATCTGGTGATGTCCATGTCTAGGTATTAAGGGGCTTGATGTTGATAATTTTATCCTATATTAGCAATGAATATAATCACTAGATATACAAAATTAATTGTTCTACTGCTTCACCTCTGTTTCCTAGTTAACAATGCCAGTCCTCTACTTTTTTGTGGCTTGAGCAGTATGATTTTTCTCACCAAAAATATCCAATTCCAGTCCCTTTCAATGTATTAATACCTAAGATGTCAACAAATAGTTGATTCATTTCATCTTTTACTGCACTGAGCTGTCCCACATTCATGCTTTTTATGATCTACATTCCCACTACCATATAATTTCATCTTTGCTGCAGAATGATTTTCTTCATTCTGTCTAGGTGATATTCATGGCAAAATACAGGAGTAGTTTACCATTACTTTCTCCAGCATAGTAAGAAATCATGCTTTTATTGTTGTCATTAATGGAATCATCTACTTCTAATCTCTTCCAGGATTGTTGCTAACTTTTATACGTGATTGCTTTTTTAAATTGGAACAGCTGCAATAACATACTAAGTTAGATATAGATGGAAATGAAAAAGAAATTACAGGTATAGATTAATTTTAAGAAAATCAAGTACCTTCAAGAAAAAAATAGGTACTTCAATCACAACAATAGGTACCAATATTAATTAGTACAAGTACCACTAACATTTATTTGGCCAATGACCAACAAAATTTAATATATATATATAACCTAAAGTTAAAATCAAAAATTGAATTATACAATTTTGTAAATGGCCCCAAGAAAAGTCAAATCTATACAATAGCTTGCATTACAAACATATAGCACAACATTCATAGAAGGTGAAATGTTAAGTTGTACTCTACCAGACCTATTTTTTTGATTGTCTGATCAATAGATAGACAAACAGAAGTACGGATAGATTGCCGGACTTATAATATGGCTGCAGAGAGGATGTATTTGACCAGTGAGAATGGAAGATTTTTTTTAAAAAATTTGATTTATATGCAGCTCTTCTCCGGGGACTCAAGGCGGCTTACAATGCGTTAAGCAATAGCCTTCATATTTTTGAATATTTATACAAAGTCAGCTTATTGCCCCCACAAACTAGGTCCTCAATTTACCTACCTTAGAAAGGATGGAAGGCTGAGTCAACCTTGAGCCTGGTGAGATTCGAACTTACAATAATTGCAGACAGCTGGTGTTAATCACAATGCTATCAGTCTGCTGAGCCACCAGACATTTGAAGGCTGCCTTATGTCTTTTCACATTTGAAATGTAATGAAACCATGAAGGACATCATTCTTTAAAAACAACAACAACAACAAAAACACAATCCAGTGCCCTTTCTCCTTCAGCTTAAGCTCTGAAATCAACACAAGGAAAGGTCCTACTTGACATCCATGTCTGCAGCTAATAAGGAGAAGCACTTATTAGCAGTGAAAACTGCTAGTACCCATTGTTATTTTCTCTGATCTACAAAAATCCAATTATTTGTCATTAATAAAAATAAATAAAAAGACCAGAAATGTAGCATTCTTACTTAAAGGGAGAAAAAGCTGAAACATGCTACAGTTCATTAGCTGGGCTCATTTTGAAGCATTCTTGTTTGAAAAGCAGTTTATTTTATTTAAATAATATAACTTCACATTCTCTACTATTTACATTGGGCTACAGTTCAACATTCTCCTCTTATTTTCTTTTCTTACTAACAAAACAGGTTGCTCTTCGCATTTCTGCCTGCAGACTATAGATGTACTATATATCTTAAAAAGTATTGCCTTAAGCAAAGATTGTTGTTTATGCTGAACTGTATTTTGTTTGATAATCCACACATTTTGCATGCATCCTAGAGATTTCTGACATGATTTTGAAAAGTCACCTTACATAGCAGTAGAAAGTTGAAGAAATAATAATTCGTGATGTATATTATTTTTAAGAGAGTGGAAAGTTTAAACGTTTTGTGATGTGCAGGATTTTTCATCAGGTTCGCCTGATCCGCCAGTTGCATCCCTTTCTAGATCGGGACTCCCTACGCACAGTCACTCATGCCCTCGTCACCTCCCGTTTGGACTATTGTAACGCTCTCTACATGGGGCTCCCCTTGAGGAGCACTCAGAGGCTCCGACTGGTGCAGAGTGCGGCCGCGCGGGTGGTTATGGGAGCGACGTGGCGTTCCCATGTAACACCTCTCCTGCGCGAGCTGCACTGGCTCCCAGTGTTCTTCCGGGTGCGCTTCAAGGTTTTGGTTATCATCTTTAGAGCGCTCCATGGCTTAGGACCTGGTTATTTACGGGACCGCCTGCTACCACCAATAGCCTCCCACCGGCCAGTACGCTCCCATAGAGAGGGCTCCTCCGGGTGCCGTCGGCCAAACAATGTCGACTGGCGGCCCCTAGGGGGAGAGCCTTCTCTATGGGGGCACCTATGATCTGGAACGAGCTTCCCCCGGAGATACGGAGGATCCTGGATCTGCGCACCTTCCGTCGCGCGCTCAAGACTTTCTTATTTCATCAAGCTGGCCTGGCCTAAATCTTTTTCCCCTTTTAAATGGAAATTTTAATTTCTTTTTAAATTATTGGGTATTTTAAATTTGTCTCAGCCAAATTATTTAATTCGTTTTATTCTATTTTAAATTTTGTATTTATGTGTTTTATTCTGTGGCTGTTCACCGCCCTGAGTCCTACGGGAGTAGGGCAGTATATAAATCCAATAAAATCAAATCAAAAATCAAATCAAATTTTCAAAATCAGTACTGTAGACTCCAGGGGCTATTTCTAAGTAGCCTGTAGATAACACTTCCAGCATTTCTACATGTTCATCCAAAAGTAAATTATGTGAAAATTAAAAAAGCATTAGAATGTATTATTGGGTGATATTAAAACTGGGGATTTTATTCCATTCAAACTGAGTAGAGATTGAAAAATACAATTTCAAAGTTCACCCTAATATGAACAAACATTTTTCTTTTGCTGCAGATATGTTTTGGAAAATGGACATTGACTTACCTGAATGTCCTTTTTCGGAACGCTGCGTATACACTCCAGCATTGGGAAAATCCTCTTCTCTGACAGCAACTGAGAGAACTTTTTTTACACTTATCTACCTACTCTGTGCTCTCTCCACGCCCCCTTTTGCACCCGAATCCCCAGTCTTGAACGAAGACACAACAGGTGAACCACAACAAAATTTATTAACACAAAACAACCACAAGCCAACAAACGAAAAGGGAGGGAAATGGAGTGTATACGCAGCGTTCCGAAAAAGGACATTCAGGTAAGTCAATGTCCATTTTCCAGAACGCTGCTACTACACTCCAGCATTGGGACATACCCAAGCCTAACTCCCAGGGTCGGGCAAAACACTAGTCACCCCAGAAGACCCAGACACCACCGCCTGCAAAACACGTCGCCCAAAAGACGCCTCAGCCGAAGCGTAGGCATCAATCCGATAATGTCTTATGAAGGGCGACAAAGAAGTCCAAGTAGCCGCCCTACAGATGTCCAACACAGAAGCCTGGGTAGCCCAGGCGGCCGAAGTAGCCGCACTCTGAGTCGAATGAGGTAAAATGTTCCCAGGAACAGGACGACGCTGATTCTCATAAGCAGAAGCAATACAGGCCTTAATCCAACGACCAATCGTAGTCGACGACACTTTCTGACCCATGGATGCAGGATGGAACGAAACAAAAAGGGCTTCCGTCTTCCGAAACGCCGCCGTCCTACGCATGTAACGTCGCAATGCCCTGCGCACATCCAGAGTGTGCCAAAGAACCTCACGGTGATGTCTCGGCGATGGACAGAAATCCGGAAGCACTAACTCCTGCGCCCGGTGAAACCACGAATTAACTTTGGGCATAAAGGCAGGGTCCATCCTCAGGACCACAGTATTAGCATGGAAAATACACAAGTCTTTCCTAACGGATAAGGCAGCCAACTCAGAAATGCGTCTAGCCGACGTGATCGCCAGAAGAAATGCAACTTTGAACGACAGGAACTTAAGTGAGGCGGAACCCAGCGGCTCAAACGGAGACAATGTGAGAGCCTGCAAAACTAAAGATAAATCCCAAGAGGGATAACGATGAACCGTAGGCGGTCTCAGGTTCGTAGCTCCATGAAGGAACCCCTTCACCCACGGATGATGAGCCAAGGAAGTGTACGGTGGACAGGACAACACAGTTGCCAGGGCCGCCACCTGGCGCCTGAGAGTGGCGGGAGACAAACCCCGTTCCAAACCCGCCTGTAGAAAGATGAGGACATCCTGAACCGTTGCAGACGTAGGATCCACATGATTAGTCGCACACCAACGGCAAAAGGCCCTCCACGTGGCTTCGTAGATCCTCGTCGTGGATGGTCGACGGGCCGACTGAATCGTACCAATCACCGTATCCGGCAAACGGCCTTTCTTCAAGAGGACGCGCTCAAATGCCAGACGGCCAACTGCAGCCACTGGGGCTCGGGATGACGAATGGCCCCCTGACACAGCACGATCCGATGTGGAGGAATCACCCACGGGTCTGTCACCGACAGCTCCACAAGATCCGCGAACCACGGCCTGCGGGGCCAATGTGGTGCCACCAATAACATCTCTGCCCTCTCTGCCATCATCTTGCGGACCACCTGCTGAATCAGTGTGACAGGAGGGAAGGCGTATAATAGACCCGCTGGCCAACGACACCGCAGAGCGTTTGTGTCTTCTGCCCCTGGAGCTGGATACCGAGTGATGAACCGGGGAAATTGGGCGTTGGTCGGACTGGCAAACAGGTCTACCAGAGGTCGTCCAAAGCGAAGAGAAATCTCCTGAAATAGACTGGGAAGCAGCTGCCATTCGGCCTGGTCGATCACTTCCCTGCTGAGCCAATCCGCTCGTGTGTTGGCTTTCCCCGAAATGTGGTCTGCGAGGATGGACTCCAGATTTCTCTCCGCCCAGTTGAACAGACGTATCGACTCGAGCATCAACGTCTGTGACTTCGTCCCCCCTTCCCGGTTTATGTGCGCTTTGGCAGATGTATTGTCCGTGAGAATCAGGACGTGACGGCCCCAAACCAGCGCCCGGAAATGCAGAAGGGCGAGACGAATGGCTCGAAGTTCCAATAGGTTGATGCTCTGTGCACGTTCCTCTGGAGACCATTGTCCTTGGCCCACCTGGGCACCCAGGTGGGCTCCCCAGCCATGGAGACTGGCATCGGTGGTGATCACGACCCGGTCTAGTTCCAGGAAATCGCAGCCTCGCAGGATGGCCGGTGACTTCCACCAACTCAGTGACAGTCTGACTTGAGGAGGCACTAACACTGTCCCTACGGAGTTGGAACTGCCTGTTCTCTGGAACGGAAGAAGTAGCCATTGCAGTGGACGAGAATGTCTGCGTGCCCACGGAACAATGCGGAAACACGAGACCATCTTCCCTAACAATCGTGATAGAGTCAATAGAGGAGCCTTCCTCCGGGTCAGCACTTGGCCCACAAGCGACTTGATGTTCTTCGCCCTCTCTGAAGACAGGAAAACCTGACCCTTCTCGGAGTCTATCAGGGTCCCGAGATGTAAAATTGAGGTCGTGGGGACGAGCTGGCTCTTGTCCAAGTTGATGGAGAATCCGTGCTCCCGGAACGCCGAAAGCACCCTGTCCCTGTCTTGCGCCGCTTGTGTCCTGGACGAGGACAGGATTAGAATGTCGTCCAGGTAACATAACACTCTCACCGGAACGGCACTGAGAGACGCGGCCACTACCGCCACCAGCTTGGTGAAAGTCCTGGGAGCCGAGGAAAGACCGAACGGCATTGCACAGTACTGGTAATGCCTGCCCGCATACTCGAATCGCAGAAACTGCCGATGCGAAGGAAGTACTGGGACATGCAGGTATGCCTCTCGCAAATCCACTGACTGCATCAGGTCCCCTTGGCGAATGGATGCCAGAATGGACCGAAGAGAATGCATCTTGAAACGACGGTAACGTACCGCCCGGTTCAACTCCTTGAGGTTGAGAATGCCTCTGACCCCGCCCGAACTTTTGGGAACCAAAAACAGAATCGAATAGAAGCCTGTCCCCAGTTGGTCCAACGGAACCGGTTCTATCGCATTGATCTCCAGCAGGTGTGCTATCTCTTCCACCATCAGGCTGCGAGAATCTGTGGATAGGGGCACTGGGCACCGGATGAACCGTCGTGGGGGCCGATCCGTGAACTCGATTGCGAGGCCCTCCGAAATCGTGCGACGCACCCACTCGTCCGGAGTGGACCGGGCCCACTGATGACGAAAGGCCCGGAGACGTCCCCCCACTGGCCCCGGAGTCGGTGAGTCATTTGCCCCTTCTGAAGGGCCTAGAAGTGGACCCACGATAGGGGCGCTTGGAGGAGGACTGAGATCTCCCACGCTCTCTGAAACGCTGTCTGTCGGAAAAGCGATCTGGAGCTTGGAATGACTGCCGGTAAGTTGAGGGGCCTCCCTGCCCCGAGTAAGACCGAAATGGCTGACGCTGCGTGTAAGGGGTGTAACGCCTGTCTTGTCTGCGAAAGGACGAGGGCATAATTTTGCGTTTGTCTTTGTCCTCCACAAGGACCGGCTCCAACGCCGTGCCAAACAGGTTCGGGGCTTTATATGGGGCCGCCGCCAACTTCCATTTGGTTTTCACATCGGCCTTCCACGGCCGTAGCCAGAAAAGGCGTCGCGATGTGACAGATGTCGCCAACGCCCGCGATGCAAACTTGACAGAATTCAACGAAGCATCCGCCGAATATTCTGTGGCTGCAATGATCTTGTTAATATCGTGGCGCAAACGGGTATCCTCTGGAGGGAGCCGTTCCCGAAGTTGGCGCAGCCAGATCAACGAGGCCCTATTGAAGAATGAAGTAGCCGTGGCAGTTCTAACAGTCCAGGCCACGGCTTGATGAGACCTACGAAAGGCCAATTCGGTGCGCCTGTCCTCCGATTTGAGCCCCTCCAGCGGATCGGATGAGACCATCGAATGCGAAGTGAGAGACGCCACCGGTGCATCCACAGTGGGCACGTCCAACATGGCTTCAAGTTCGGGCGCCACACAGAACAGCTTCTTATCTAAATTGCTTGGTGCAGTGGACGACCCTGGTTGGGCCCAAGGCGCTTGCAGAACATCCGCGAACAGTTGAGGGCACGGAATAAAGTCCTTCTCCTGCTTGACTTGCTTAAACAGGGCATCATGAGGACCGGTCTCAGACGGGGTAGTCGGGGGTTGTGCTCCCACCGAACCCAGATTAGTAGTCAAACGAGCCTTGTGAAGGAGGGACTTAAATAGTGAGGGACGAAACAAGCCCGTGAAGGCTGGAGTGTCAGGTACCAGGCCTTCATCCTCAGAGAATTCGAGGTCATCGGGGCCCTCCTCGTCATGGCCCGAGCCCTCAGACGAAACAGACTCACGAGGCGAGGGGGAACGAACCCTGCGAGAGCTTGAAGAGGCCAACGTGCCCGAAGTCCCCGCCGCTGATGTCTGGGCCGCTGTCTGCGCTCCGGCCGCCATAATAGAAGCCAACGCTGTTGACAACATCGTCTGGAAGTCAAACTGAGATGGAGGCGGAGGAATGTCCACTTCACGGAGTCCCGCTGCTGTAGGCGTGAAAGTGGCCGAAGGTTGGCGCCGAGGGGGCGGAAAGGCCTCTAAACCCGCTGAGGAAACATCAGGCATCGACTGGGACACGCCCTTCTGCCAAGCCAAGGAACTGGATTGGACCGTTCTCCGCTCCGAAAGGTCAGGAACAGGAACAGCCTGGTGGGCGGATCCCGTATCACCACGAACCAAAGAAGCTGACGCCTGCTTGGCCTTCTCACATCTTTTTTCCAAAGCCTTATGACGCCTGAGAGCATCCTTCTCAGCGGCAGAGGAGGTCTTAGAGTGGCGGGACTTGTGACCGCCAGACTCAGAGCGATTGCCCGATTGTTTCTTGCGGGACTTAGTTCTGACAGGACTGACCTCCTGATCACTGTCTGAGGAGAACGAACAGTCCGCCATGGTGAGAGTGCCCCAAGCTGAATAGTAATTATTAATCAATAGATTGACAGATGGATTTGTAATAATAATAAATAATGAATCAATAATTGATTGATTGATTGACAGATATCAGTTTGCCTGATTAAATGATTAATTGATTGGATGAATGCTTGCTTGATCAATTGATTGGTTGCTTTAATTAAATAATTGATTAATAGGTATCAGCTTGCTTGATTAATTGATTGATTGGATGAAAGCTTGCTTAATTGATTAATTGAGTAATTGATAGTCTGGCTACAGCTCTGGGCAATGCACTATACCCAGCAAGCAGTGCTGGCACTCCTGCCACGCTCAGTACGAGGGCACCCCTGTCTCTGCCCAGGTGTGTGGGAAGGCCTTGCACAAAAGGCTGCCAAAGGGGTGAGCGATAACTGCAAACGCTCCCCCCCCCTTCTCCCTCCTCCTGAGTCAATGCCCAGACCGGGACAGAGACTCAGCCAGCAAGCTCTCAGAACAAAGGCTGCGGCCCTTTAATTAGGGTCCGCGCTGCCCTGAGCAATCCAAAATGGCGGCCGCCCCTGCTCAAAATGGCGGCCGCGCGTTGGTGGCGTAGGAATAAAATGGCGGCCCGCCCTCGCTCTGTAGAGTGACTGGGCGCTTTCCCCTGGCGCCGTTTGCACACGGACGCCACTCAGGGATGATAACCTGGCTGGCCGCCTCACGGCGGGAGGGTGGCGAGCAACAGAAAGCCACGCCGCACCCCCCCCCCAAGCCAACACTCACTGCGGTCGAAATGAGGCCGATCAAGCCTGAAATCGCAGCGCCGCCCGCAGAAACCTGACGGGACGGTCGCTGGACAAACCACGCCGCGCTGTGAGGGGCGCTGGTAGCCGCTCCTGGAAACGACCCTGCAGCGGCTCGAAGGTCTGAAGCGGCGGTCGGGGAGCAATTCGCTCAGCCCCGACCTCACAGCGATGGAAATCCGGCCGGATCCGCCCCGAAGGGACAGAAGCCGGCGGCAGCTAGCGCAGCAGCGCAAACGCCGGCACGACCCAGCTCCCTGGGCACGAAACCGACGACCAGCTGACTGATCCACAAAAAAAGGAAAACCTAAACCTGCCCGCACTAAACAGAAATAAAAAAAGGGGGCTAATCAAAAATAACCAAAAGGCCTACCGCAAAACTCAGAGCACAGAGAAAACCCTCTCAGTCTGTCAGCAACTGAGAGAAAGACTGGGGATTCGGGTGCAAAAGGGGGCGTGGAGAGAGCACAGAGTAGGTAGATAAGTGTAAAAAAAGTTCTCTCAGTTGCTGTCAGAGAAGAGGATTTTCCCAATGCTGGAGTGTAGTAGCAGCGTTCTGGAAAACAAACATTTTACTACTTTGAATATTCCTACTGGAAAAGGTGTAAAAATTCCTACCCTACTGGGAAAAGAGCAAAATCTAAATATCCTGCCCTAGTCAAACAAATTATAGTGCAATCTAAGATGGCAACACTTCTGTGTGAATAAATTGTTGCTGCAAATATCTATATCCAAGCCCCAAAAATTCTCTCCAAGCTAAGTACATAGCATGCACATTCTCTCAGGAACCTTATCAAGAAAGTTAATATTTGTAACCAGACAATAGATATCATGAAAGCCAGTTTGGTTAAGGCATCAGGCTAGAAACCAGATTGTCCTCCTTAGACACAAGGTCAGCTGGGCACTTTGGCCAATCTCTCTCTCTCTCCCTCCCTCCCTCCCCCCCTTCCCCCCCACTCTCTCAGCCCTAGAAAGCAGGCAATGACAAACCACTGCCAAAAAATTTTTAGGAACTAATCCAGACAGTATCCAGGAGTCAAAAACTGATTTAAAGGTGCACACATAGTTGTCATAAACCATTATCTCTAAAGAGTATTTTCCTCCAAATATGGTCACATAACAGCATAGTTAAAGGTAGAGGGGACTTTATTATATAATGAAGCATTAATTAACATTGGATATATGCTATTAATTTCCCCCACTCTGATGGAGAAGGCACAGAATAACTGGTCAGCTATATTCTTAGAAGAGTCATGTCAATATTTTCAGGTTGCAGAAATAGGAACCTTACAAGCTTGGGCAGGGCATAAGATGCCAGTAGGATCAGAATGTTGGACTTTCTTAGGACAATTATTCTGAGAGTCTACAGACTACTCACAAAACTAATTCAGAAAGTCCTGTCTCCCGATGATTCTTGCAATAGCAATTACATGTCTTACTGATTTAACACCTATTGCAGAACTTCAACCTTGTCCTATGTTCAAGAGATTTCTTTCTATATGGTAGACACTATCTTTGAGATTTTAATTATTTGTGTGTGATAAATGGCTGATTAGAGAGCATCTGTATGTTTTACATAGAAACCAACCTAATTTACATATTACTGAGTCCTGAAGGAAGGATTTACCTAGCTGGCTTTTGACTGTGGCATCAGCCAAGACTTGAAAGCAGGTGGGAGTGTGGCAATTGTTATTAGGAAATCTCTTATGGCTTTCAGGGGCTCTGACTAACAGATCCCTGGTTGTGATACCTGGCTCATTAAACTGGACTCCAGGGATTAGTTAGGATTATTCATGCACCAACTTCTCTGCTGCATAGCAACTTTCGTGTTTGAGTTCCTTGACGCTTGCAATTTCTACGCTTGCAGTGAGTTCCAAAATTTATGGCTCTGGGGAATTTTAATGTTTTCCCTAGAATGGGATCTGAGGTGTCTCAGGAGTTCATGGCTTCTGTGAAAGCTATGGTCCTATCCCAGATCATTCAGTATGCAACTCAAGATAGGGTTTGCATTCTGGATTTGATGTTCTTGTCAAAGCAATAGCAATGTGATCTGAAATTGGGGGGCACTCTCAATGTCCCGTCAAGGTCACATCATGCCCTGGTTTCTATGGAATTCTCTAGTGTCACTACCCATTGGTCAGATGTTGGACCCATTAGATTGGTCCACCTCCAGTGATTGATGGACCCAGACAGCGGAGGGTTTCCAATATTCTTATCACCGGTTCACCGCACACGCGCACACTCGCATATGCCTTCTGCACATATGCCCGGCCTCGAAAAGGTCCCTAAATAGGACATCCCACCTGTGATCTCTGCTACTGGTTCGCCCGAACCAGTACAAACCAGCTGAATACCACCTCTAGACCCACGGCAGTTTCTGAGGAGTTGGACTTTTTCCTTGTTGGTCTGCTGCATGATTCATCTAAACATTGGTTGCTGCTTGAAATAAAGGAACAGCTGACACCTTGGATTGGACTGTACCCCTGTGTTGTGACCCAGGCCCAAGTAAGTAGTAGGAAAATCAGTCCGTGAAAAAACAAACTTTATTCGAACAGCTGAGAATTACTTCATTCCCAGCGTCGTTCAACTAAATTAAAGTAAATTCCTCCCAACACAAATTCCTCAATCCTATCTCAAACCTTGTCCAATTAGGCAAACTGCCAAAGGCCTTTCTTGGCAAACATTCAGAAGTCAGATACAAAAATAAATACAAGACGTAGACAAAGAAGACAAAGCTATCAACATTGTTTTCCAGCAAAGCCCAAACCCCGTTGCTGGTCTGTTTTAAGCCTTATGGGAGGGGCCAATCATCTCTTGGCACTACTCCCGAGTTGTCCTCTTTGCTTGAGCTGCTCTTGCCTTCTGACAGCTCTTCTCAGGCGGGCATTAGCCTCTGCCTCAATCCTATCAGTCTCTGGAGGCTCCAGAATCCGCACCTCGCTCCCTGATGGCCCTGGCCCTATCTCTGTCTCTGACACAGAGCCCTCATCCAGGCCTTCCCCAGCCTTCAGGACTGGCCCATGTTCTTCTTCAGCCTCATCGCTGCGCAACTCCACTGCCAGCTCCGCAGGCTGCTGGTGGACCACAACACCCTGAGATCTCTTGGGTCCCAGGCATTCCCTGTGGTTTACAAGGAGTTAATGGAGATGAAACAGAAGAAGGTATGTCTAGAGCATCGTGTCCATTCAACAATCCAACCAAACATATGTTAGACCCACTAATATGATCTACCTTGTAATGTTAGAAAGCATCAGTATTTCTCTGCCCTTATTGAATGTACAGCTCTGTTTTGGGTGACATGGGGACTCCTAAGTAAGGAGATACATGCACTCTCTTGCAGGAGGGTGCTCAGCATTTGTTGGATTTGTTGCTGGATTCATTCCCACTTGGTACTTCATGGCATGGAACTGTTACTATCCTAAGGGGCCACATCTTCCTGGTTATATTAGCCTGCCCAAGTAGATCTGGCAAAGAGAGCATACTGTGGGTACCATCAGCTAGGAATCTACATTTAGCAGGTCCCAGGAGACATGCCTTTTCTGCTATGGCATCTTATGGAACATTCTCTCACTTTCCCCCCCCTCCCGCTCCCCAATTAGGTTAACTCCATCCCTGTTGATATTCTGGAAAGTTCTAAATATCTGGTTATATCATCGGGCCTGGGGGTTCCCAGGGTAGCACAGACATGCTTTTATGTCTCCAATGTTGATGCAGCCATTTTTATTTTCCCTTCACATAAGGGATATTTGGTGTGTTTGGGGTTTTTTTTTTACATTACTTACATCTACTTGTTTTTACAATACTTTTTGGATTTTAATATTTTCTATATCTTTTGTTTTTAGATCTATTACTGTCTTCAATATTGTGTACCACCCACATTCATCTTTGGCAAAATGACTGGCTAAATAAATTTGAGAGATGGGGGTGAGGGTTAATCCAGGGGTGAAATCCAGCAGGTTCTGGGAGGTTCTGGAGAACCGGTAGCGGAAATTTTCAGTAGTTCGGAGAACCGGCAAATTCCATCTCTGGCTGACCCCAGAGTGGGGTGGAATGGAAATTTTGCAATATCCTTCCCCAGGAGTGGTGAGGGAATGGAGATTTTGCAGTATCCTTCCCTTGAATGGTGTGGGAATGGAAATTTTGCAGTATCCTTTCCTTCCACGTCCACCAAGCCACACCACACCCACCAAGCAATGCCCATAGAACTGGTAGTAAAAATATTTTGATTTCACCACTGGGTTAATCTAATAATTTACAACACTAGTGGAAAAATATGGAAGGGGGAAAAGAATCTTCTTTAGCATAGCATATGATCCTCTTAAGAGGAAATAAATATATCTGCTAATTTTCAACAGATTGTTTTATTAAGTATCTTAACACAGAATATAAATGATCAAATTGTTATTTGTTAGAGTATATAACATTCATTATCTGTAAAAAGAGCTACAATTGCTTCCCCACTGTTTTAATAATGAGGGGAAAACAACACAAATCAACATTTTGCAATCAGGCTTTAATTGCTCATTTTCTGAAACATTGCTGCACAATAACTATAAGAATATTATGTTCATTAATATTCTTTTAACTTTAGAGAACCAACAAAAATACATGCTTTCCTGTACAATTTCTTCATCATCATATAGATTTACAAGCTACAAAATAGTGTTTATTAAATAACTGCTCTAAATATTATTTAGAGTGTCATATAATACAAACCACTTACACGTAAATCATACATTATCATACATACCGTGAAATGTATGCATACATTTCATTGCACGTTCAAAGATTATTCAAAAGGAGTGTGACATGTGGATAAACCAAAGAAGCTTGTTACACTATTTCTGTAGTGTCGATGAAGGCAGAAAGAACACACTGAGAACCAAGGTATATTTTCGATATTAGAAAGATAGATCTCATTGCAATTACATTAACAATTCCTCTGAATAACTGTTATAGTTAGGAAAGAAGGGCCTTGATAGTACAGGGGTTTAGTGCACCCTGTAATTAACACAGCTGCCTGCAATTTCTGCTGGTTCGAATCTCTCCAAGGCTCAAGGTTGACTCAGCCTTCCATCCTTTCTAAGGTAGGTGAAATGAGGACCCAGTTTGTGGGGGCAATAAGCTGACTTTGTATAAAATATACAAAAGAATGAAGGCTATTGCTTAACGCATTGTAAGCCGCCCTGAGTCTCCGGAGAAGGGCGGCATATAAATCAAATTAAAAAAAAAAAGAAAAGAAATAAAAAAAAAGAAAAGGATAAAGGCATGCTCAGAAAACAATAGTAATCCTGGAAGATACATTCCATAGCAAAAGGGGAAAGACTATTTGATACCTTCTTCACTTATTCTTAAGTGTACCATTCAATAATGCTTGTGTACCATTCAATAATGCTTACTGTTATCAAAAATATAAGTAGAAAATAATAATAACACACTAACAAAATTAAAACTGTATCTAAAATGTTCAGGAACATAAAATGGTATTTTCTGGCAGCAAAGTAACAGTGGCATTAATGTCTATGAAATTTTAAGGTAACATGTTCTTATCAGAACCACCTGCTACATTTCCAATTATGAGGTTAATCACTACAGCCTAAATTAATTCCAGTCAATACATTGAAAATTGAGAGTAACTCTGCTTATTTAATAATTTATTTGTTACTTCTAATTGGACACAATACCTAAGACCTTTTGTAAATATTATAAAATGTATATTTAATTAATACTGATCTCTTATGAAACACAGAATCATCAGTCTTTTGTTGTTACTCTAAATATGAAAGGCAGTACTTGAATATAGTGCATTATGACATGAAATACTGCATTAATATACACAGCATACAGCACCTTACAGCCTATAGGTAAGCAGAAAGGTTAACCAAATGGCAGTTTCAAGAAACAAGACAGTGTTTCTTGATAAAATGGCAGTGCCATTTTGTGCAAATAGCCTCTTGGTTTGCGCCTACAACTTCATCATTTCATATGTTCTTTCTGGCTCTACTTTGGTCAATTTGATTTTTCTTTTTCTTTGTATCAAGAATATGCATAAAAATAAACCTATTTTTTAAATAGCAATAGCACTTAGACATATATACCACTTTACAGTGCTTTACAGCCCTCTAAGCTGTTTACAGAGTCAGCATATTGCCCCCAGCAGTCTGGGTCCTCATTTTACCCACCTCGGAAGGATAGAAGTTAAGTCAACCTTGAGCCTAGAGAGATTTGAACTGCCAAATTACAGGCAGCCAGCAGAAGTAGCCAGCATTACTGCATTCTATCCACTGTGCCACCACGGCTCATGGCATTATTCTGTTAATCTGCATGAATTTTATTTCATTTTCTTTAATATACAATGATAGGATATAAATCAGACCAACACAGATTCTAACAAGCAATATAACTGAAAAGGTACCAAGTTATCATAACCTAAATTCTGCTCTTCAGGCCACAAATATTTGGATATTTTTTTCAAGGGATAAATTCCACACTATAAAATGAACCTTACTCCAAGGATCTCAAAAGGGCATCTTAATTCACTGGATCATTGAATATGTGCAATTGCTGCATCATCATATTTTTTATGTTTTACACACATCATTTACATAAATCATTACTACTATTTTAAGTATTAATATTAAAATTGAAATTAAACTGGTAAATAAAATCGTGTTTTATTTTTACCATCAATATAGTGAATGAAATAAATGTTCAAGATATAAATCTACATTCTGTGCACAATTAAAGACATCATGACCATCATTGAACTTGTAAAGTTTATCAAGTAATGCAAGAGTTCTACTTCCTAACAAACATAAAAACTGACCAATTCTTACTGAACAGTGATATGCATCAAAAACATAAGATCATACATTTTATCTTTTATTATTAAAAGTATATGTTCAATATAAATACCCTGCTTGTTAATACTAAATTGCAACAGTGTCTACACTACACGTGAGTAATTTTATTTTATAATATTTTCTTCATATGGACAATTGAATTAGTAGAATTTCCATAAACTAATGCATTCATAAAATACATTGTCATGCTACATTTAAATAATCAATAAATATCAGTATAATAAGAGCTACTTTGCAATGTAGGTACCAAAATCTGTTCAAAAGGAGCTAAAATCAATTCTATCCAAACTTATTAAACATAAAAATATGAAATATGTTGCTACACAAAATCATGATTAACTAAATCACAGTTATTGCTTAAGCCTAGTCTCTTTTTGTGTTTTAATGAATTAAAATATATTTTTAAAAAAACCCAGCCTGCTCCCTTCAGATCCATCATCCTTATATTTGTTACACACTGTATGAGATGTCCCATTTAACTATTGCATGTCGTTGCTGCTGAAGATCAGGGAACAGAACTCTATGGGTCTGTTTTTCAGTAGGTGTGCTTGTGTTGTGTAACAGTCTCTATCCAGAAATTGGAGCAGCTCCTCTTATTTCTGCAATAATCTAGATCTAATTATTAGCAAAGCAACTATATAAAACCAAAATATTCAATATTAAATTGTCATACGTCTTATTCATCATCTAGATGGTTCATCATCTAGCATTATATCACTTGTAGAACTTCTGGTTAGTTTTTTAATCTTTTATTTTATTAATGATATTTATATATTGAATTATGATCTTTAAACATCTTGGGATCACAAAACAGATTAACACTTTTAATAATGCTGTTATTCAATAAACACTATGTTGAATAAAATATATTCTCATGTGCACTAATTTTATCTAGGTTGTAAATGCATCGAGTACTGACACTGGTGATTCTGCCATACACGATGAATTATACGTTAGGTAGAATAGCAATAGCAATAGCACTTAGATTTATATACTGCTTCACAGTGCTTTACAGCCCTCTCTAAGCAGTTTACAGAGTCAGCATATTTCCCCCAACAATTTGGGTCTTCATTTTACCCACCTCGGGAAAAATGGAAGGCTGAGTCAACTTTGAGCCTGGTGAAATTTGAACTACCAAACTGCAGGTAGCCAGAAGTCAGCAGAATAGCCTGCAGTACTGCACTCTAACCACTGTGCCACCGTGGCTCATTGAATGCCAATATTATTACAGTATTCTATGTCCAAGGGACACAAGGATGGGATAGTGGCCCCCTTTAATAATAGACCTTCAGGCCATATTACCAACTGCTTCTTAAAGTGTCCCAATTTTTAGCATCTTTCCAAGTGTCAGGGACAAACTTGCAGCCAACATATTTTTACAATGCGCAGCATTTGTCAAGAGAGTTTTCTGCACTCTCCTCTTTCCAAACTGACAAATGATTACTTCTAACTTCTCTGAATAGAAAGATAACATAAAGTATATAACCATGGCTTGATCAGGGTCCGCAGGATTGTCTGGGATGCTACACATTCTCTTCATGACCTGTTTTCCTTATTATCTTCTGAAACTAATCCAGTAAGCAACTCTAGAACACTAAGTTGAAAGAGATCTCCCGAATCAGCAAATTTATTCAGCATATTTACTAAAATTCTGAAGACTTATAGTATTACTAGAGTCATATAATTTTTGCTATAATCCTAATGGCAATTTTTGTGTATGTAGCAGAGTATCAAGAACTAGACATTTTTAATTTTTCACATAATAGTTATATACAGTAAAAGTATAGGCAAAAAAGTATTTAGTCAGCCACCAATTGTGCAAGTTCTCCCACTTAAAAAGATGAGAGAGGCCTGTAATTGACATCATAGGTAGACCTCAACTATGAGAGACAAAATGAGAACACAAATCCAGACAATCACATTGTCTGATTTGGAAAGAATTTATTTGCAAATTATGGTGGAAAATAAGTATTTGGTCAATATCAAAAGTTCACCTCAATACTTTGTTATATATCCTTTGTTGGCAATGACAGAGGTCAAACGTTTTCTGTAAGTCTTCACAAGGTTGGCACACACTGTTGCTGGCATGTTGGCCCATTCCTCCATGCAGATCTCCTCTAGAGCAGTGATGTTTTGGGGCTGTCGCTGGGCAACACGGACTTTCAACTCCCTCCAAAGGTTTTCTATGGGGTTGAGATCTGGAGACTGGCTAGGCCACTCCAGGACCTTGAAATGCTTCTTACGAAGCCACTCCTTCGTTGCCCGGGTGGTGTGTTTGGGATCATTGTCATGCTGAAAGATCCAGCCACGTTTCATCTTCAATGCCCTTGCTGATGGAAGGATGTTTGCACTCAAAATCTCACGATACATGGCCCCATTCATTCTTTCTTGTACACGGATCAGTCATCCTGGTCCCTTTGCAGAGAAACAGCCTCAAAGCATGATGTTGCCACCCCATGCTTCACAGTAGGTATGGTGTTCTTTCGATGCAACTCAGCATTCTCTCTCCTCCAAACATGATGAGTTGTGTTTCTACCACACAGTTCTACTTTGGTTTCATCTGACCATATGATATTCTCTCAATCCTCTTCTGGATCATCCAAATGCTCTCTAGCAAACTTCAGACGGGCCCGGACATGTACTGGCTTAAGCAGGGCGACACATCTGGCACTGCAGGATCTGAATCCCTGGCGGCGTAGTGTGTTACTGATGGTAGCCTTTGTTATGTTGGTCCCAGCTCTCTGCAGGTCATTCACTAGGTCCCCCCGTGTGGTTCTGTGATTTTTGCTCACCGTTCTTGTGATCATTTTGACCCCACGGGATGAGATCTTGCGTGGAGCCCCAGATCGAGGGAGATTATCAGTGGTCTTGTATGTCTTCCATTTTTTTAATTATTGCTCCCACAGTTGATTTTTTCACACCAAGCTGCTTGCCTATTGCAGATTCAGTCTTCCCAGCCTGGTGCAGGTCTACAATTTTGTTTCTGGTGTCCTTTGACAGCTCTTTGGTCTTCACCATAGTGGAGTTTGGAGTGTGGCTGTTTGAGGTTGTGGACAAGTGTCTTTTATACTGATAACAAGTTCAAACAGGTGCCATTAATACAGGTAAGGAGTGGAGGACAGAGGAGCCTCTTAAAGAAGTTGTTACAAGTCTGTGAGAGCCAGAAATCTTGCTTGTTTGTGGGTGACCAAATACTTATTTTCCACCATAATTTGCAAATAAATTCTTTCCAAATCAGATGTGTGATTGTCTGGATTTGTTTTCTCATTTTGTCTCTCATAGTTGAGGTCTACCTATGATGTCAATTACAGGCCTCTCTCATCTTTTTAAGTGGGAGAACTTGCACAATTGGTGGCTGACTAAATACTTTTTGCCCCACTGTACCCCTCAGTTAAATATTTTCCTACCCAATAAACATACAAATTAGTAGATCCATTTAAGAACAAACCACACTGCCATTTTTTTTAAAAAAAATCTGGTTTTATGCTCCATTTTTGTTTCTCTGTGTCTGTTCTTTACTTATTTAGTAATTGTTGCACATCTCCAAAACCTTATGCTTATGTATGTTTTGAAATTTCACATGGCTACATTAAGCACAGTAAATTTAAGCACATTTCTTTTCAAATGAAATCGAGTAGGCATAATCAATCTATTATTGATATAACTGAGTTTTATTTCTACTGTAGTGAATTGTTTCAGTTTTTGCTTCATTCTTCGGCAGCTCAGTTTGAATAAGGAATGCACTCAACCCTGCCAAGTTTTTTCATAATGCTCAAAATAGATTTCAGCTTGTGGGAGAAGAAAAAAAATTCTTTGAGCACCTTTAAACAGCAGAATTGCTTTCATGGGCATTATTCTATGAAAAAAAAGAAGGTATGTATATGTGCATGCATGCATGCATGCATATATATTTGTATAAAGCAGGCAGACTGGATTTAGGGTTGAGCAATAAAAAACTGAGCTTTTATTCAGCTAGAACTCTGAAATGTATATTTGTGAACTGCAATAGTCCGCTTATTTTACTGTGTGAAAAACAAATTAAAACAAATTAACATAAGTGAACATTCCAGAATTACTTTTCACTTTTCACTCTCACTTTTATATTTGTTTCTTATCAGTTTAGCCCTACCCTCCTAGTAAATTCATGCACTCTTTTATTTTTAGATTACCTCATTGCTGGAAGGTTCATTGACATTACTTGAGGGCTTGTAAAATTTCAGGCTGGATCAAAGAAAATATGCCATGATTAAAAATTTGAAATTTTAGCACCATAAAACAATAGCATTTTAACTGGTTTCTGGGGAGAAAACCCTAAAGGGCAGATATACTATTACTACTAATGGACCTATATATAGTTTCCTCTCTTGCTCTTACTCCTTAGTAAGTTTTATTTTGTTTTGCTTTGCTTTGCTTTTCCTAAGTTCACTTGACCATGTCTTTTTAAGACCCTTAGATATTTTCAAATATAACTGTCTAAAGATATTTGTATTTACTTAACAATGAAAATCTTAAGTTATTAGACACATGTACATAGGATATGGTCTCAAATATTGAAGTGAATTCTATGCTGAAAATTGTTATTGACAACTTAGGCATAGTTAAAAAGGTCAATAACTTCCAGTTCCTTCCTGTACCTACTACCTAATAAACACTGTTTATTCAACTCTTGTGATACCTACATTACAAATGTCACTGAAATGAAATTCAGACTCTTTAAACCTTTCTTGTTTGGTCCTTCATTATTAGAAAATGATGCATATACAATTAATTGTACGTACATGCTTGTAGTTACCAGTCAGTATATATTATATTATTATCAGCATAAAATATGTATTACCCCCATGGCTTTAACTCCTTTTCAGCGGACACATAGAAGAAGCATAACTGACATCCTTGTCCATATCTAGGGAAACATCAACATACGGTGTTCCACAGGACAAGTCCTGCAAGAGAGAAGACATGCTTCCTAGGATCTGCCAAGTGGCACTGTTTAATAGAAAGGACCTAGACCAGGGGTGTCAAACTGGCAGCCCACAAGCCGGATGCGTCATGCGCAGGCCACGCCCATCCCAGCTTAGCAAATGGAAAAAACTTGTGAAAAGTCATATGATGGCAACATGACATGGCGAGTTTGACACCTGTGACCTAGACCATGCCCACTCTGTGGTGGAAAGGACAGAAATAACTGTAGACAGACAGTTTCACAAATAAACCAGCTTTGTACTGCACCTAAAAGTCTACCGGGAGCAATGCAGCTCACAGAGTAGTTCTACAACATGGGCATATCAAGGTGTGTTCTTAACTAACTGGACTAGATTATTATGAAGTTACCAAATAGGTTCTTTAAATAGGTTTAATCCCCAGTAGGTGGACAGTAATGTTGGGGCTGAGACATTAATTAGCAAAAGGGAAATGTAATGAGCTTTATTTCAAAACTTTGCCTATTGAAGTATTTTGAAACTCATATTTACAAACTGTCAAAACAAGAACTTATTCTTTAGTTCTTGTTTTAGTTGTTTTTTTTTACTTTTCTGATTTTTTATTTTATTAAATAAAACGTATTTTGTAAAATAATCACAATGCCTGTATTCCTCCAAGTACTGTACATGGCTAGACTCCAGATTGAATAGCTGTCCTCAAATGCCTTCCAATGAGCTCTGCCAGATTCTGCAGTTCAGAAGTAATTTAAAAGCAGAAAGCTGTAGCAAATGAGACCTAATGGAAAACAGGGAATGCTTTAGTTCATGCTAGCTGTTTGCAGAAGAGAAATGGAATACCACAAAGGAGGAAAAAAGGGAAGTGCCAAAACATAGTTCGTTTACCACATAGGCTTAGATTCCACATGAAAGTTTTGGTTTTTTTAAGTAGCTAAGATTCATTAGCAATCTGAATAGTACTTCATTGTTGAGGTTCATTACAAGACTGAATAATAACTTTTATTGTGGGAAATGAAGTGATATATTCATGAAGTAGGGATCATATTCATACCATTTATTGTAACAGTAATACGTAATTGTTAAATTATATATGCTGCAAGTGAACATATAAATGCATACGATCAGTACGCAATTCCAATTAATATAGGAATATGTGAAGCTATCTTACACCGAATAAAATATTAATCTCTATGTGATTATTCTTTTATTTGCATGCAAAGCAACTGCTATATCACTGAGCTCCAAATCTTCCAAAAACAGGAACTAAACTTTACCTTTTTGGAAATGTGGATATGCTCTAGCCCTATCTCATTTATTTTATTAACATTTCAATTAAAATCATAAAAACTAATACAAACAACAGGGGGGAAGTATAGAAAATAATAAAAAATTGACGTATAGGAAAGATAAAAATAAGAATATAGTGAACAAAAGGATATAAAGAAATTATTTTCCCCTTCATCACAAGTATAAACAATTTTAGTAATGTAGGTCTTTGGTTATTCGGGTTTTCTCCCACGTAAAATTGGAAGTGTCTTGGCGACATTTCGACGAAGTCTCATTCGTCATCTGAAGATGACAAATGAGACTTCGTCGAAACGTCGCCAAGACACTTCCAATTTTACGCGGGAGAAAACCCAAATAACCAAAGACCTACATACAAACATCCGCGAAAACCTCAGAAAACAAATTTTAGTAACGTATCTCCTCTTTAAAAAGAACAAATTATCTCTTCTTCCCATATACTATCATTTTTGTATGAACAAATCATTGTAATTTTAGTGGTGATCAGCAAAAGTCATTTTAACCTTGGTCAAATAAACCACCTTTATATTTCTTTTATTTTAAACAATCTTGATTTTTAATTCTTTAAACTAGAGAAGCATTTGGTCTAGTGATTAAGAAACTTGGCTAGAAACCAAGAGATTATAATTCTAATCCTTAAATATGAAAGCCAGCTAAGTCACTTTAGGCCAATCACTCTTTCTTAGCCAACTCACCTCACAGGGCTGTTAATGTGGGGAAAATGGAAAAAGGAAGGAGTGCTGGTATGTTTATCACTTGGAGTTATTTATAACATACTAGATTTGAACTAGAGTTGTTTTCATTTTTTCTTGGCCTTGTTCACAAAATTCTTCAAAGCTTTAGCAAGCCTCTTTTGTAAATCCAATATAAGAAAATTATTCAAGTACTCTTTTGGTTTGTTATTTGTATATCCATACTCATTTTTAAGACATCAACTGGTGGTTTGTTTGTTTGTTTTTTGCTTGTCCAGTCTATCTTTTTTCATATAATTCTTGTAGCCTGTCAATTTTAAATCCACTTTCAGATCAGTCTCAATCTTGTCAGATATAACTTGTTGCTCTTTCATAACATCTTTTAAACAGTCTATCTATAAAGGCAGGCACTCTTAAAAAATTAACCTCTGAGTCCATTGTTTAAAAACATCCTTCAATATGTCCAGTGTTAAAATATTTTACTTCATTCTGTATTAGTAACTGAAGTTTAAGTGTTCTTCTCCTTTAATTGAAATGTTTAGTGCCTTCCCTCTAATCAAAGTCTCATCCTATCATTTTTATGTTTAAAAAAATGCGAAACAAAAGCATTTATCTATGGAAAGAACATACAATTAATTCCAAAGTTTTGCTTCAAATTCATCCTGACCCTTAGTTCATTTGTAATTTCCAAAATCAAAGTTTTAATCACTCTTTTGCTATTTATTCCAAAATAATTTTTACGTCCGTAAACTTGAATTTAAAACTTATTTCGGTAAAGAACGAAAGAAAGTCTGTATAACTTGTTAATTCAAAGGTTCCTAATACTGAAACGCAGCTAACAAGCAATATCCAAAAGTGATTATAAAAAGAAGCATGTGGATTCACTGCCCTTTTTGAAGGTCTCAACCACAGTTTCAGTTAGATGATTATTCCCTCATCTCTCAAAGATCTAAATCTACTACAGACTGCTGTTAATCTGCTTGCAAGGAGCAACTGTAAGGAGCACCTGTGGGCAATCTCAAGTTCCCTCCTTGTTCAGAGAGGAATTACAAAGAGCCAGTCTTCTTGCCTGCTCTTCATTCCACAGCAGTCATCAGCTCCACTTTTTAGCAAAGCCATCTTCAGTTCACCATTTCTTTTCTGGATGACTCAGGATTTCTTTGCAATTGGTTCTGGATGTGCTCTGTGTATATTGTGCAAGAGTGTGCATGCTGCAATCTTCTTTCCATGTCAAAAAACATAGATACACATAGACAAGCAAAATATGATACAGAAAAAATAATATACTTAAATATTATCTCCATCCATCCACTCCTTTCTTTCCTCATAATCTGTAGTTCAGTTTAACTGTGGTATGACACCATCAAAACATTGATGAGCAGGAAGTATTATGATGTAAGAAAAAGCCAATGATAAAATATACTTTCATCTGCTTTGTCATCACCCTTTCTCAGCTCCCATCTTTATAACTTAGTTGCTTTGAGCTAATAGATGTTTGTAATAAATGAAAGGTCAGTTAATCATCAATGTCATGTTATCTCTCATTCTGTCTTGGAATCATTATGTCTAGCTCCTTATTAGCATTGACTGAAGGGCATTAAGATGGGGTGGAGTGATTCATAAAGCTTGCAATTTGGGAGTTCATCAAATCGGAGATGCAATCTCACAAACAAAGCGAAGCATAGATTGTATTGTTATGCCATCTACTCTACTACCATACTGTCCTTTTCTCCAACCAGAACAGCTTCAAAGGTCATAAAGAAGGATGGAAATCATCTTTTGGAGCCTGATTAGCAGAAGTGTGAATGTGTGTGATGGATGGAAATGAAAATTCCAATCACTTAAGCAGGAATCTGCTCAAAGGAATTGCAATTGTTGAAAGAATTGGAAGAATAAGGAATTACTGAACTTCTAAAACGTTCTGGAAAAATAGTATCACAGATAATTTGAATAATGCAATATGATACTATGAAATGACACTTTTGCAGTATTATTATACCTCAGACAAAGTTACTTGGAAAAATGTTGTGGCTGTCTGACAAAGAATGCTATGAAGGGCAAGCAGCCATCAATTTTTACTGAAGATCACTTCTAGTGGTTGCCAGGTGTTTGTTTGTTTATTTGTTTTGTTTCGTTGGCAAAGGAGATATATTTAGCCCTTTTCCACTTGAATAGTTTAGCTTCCATTTTTCAAAAAATTATTTGAAATCATTACACCACTGTTCAATAAATCAATAGGTACATTGCTTGAAAATGTTTCTCTCAATATTACAGTAAATGCCATGATACAAATATAAGCTTTTAAGAGCATCATTCGACTTGCATTGTAGAGAATGTTCACTTAAGCTGCAATGCTGATGAAGCTTATCAGGACTAAGTCATATTTGAATTGGCTTTCAAACGGAAATGTTAGAGATAAGTATGTTAAGTCTTTTCTTGAAACTCTTAATGTTCATTTTATATATCAATAAATTTACTAGGCAAATTATTAGACCACAATCCTCTGGAATCTTCCAGGCACTCACTCACACACTCACACAAACATCCCAAATTGATAATTTAGGCAAGTTACTTCTGTTAAGAAAGGTCTTCTACTTAAGCTAAATTAGTCATTTATGTAATAGCCATTTTTTATATCAACCCCTAAACCTAGAATTTGTTATTATTCTTATCTTCTAGATATAATGGTGAATCTGTGTTGTAGATATAAAATATCAACTGCATATTGTATTATAAATACAATATTAAAATGCAAAATGTAATACACTTAACATCAAAGCTAAAAATAATAAAATGCAGAATTAACAAATTTCTTTCCCACATATGAATAAAAAACAACATTTTAAGTTGTGTTTGAAAACAAACACTGAACAAAAGTTAATTAAAGAATCTGAGCAAATGTAAAGATCTTAATTTTACATCTTAAGAACAGCATTCTACAGCATGGACAGAGTTTCAGTGTCAGGATGCTTCTAGACATTTTATTATGGCCTTTACATAGTTGTCCAGACAAAAGTTGTTACAGATAAAAACCAGCAGTTTACATTGGGCTTAGAAACAAATTATGACTAATTAACCACTAATTTAATATGACTGAAATGCATTCTTTGTTATTAAATTTGCTGCCCTATTTTGGACCAGCTGCAGTTTCCAGACTGAGTAAAAAGGTAGCACCATGGATTACATAACAGTACAATTATTTCTATTGCCTGGGCAATGGGAACAGTAATCCTTGTAATTAAAATGTTTGAGGAATAGAAGCGTGCCTATGGTTCCCTGTGACTGAATCTTAGCTCATGTATCATTTTAATCCCATCACAGATTCTAGAAACAATACTTCTCTTAGAATTGAAACTGTTTATAGAAATCAGGGTGGATTTGATTTAAATCGAGTTGATTTAAATCACGATTTAAATTGTGATTTAAATCACTAGTAAAAAGGCTTGATTTAAATCAACTCGATTTAAATCATAATTTTTAAAGAGCAACTGTCATCTCTGCTACTCCTCTGACCCACTGTTGACTCACCTATAGTCCCAGTGTTGCAGAATATACAGCCTCATGCTACATAACTAAGCTCCATTTCATGCTGAATAAACTAAATTATTTATGTATCTTAAATAGAAAACTATCTTATGATAGATTTTTACCCCAAATGTTTTTTATTAAAATAAATTCAATAAAAATCAAAAAAATCCGATTTAAATAAAAAAAATCCGATTTAAATCAAAAAAATCTGATTTTTTTGATTTTTTTAAAAAAAATCATTGATTTTTATCCACCGATAGAAATCCATAGCAACTACAATTCATGAACTGTACAAACAAGAGAAGTCCAATGTAGGCATTGCATTTTTTTTTCCTTTCCCAGTTATCATGGAATCAGTACTGGAGGGTCAGAAGTTAACAGCTCATTAATGTTTAAATGAACGAAGCATGTTATCAGCTGCAGTTTAGAAAGAAAATGTCTCTATTTTGCTTACATTGTTCAATTAAAAGAACCCACATAAGCCAATGTGGAGCTATTTTCAATCCAAACAACTATTTTTTAAAAATGGAATGAAAACACAATAGTAGAAGATAATGATGATCAGGAAGATTAACCACTTCACTTAAAGAGGTTTCTATCACTAACAAAAAGCCTTGGAAATAACAGTGATGAATAACTTCATTTCTATTCCATCTTTTCATTAAATGCAAAATAATGGACATGAATATTTGCACTGAAATAGCACTTTAAGTATATGTTACCTTAGAATACACGTTCCTAAATGTATCTGCATCTCAAAACAACTTATTTAAATGGATGTTATATGTTTAAACTAAATCGTATGTCAGTGCATTTAGATGGAATAAAATTCCAGAAAAGTCTAATCGGCACCTTACCGTGGGAGATGTGAACAGATTTTGCCGCCATCAGATTCTGTGAATGTCTTTATTTGAAAACAACAATCCAATATTCTTTTTATAAAAAAGAATGTCCATATATGATTTTACAACTACTTGGTTTAGTTGTAAATAAGCGTATTTTCACATAAATTTTCCAAATTCATATGAAAACCCTGCTTTGGTTTCAACAGTTACTGTCAGATCATCTATAAACTAATTTTACTTAACTAGGTCACCCAACCCAGTTCCGAGCATCACATGTTTTCAGGATTTTGCTAGCTTGCTAGGCACTTAAAATGTTTGGATTTTCTTCAGTTTATTCAGAAGGAAAGGATCATGTGCATTTTTCTTCTACAGTACAAAACAGTCTGCATCAGCATGTGCTTCAGCCATCAATATTTTATAGATAGAAAAAAATATATATGTCAATCTGCCCCTTTCTGTAACACTGAGTGACTTGCATCAAATACTTAAGTACTGTCCAGATTCTGCAAACATACTCCTAATACTGTCTATTGTTTAACATATTTATCCCAGAGAGACAAATATCAGGAACATTGTACCATCCAGGGTGGATAAAAATCAATGATTTTTTTAAAAAAATCAGATTTTTTTTTAATTTAAATCAGATTTTTTTGATTATCAAATTTAAATTTTAATAAAATGCTTTTGAAGTAAAAATCTATCTAAAGATACTCTTCCATTTAAGATACATTAATAATTTAGTTTATTCAGCATGAAACGGAGCTTAGTTATGTAGCATGAGACTGTATATTCTGAAATATTGGGACTGTCGGCGAATCAACAGCAGGTCAGAGGAGGAGCCGCTGCGGGACAGAGATGACAGTTGTTCTTTAAAAATTATGATTTAAATCGACTTGATTTAAATCAAATCCACCCTGGTACCATCAGTAGGGATGGTCCTCAAATATAAAAGTTTATTCAGTGATAATGCATGTCGAACTTGAGGAACAGAAAAGTAATTCTTACTGAATTAATATAATCATTCCAGATACCATTGCACAGATGATACAAAAAGGCTGAATTAATATAATCATTCCATATATCATTGGGCAAGAAGTCTATTTGCTCTAGAAATGCAAATTTCAAAGTCTATTTCTACAAGAGAATTGTGTATTGTGCCAGGAACTCAAATGTCAGCAAGTATCATCATATTTATAAAAATTAACCTAAACTACAAAAAGAGAGCATCCTGGTTTTAGAAAGTTTTACTCAAAATCCTTTGAACTGGATGTCAAATTAGAATCATTTCTATGCAACTATGTCCTACTATTATGCTTTGTCCTAGATCTGAAACTTGGTAGCTAAAATGTGTTTCAAAGTTAATTTCTAAAAATAATTTTGTTGTATTATATGTATACATAGCAATAGTCCAATATTTGTCCTGCTGGCATAGAAATTTATAATCAAGGTGTTCTTAACATTTTTAAGTACTCATCCCAAAATATCTACATAATCTAAAGGTCTAGATAAGAAACTGTAATTCAAAATATTTTAGAAGAAATAACAATAGTCTGAAAAGTATTACTTGTCTTTTAACAAATAGTAATTATCTATAGCATTTGATTATAATCCAAAATAGATACAACATGCTGATAATTCCAGCACTACATGTTATTTACATCAGAGACTCTCAGTAAGTGTTGGACAAGCCTGCAGTTTTTTGGCAAGATTTTCAGAAACAGTTTTCTATTGCCTTCTTCCTATGGTTGAAAAAGAGTGACTAGACAAAGTCATCCAACTGACTTCACACTTAAGGCAAGACTATACCTCATAGCCTCCCGTTTCTGGTTTACTGGCCCAACTGCTACATTAAACTGTCTCTCTAGATTTCCCCAAAATAAGATATCCCCTGATAATAAGCCCAATTGAGCTTTTGAGCGCATGGCAATAAGGCCAAGCGCTTATTTCAGGGTTCAAAAAAATATAAGACAGGGTCTTATTTTCAGGGAAACACAGTATTACATAGATGATTCAAAAAACCTGAATTAATATAATCATTCCATATATCATTGCGCAAGAAAGCTACTTGGTCCAGAAATTCATATTTCCAGAGTCTATTTACACAATAGAGATGACCATGTGTTAAAAAGCAGTTTAACATCACAAACTGTATAATCCTGAAGAATGATTTATGCTTTTCTCAGGTAATAAGGATGACCTATACTAAATTAAACACATTTAAACTATTATTTTAATAAATATAACAAAGTAGCTTCAGTAAGAAATATCTTATAGCTTTGAATGTCATATTTATAAAAATGCTTATGCTTCTATATTTACTGTTAGACCAAGTGAAGAAGCTTCTTCACTATGTCCTCCCTCTGTGGATGCTTAGGATTTGTTACCAATTTGTTTTGATCACATTCAAACTGATTTATGCTCAGTTCTTGAAAAGAATGGTCAGATATTTAGTGAGCTGCCATTGATATAAGTGCTTGCAAATACACCTGGATAATGTAAGTGCATAGGGTTCAGATTAATTTGATTTAATTTGATTTATTTAATTTAGGTATTGCCTGAATCCAGACAACTCTGGCTGTTTAAAATATAACTGCAATAAAATAACAATATGAATACTAAGATAACTATATAATTAAGGAACATGAAAAAAATAAAGAAGAACAACAAGATGGTAGTCTGGCCACCAATAAACAAAAGATTTCATACAGGAGGCTCTATTCATCCTAGCCCAAAGCTTAGAAAATAAGGCCTTTGGAGAGTTCTTAATTTATTATGGAGTTTGAAAAAAGTTTGATTTATTGAATACTGACATTCTTTTTTCTATTACAACTAGTGATAAATGTAGCAATAAGCAAAAGAAAATCTTCATGAAAATAATTTATGGATTATTATGGTACATGTGCAAATATTATATTAACCAGAGTTCAATTCTAAATTAGCCAAAATATTAATTGAAGCTTTTTATAATGTTACCTACTGCATCTGAATTTCTAGTTTGATGAAAAAAATCTTCTATATTATGAACAGGACAATAACACTAGGAACAATAACAGTACAATTTAGCTTAATTATCAAAAGTATACATAAAGCATCTTCAAGCATTAAACTATTACAAGTTTTTTTTAAAAAATGCAAGAATAATTGTGCATTTTTCAAGAAAAGGGCAGCGATAGCAAGCAGAAAGTAAAGCTGAAAAAAGTACATAAGATGTTCTTGTTTTATTCATATTTAAACTTCTGCAAAATTCCATTCTTTTTTTTCACATTTTCCAGAAGAAATATTTTTGTCTTAAGTTATATGAAAAATAAGCATAAGGAAACTTTTATAAGTATATTTATAGTATAACCATAGCTATAACAGGTAACCTTTACTGTTACTTTATAAACTTTTTGATAAACTATGTAATAAAGAAATCTTTATTCAACATTTTAAAAGTAGCTCCTTTATTTTTTTTTTATTAAACTTGTTTAACACACAAAGAAAAAAAATGAAACTGTAACTTTTGATTACTCGCCAATTTACAGTATTAAAAAAAGAATCTGCGCCACAGGTTGGCAGCTTTCCATATTTACAGTAAGCATCTAATGTTTCTCCCTGACAAAGGACAAAGGATTCAGTGATTTGTGTTTGGTGCAAAACCTGGAGGACTGGATTGTATCTTGTCCTTGAACAAGATAATCAATATCAATTTTAAAAAATAGCACCAAGGAATTGTTCTATTCAATTACGGTAAATTGTTATTTTTAATCCTCTTATGTACATCAGTAGGATATTCCTCAAACTGGGGAGAGAAAATAAACATTTGTATAGTAAGAAGACTAACATTTTGAATTAATAAAAATATACTTTACCACAATATCAAATAGATATGCCCTTCTAAAATTACCACTTGCCACTATTAATTGTCTCATAATTTATACCGCTATTTGCAAAACATGCTAGCAATACCTGCTAATTCTTATTGCAACATCATTTTAATGAAAGACCCCTTAGACATTATAAATAAACCCAGTTTCTAGGGGAAGATACAAGACTTGTTCTCCTCCTGCTTGATTCAATATTCTATGGCATAAAGCTGAGTAAACCTAGTTCAAACAAATGCATGTTTTTATAAGTTTCCAAATGAAGCAGGAAAAATGCCATGGAAATTTGCCACTTAGGAAACCAAAAGCAATTTATACTTTCTTCAGCTTTCTATAAACTAGAGAAATCTTGAAGGTATTCTCCCAATCGCCTTTAAAAACCACAATAAAACTGCAACACTAAAATGATATACGAGAAGATTATTAAGTTATATATCTAAATCTATCTATTTAAATGAACACATTTTTTTCTCTTGGTTCCATCCATGATTTGGAGTCGAACCTCCGCATAGCACTCAAAGGTCAGATGCAGCTGACTGATCGTGAAAATGAAATGTAATCTTGCTCATTCTGAGCATTATAATTTACCAACGCAACAACCGGACTATAAAGTGAGATTATATTGCTAATTGCCTGAGTAGTCAGGAAAGGATTCTCAATTTTGAATACAGGGAAATAAGCCAACTTACTAATAGACAAAAGTGAGTTGCAAATGCAGGTTAGGAATATGAGGGAATATAGTAAAGAAAAGGCATGGGATGGAATACAGAGCTGTTGAATGAGGCAGCAACAGATCCAGAAATTATTTTTAGGACTTGCCGTCCTGGCAGGAGACATGTGATATAGTTATGAAGCCTGGAAGTTACAAAAGCAAATTAGTTCAATGTCAAGTATTTAGGATTCTCGTTTTGCCAGCTGATCTTTTCCAATTATTTCAAAAGCTAGTTTCTTTAAAAAAATAATCTCAATAATGCCAGGGAGACACCAAAAGTGGAAAGGAAGGAAAGAAATCAAATAGTTCTTAGACAACTTGTTTAAAATCCTTCCATAAGATTTAAAAAATGTAGCAATCTGTAAAAAGCTGAAACTTACTTTACTTCATGTAAATACAGGTAGTCCTCGATTTACAACAGTTTATTTAATGACCAGTCAAAGTTACAACGGCACTGAAAAATTTGAGTTATGGCCATTTTTCACAGTTACATTTGCTACCAGAATGTCAGGGCATTTATTAATCCCATGTTTGACTCTGAGACTAATTACCCTGGTTTAGAGGAGATGCATCGTGGCTTATTCCAAATTGCAATAATCTGAAAAGAAACGCGAAGGAAGGTTTCTAATAAAACTCATTTATTTGTTATAAAGAAAATAAAACACCTCACTAACTAAGAAAAGTTAATTGTTACATTTTTGAAAATAATTCGGGCCGGCTATCTTTCAGCCGGACCTTGCTGGAAAGAGAACAAAGGAAAGAGATGTGTGAAGAGCAAGTGAAGGAATGTGGGTGGATACGGAAACACGTAGCTTACTGATAAGAAGTTGGCAAAGCTACGGAGAGTCTGACAGTCCAGAAATAATGAAGCTCAGCTGGGAAATAAAATAACGCAGTGACATTCCCAACTTCTATATATGTACACTATAATTCTCCATTGAGATAAGAGGCGTTGGAGGAATGGAAGAAACTATTGTTGAAATTACCTGCTGTGATCTAACGTTAACTCTTACGTTATTGCTTCACGTCATCCCACCCCCACAAGAACCAAAAATGGAAGTAATACAAAATTGGGCCTTAATGGGGAAAAAACCCACCAAAAAAGCAGAACTGCTAGAGTAACCATTTCAAGATCTTCATCTTTATCAATCATAACATCATGAATTTTCTGTTTAAATACTCCAAAGATGAAGAACGTTTGAAAATTATCCCTTTAATGATTATATGACTACAATAAATTCCGTATGTAAAGTATATCTCTTAAAAAGCAGTAAGATACAAGGGAAAGGGCAAGCAAATAAAATGTACTCTGAACATTAAGTACAACATGTACTCTTTCTGGTCTATTCTCCCCAACTCTCTAATGTGGGCTTCAAAAGCAAAGGATCATATTAGCTTGCCCAATCCAGAGCTCTCTGTGTGGTACTTTCTAAAGGTGCCAACATCTGCAGTGCAAAAGTCTCAGGAGAAGCTCCTACACATCCTTATTCTGTCAAGTCCATAGCTGAGACACACTCCATTCCTCAATCTAGAGTGTCCACAAAGAAAAAAGCAGCACAATGCTGTGCCAATATAACTCCTGCCCTTTGCAAATACACTATGATAATGTGTGTATATATATATAAGGGGCAGAGCCTACATCACAGGGCTGCTTTCATTATATTCACAAATGAATCAAGTCTCTTCTTAGGTATGAAACTACACTTCCTATTCCTGTTTTGGGAAAGATGGGAAGACGATGAGAACATATATAGCAGTCCTCAACTTAAAACAGTTCAGGATGAGTGAGTGTTTGAAGATACAATGGCACTGACAAAAGTGACCAATTTTCACACTTATGACCATTGCAGCATCCCCATAGTCATGTGATCCAGATTCAGATGCTTAGCAACTGATTCATATTTATGAGAGTTTATTTATTTATTTATTTATTTTTGAATTTATATACCGCCCTTCTCCCTGAGGACTCAGGGCGGTGTACAGCCAGAATTAAAAAACATGAAATACAAATATTAAAAACAATTAAAATATATATAAATTTGGCCCAAAATTAAAAATACAAACCAATTAAAACATTTAAAATTTCTTCTTAAGCCAGCCCGGCTTGCTGGAAAAAGTGGGTTTTAAGGCCACGGCGGAAGGCACTAAGGTCTTGGATTCTCCTTATTTCTGGGGGCAACTGATTCCAGAGGGTAGGTGCCCCCACAGAGAAGGCCCTCCCCCTGGGAATCACCAGCCTACATTGATTGGCTGATGGCACCCTGAGGAGGCCCTCTCTGTGGGAGCGCACGGGACGATGGGAGGTCGTCGGTAGCAGCAGGCGGTCTCGAAGATAGCTAGGCCCGATGCCATGGAGCGCTTTAAAGGTGATAACCAACACCTTGAAGCGCACCCGGAAGACCACTGGGAGCCAGTGCAGCTCGCGCAGGAGCGGTGTTACATGGGAGCGCCATGCTGCTTCCATCACTACCCGCGCTGCTGCATTCTGGACCAGTTGGAGCCTCCGGGTGATCTTCAAGGGGAGCCCCATTTAGAGAGCGTTGCAGTAGTCAAGGCGAGAGGTGACGAGGGCATGAGTGACTGTGCACAGGGAATCCCGATCAAGAAAGGGCCGCAACTGGCGAATCAGGCGAACCTGACAAAAGGTCCCCCTAGTTACAACTGTCAGATGTTCCTCCAAGGACAGCTGCATATCCAGGAGGACTCCCAGATTGCGAGCCCTTTCTGTGTGGGCCAAAGACTCACCCCCAATAGTCAGTGATGGAGTCAACTGACTATATCGGGATGCCGGGAGCCACAGCCACTCAGTCTTGGAAGGGTTGAGCTTGAGCCTGTTCCTCCCGATCCAGATCCGCACGGCCTCCAGGCACTGGGACATCACTTCAAGGTCATCATTGGGGTGGCCTGGGGTGGAGATGTACAGCTGGGTGTCATCAGCGTACTGGTGGTATCTCACCCCGAAGCCACGGATGATCTCGCCCAGCGGCTTCACATAAATGTTGAACAGAAGGGGCGAGAGGACCAATCCCTGTGGCACTCCACAGATGAGAGGCCTCGAGGTCGACCTCTGCCCCCCTGCCAACACAAACTGCGACTGGTCGGAGAGAAAGGAGGAAAACCACCGCAACACGGTGCCTCCCACCCCCAACTCTTCCAGCTGGTGCAGCATGATATCATGGTCGATGGTATCAAAAGCCGCTGAGAGATCTAACAGGACCAGAACAGAGGAGCAGCCCCTGTCCCGAGCTCTCCAGAGATCATCAACCAACGCGACCAATGCCGTTTTCCGTGCTGTGCCCAGACCTGAAACCCAACTGGAACAGATCTAGATAAGATGTTTCCTCCAGGAATTGTGGGAACTGTCGTGCGACCACTCTCTCAACAACCTTCGCCATGAAGCGAAGGTTGGACACAGGACGGTAGTTGGCCAATATTGCCGGATCCAGGGACAGCTTCTTGAGGAGAGGCCTCACCACTGCCTCTTTCAAGGCAGCGGGGAAGTGTCCCTCACTCAGCGAAGCGTTGATAACACCCTGGAGCCAGCCTCGTGTAACCTCCCGGGAAGCCAGTACCAACCAGGAGGGACACGGGTCCAGTAAACATGTGGCTGCACTAAGTCTCCCCAAAATCCTGTCCACATCATCGGGAGTCACAGCGTCAAACTCCTCCCAGATAACATTCTCAAGACTATTCCTCGTCACTCTGCCCTGATCTACCCAGTCAGAGTCCAAATCCCCCCGGATCTGAGCGATTTTGTCATACAGGTATTGTCCAAAATCCTCCGCCCTGCCTTCCAAGGGATCCTCCCACACTCCCGGATGGAGCAGGGAGCGGGTCACCCTAAACAGGGCGGCCGGACGATTCTCTGATGATGCAATAGAGGCAGAAAAGTAATTAAACTTTGCCGTCTTTATCGCCACTAGGTAGGCCTTAATATGCGACCTTACCAGTGTTCGATCAGATTCAGCGAGACTGGCCCTCCAACCGCTCTCCAGGCGTCTTTTCCGGCGCTTCATTTCCCTCAGCTCCTCAGTGAACCAAGGAGCCGCACGGGATCGGCACTGGGTCAGAGGCCGTAAAGGCACGACTTGGTCCAAGGCCCCACCAGCCGCCCGATCCCAGGCGGCTACCAGGTCCTCGGCCGAGTCATGTGCTAGAACCTCAGGAAATGGCCCAAGCTCCATCTGGAACCTCTCAGGATCCATCAGGCGCCTGGGGCGGATCCATCTAATTGGATCCGCCTCCCTGTGGTGGGGGGCAGCGGTTCGAAGATCCAGGCGAAGGAGTGAGTGGTCTGTCCATGACAAGGGTTCCATGTCTATATCCCCAATAACAAGACCACTCAACCACTGGCCAGAGACAAAAATCAGGTCCAGAGTGTGACCTCCCCTGTGAGTAGGGCCATGAACTAACTGGGTCAGGTCCATGGCCGTCATGGAAGTCATCAACTCCCGAGCCACCTCAGACGTTTCACCAGAGGATGGCAAGTTGAAATCACCCATGACTAAAAGCCTGGGTGTAACTACTGCCACCGTAGCTATCACGTCAAGTAGCTCAGGTAGGGCTGTTGCCACGCGGCAGGGAACCAGGTATGTAAGCAACAAGCCCATCTGAACCCCATGACCCCACCTCACAAGGAGGGACTCACATCCGGCTATCTGAGGCACAGTGGTCTCCCTCGGACCCAGATCCTCGTTAATAATAACCGCCACCCCCCCCGCCCCTCCCCTGGGCCCTCGGCTGATGGAATGCTCTGAAGCCTGGTGGGCACATTTCGACCAGAGGGACGCCGCCCTCTGGGCCCAACCAGGTCTCCTTCCACCCTCTTGAATAAGATCGTGAATGAGGGGGGCCTTATTTACCACGGACCTGGCGTTGCACAGCATCAGCCGAAGGCCCAGATCCTGAGTATCTAAGCCACCTAGTGTCCGAGCGGAGCCTTTGCAATGTCCCAGGGGCAGTGACCACCCTTTGCTACCTTCTGACAAGCGAAGCCAATGGATAAAGCCATATTTATTTAACAGCGGTGCTCCTAACTTAACTACTAGTGATTCACCTAACAACTGTGGCAAGAAGGGTCATAAAATGGGGCAAAATCACTTAACAACTGTTTCACTTAGCAACAGAAGTTTTGGGCTCAATTGTGTCGTAAGTCGAAGACTACCTGTAAACTGGCAGAAGGAAAGTTGACACTAAACCTGAACAGCCAGAGGTTTTCCAGAAACTGAGTCTGGAGAAATTTGTATGAGACATCCAGAATTGTGCGGTAACTGCTTAAGACTTTTATAACAGATCAAGAATAAATTAATAGATGATATAATTAATTTTTCCACCTTTTCCCACATACTTCCATTATTTTTCCTTCCAGATAAAAAGTTACAATGGAACAGTACAAAGTGCCTTTATCTTGGTGATGTAAGGAGTTCCCTTAGGCCAAGACTTACTACAAAGAGATTTCATCATGAGGTAGCTATTTGTAAATCAGTTGATTGATTCATCTGATTCAGGATGGCCTTTACCAATATTAGTGGGCGTCAGTTTGTTTATACACCTGGTTCATTATTTTTTTGTTTATATCCTTTTGCTCATTATTTAACTTAAAAATATTTAAATGCCTAGAAATCAACAATAGAATTAAATTTAAAACATAATTTAAAAACAACAACCAGAAACTATATCAAACCAAAATGAGTTTCACTTGATATAGAACTATATCATCTTAAGGAAAGAGATAACATTTTAAACATCTGTGTTCATTATTTCTATTTAAAAAGAGATCTGAAAGAGAAAATCTGTTAAGAATTAGTTCATATATATCTGTAAAATTGAGACCAGGTATGAATAATACAATCTTAACTTAAAAATTTCTTAAAGAATCTTTATAGTGATTCAATTTCTCCCACACTTTTAAATTATTTGATGAAACAAGAAACATAATTTCCAGTATTTTCTTACATAAATCTGACAGTTAACAACGAAACTAAATTAAGTTATTTTGTTGCATCTTTTCATGCATGAGAGGAATGGGAGTATAGTTTAGCATTCATTATTGAAGTGTTGGGAGCTTTCTCTGATTTCTTCAAAACTCTCCAATAAAAATGTGGATCAGAGATGACAAAATCCACTAACTTGATGACAATCCATGCAACAAAATTTACAAAAGTTTTTGTTAATATGAGGAAATTTTAAGGAAGTATAGTAACATCTATGACTTATTTCATAATAAATTGTTGATGATTTGTTCAAATATATTTAAACTCTTTACCCTAAAGTATTCCAATGTAATTCATCAAAATTAAATTCTTACTCCATCTAAAGGTTTTTAACAGACCCAATATTATCTGCTATAAGAGTTCCATATAATGATTAATTTTCTTTTCTTGGAGATGCAGTGAGAATAATGCTTTAGGCAAACACATTTTTGCAATGTCCTAAAATGATTATCTCATTACTATACATGAACTTTACTCTGAGATAGATAGATAGATTGTAACATTTTTGGATGTCTACACTAAATTTGTTCTCATAAACGCACATATGTGTGAATGCACACGCGCGCACACACACAAATAAAAAATATGTATTTGAATAGTGAGATTTTCTGAGCCTAAGAAGAAATATTAAACTTGTGTCATTTGAAACCAACTTAAAACATGTGAGAAATTTAAAAATACTATTTTATTTACTCCCAGATATTAAGATCATTATAATACTTTTGAAAAGTCATCCAAGATTCTGCTATTTCAATCAAATCTATTTTATTTTAAATATGTAACAAGCATTGTTTTCTAGCAATATACATTTCACCTGAGTCACATATAAATTCCACAGTATTAGAATATGATCATCATAGATGGCTGCAATGGAATACTTTGTGTGCCAATAGATGCACCTACCCAAAAAAAATGCTACAAATAATGTTCAGTATTACAAAGCATCCTGGAAGACTAGAAAACGGAACTGAAAGCAAACTTCTAATTTCACTTCTGACAAAATGGCTAATTTGTTATTGACTATGCACAACATGGCTGTCAAATTGTGAACAGACATGTCTGTCTGTCTGTCTCTTCTGAAGACTATCAGAGGCAGCATAAGTAGCAACATAAAATTGAGACATCAACCTCAATTATGTAAACAAAATAGATTTGATTGAAGTAGCAGAATCTTGGATGACTTTTCAAAAGTATTATAATAATCTTAATATCTGGGAGTAGGTTACTTCAAAACCAGACAGCCGTCTCTGAAAATGCTTGAACAAAGATCCCTGGGGCTGACATTCCCTCAAATTTGAGGGAAGTCTTTCATGAGTCTTTTGTACTAGATTTCACCTAGATGCACAGAATCAACTCAGAACAGACTATTTCCGAATCATTCAGATAAGAGCCACATAGGGCTTTAAAGGTAATAACCAGCACTTTGAACTGCATCCAGATTTTCCTAGCAAAAAATGCAGCTCTTTTGTTGTGATGATAATGGGTTAATTTAGGGATTCCCATAAATACTCAGGCCACTGCATGCTGAACTAGCTGAAGCATCCAAATGGTGGTTCAAGGGAAGCCCCACATAGAGCTTGCAATAGTCCAGCTACAAAATGAAAGAATGTGAGTAACTGCAAGCAAAACTTTCTATTCAGGAATAGCTGCAAATGGCACACAAAATATAATAGTACAAAGGCTCTCCACAGCATATCTGCCATTTGCTGTTTGAAAAGATCTGAGTCCAGTAGAACCTGCAATAATAGGTATATCAAATCTCACCTATGCTGGTGGATTATCTGTTCTAGCACTTTCATAGTTAACTCAGGGAAAGGAGGAACAAGGTCTTTAGCACCTCTTAATGGAATTCCTGAGGACTTGACCTTTTGTCTCTATTACCAGATGGAATTAATTACTCAGAAGGAGAAAACACTTTTTCTCACTTCCAATCCTCTCAGCCAGAGAAGAAGGATACCATGAAGATATCAGAAGCCACCAAGAGATCAAGCAGGACTATGTTCTGGTTCTGACAGAAATCACCAATAAAAGCTACCAAAGAATGTTTGTTTCCATAACAGATCTGAATCCTGACCAGAAACAATCTAGTTAATCCATTTTATATATAAACTTTACCCAGAGTCACCTGGATAGTGAAATGCATGACAAATAAATTCAACAAACAGTCTAAGTTGTTTGATTATCTATAATTTCTTGAAAAGAGAGGACACCAATGCTTCTTCCAAGGCAAGAAATTTACCTCCACCTGTACCCTGGTGTTTTCAATCTTAGAGATCTTCCAATTAGAATCAGAACTTAGTGCTTCAATTCTAAGTTTTCCCCAAAACTTGTTGTTGTTGTTGTTCTTGGCATCATTAATCAAAGAGCCTATATTCTACCCATGTTCAAGTCACATTGTGTTATTCTCTTTTTGATCAACTTACATTTGATGTCATCTTATCTATTTATTTTCATGGACTGCTGCTTTTTATAGTGATTTGACCTCCTAATCCAAAATGTATTTGTAATGGTACTATTTCTTTGGCTTGTTTAATATTTTCCAGTTTGTGTGAGTGATATATCTCACACAGCTGCTTCTTTCCTAAAACTGTTGAAGTTTCAGCATTCAAAAAATATAATATTTAAGGAAGGTCCCAGCTGAACAAAATGAAAAAAAGCATGGATAGAAAGAAGCAGCAAAATGATGGAAAACCATTAAAACCATTTTTTTCCCCCAGGCATTGTGGGCAGTAGAGTAGAATCCCCTTTTGGTTATTATGTTAGCTTAGCTAGCATTTTATATTTTCAACTTTTTATTGTACTTGTATTAATGTTATGTTTTTATGCTGTACACTGCTTAAAGTCATATTGTTTTTGAGATGTTTACTCTACAAATTTAGTTAATAAATATAATAATTCAGAATTCTGCTTTTTCTCTCTTGCTTGAAAGGAAAACTATAATTTTGAGAACTCTAATTTTTTTTCTGTAGTGTCAAGATCCAAATGAGGGGCAAAGCTTCCATTTTTGGCTCGCCCTCAATCTTAGATCGTTAGAGATCTCCATACCTTCCAAGCTCGCCCATTTTTAGTCTTCTGTGAGAAGCACAAGGATTCCTCTTCCTTCGTTCATGTCTTGTTAGCTTTAAATAGCTCCTGGCAGGTTTAACACCAGTCTTGTCTTGCCCATTCAGACTGTTGCTCTGGAAACAGCCATGCAGCATCAAATATAATCAATTGCTGTTGTTCCTCTATATTAATTTTTTTCATCATCTTCAGATGCACCTTTGGAAAGCATATTCCTATCCTACTATAATAAGACAGGCATCTAAATAAAGCCAAATGGTTAAGCATACATTTATACCAAAAACCCTAAACAGAATTTATTTCTCAGTAAGATTCTCTTACGTTTCTTTATGGGAGAAAAAGTCTTTTTCTTTATCAATCAGTATTTGCACACTAAGAGTATGTTTGAAATGAGTACCAGAGGACATGAATTACGGAGAAAGTAAAACATTTAACTACTAGTCCCTATCTGTCCAAAATCAGATAGCTAATCAGCAACATTATTACATCAAGTATAGTTTGGTGAACAAGAAAAGAATCAACAAATTCAGAGTTACAACTATTAGGAAGCAAACAACTGTAATTTTACAGTAAAATATGTTACTAGCCAAGTGCCATTGTGGAAGAAAAGTATCGTATACCATGATGATAGTAAGAAAACCATAATGTTTTTAACTCAGGTATTATCTATAAATAAATAAATGATGACAATTGGTTTTTATCTGAATTTTAAAATATTAGCCATATTTCTAATATATTATGTCACTATTAACAATGAAGAAAACAATATTTTTTCAGCTTTTTCTGTCCAGTATTATTTTCTTCACATCACTCACAAAATCATATAAACGATGTTATTATTATAATCCTGAAATGAAGGTGTGTTATTCTAGTACATTTTTAAATAACTATATATAACTATATATATATAACTATATAACTATATAATAGTTAGTGAGTATTCTAGCCAGCCACAATATAAGATACAATACACTACTAGATTGGAATATTAGAAGCTAAAAGGAATCTTAAAATTGTGTTCAAACAAATTGTTAATTAATTAGCATTAGCAATCAATGATGCCTCTCTGGATAAAGACACAGTATGCTCTCTGACAAATTACTTGTGCAAATCCTCATTCTTAAAATACTTCGTGAAGAAGGCCTAAAACAGAGGTCTTCAAACTTGGCAGCTTTAAGACTTGTGGACTTCAACTCCAGCCATGTATGGTTCTACTCCTGCCTTCTAAAAAAACATCTGGATAGAATCACACAGTAAAACATTAGCAATTGAATATTCTTCTTTTGGCTAGCAAGATATACAAAACTGTTTTCTTTTAAGATAAATCTGAAAAAGAGTAGGCACAAAATAAACTCTCTGGGGAACTTCTTGAAAAGATTAATATTATATAATCCTAGGAACCGATCCACATCTTGTGCTGAAATGTTTACTAAACTTCTTCTTACCATAACAAATTATCTGCCAGAAAAGACCTTGAAGGTCAACCTGGGCAACAATTAAAAGTAATGGAAAGTATTCATCCCTAAGGCAGAGTTACAATATCTTGCATGCTATGCTGTGCTGTATACTTCATTACTTTCACTTTTTAATTATTCATTGAAACCTCTGTTATATTCCATACAGCAACCTCAGGTTCTTCAGATTTCCATTTGAAATGCTCTTTTCAGCTCAAGGGCATACATCTATACTTCCATTTGCTAAATATAATATAGTTTGGGACAGAGAAATAACAACAGGTTCATTAGTTACTCTTTTCTTCTACAGCTACCCAAGACTACTTAATAGAACTAATAAAAGAAATGTGGATCCACATTTATCTATATCTACTGCAGTTTTACCAAAGAGGTGGGGAGAATCTGTTTTCTACCAGCTTTTTCTTTTTCTTTGCCAACTGGGGTCATTTTTATTCTTGTCTCATTTGCAGTAGCATCTCACATTAGCACTTTTTTTTTTTTTTTTAAGGAACTCAGTGAGTTCATACCAGGAGATAGCTTCATAAAATAACATTTAAACTTAACTGCCATTTTCAGCTAAATCAGTGAAAGAAATCTAAAATACTTAAAACACAGGAATAAGGCACGGGTGGACTTAATGGATACATTATATAAAACTTGTAAATTTTAATTAACTCCACTAGAAAACACATATAAATTAACTGGAAATTGAAGTATAGCACATTTCAAAATGTAGTATTATTTTAAAATAATATACTGTATTTTGTTCTAATGCAATATCATATAATCATACGGTAGTAATAAAGCATTTCTACAGAGACGGTGGCACAATTATTAGAAAATTTCACATCACTACGAAAAAGAGTAAGAGAAAGCTGTGTAAATAAGAAGTATTTCCAGATTTGCTATGAGAACTTCATATCAAGATGCAAAAAACCACAGTTATCCTTTCCATCTGCATTTCTCATACATAGCTGTGTTAGAAATATTGCATTATGTACTCTGAGACCAATGGATTAAATGTGGACTTGGAGTTTCTTTTTTCTGCATGAATTGAAACCCCACTAACCACAGCTGGACACAATCAGTTTCACAACTTTCTATCCATAATGCAAATAAAAAAATAATCCTTTTGTTATGTTAAAACAGGGTGTCAAAGTCAAGGCCTGCAGGCTGGATCCGGCCCATGGGGTGCTTAGATCTAGCCCACAGGCCCACCCTAGAAACAATGAAGGACTGACCTGTGGGGCCTCTGCCAGAGAAAACAGAGCTCGGGAGGGCCGCATGCGGCCCTCCCAAGCTCTGTTTTCACTGGCAGAGAATTGCAGGAGACTGTCCCAGCCAAAAACGGAGCTTGCAAGGGCTGCGTGTGGCCCTCCCGAGCTCCGTTTTTTCTGGCAGAGGTTTGCAGGAGGCTGTCCAGGGCAAAAACGAAGCTTGATGGAGGGGGGCATTTTCACTGGTAGAGCACTCAAGCCACCACAAGCACCCCTGACACAAGTGACATCAAGCTGATCACGCCCACCCTGGCCACACACACCCCGCCCCCCAGGTCAAACACAACCCTGATGCAGCCCTCAATGAAATAGAGTTTTACACCCTTGTGTTAAAAGGTAAATGAGAATCTCCTCCAAAAGTCCAGAAAATTGTAGTCCTGTTTATGGAAGTGCTATTGTCCCACCTCAAAATATTAATGGTAGCTCCAGGTTAGCAAAGATTATCCTGTTCTGACACAGCTTCTCCCAAAATGGGCTATGAGACAAAAAATCCAACTAAATTCTATTTAAATTCAACATTTTGTTTCTCACCAAACAAAATGTCTCTGAGATGTTCACATGCGAAAGTAGACACATGCTATTTTCCTACAACTTACATTTGGAATTTATAGTCTCAAATCCAAAGATAAAATTTGGTATAAAAACTAATAGTCTTCATATTTCTGCACTCTAAGTATTTTTTCAATGCAATTAAAACCTCCCAAGATAGAGACACATGCACCTTGTGATAATAATTTCCACAGGTTAAATATGCATTGGTTCCGCCTATTCCAAATCTATTTCCAAGCAGTTTCACCAATTTATATCTGGTCCCTGTCTTTTGGGAAAGAGAAAGTATTTCTTTCTGATGATTTGATAATTGCCTTTAAGCTAAAGAACCCCATTCTGCATTTGTTTGGTAGCAAGGTATCTCATGATCCTTGGTTGTTCTCTTTTGAACTTTACCTAATGTACCATTTTTCAAAAGTTGCAATTAGGTATATTTCTGATGTGAACATATCACATATTCATATAAAATATACAACCTTATAACCTGTAAGCCACCCAGAGTCACTTTTAGGGGAGATGGGCAGCATACATACATACATACATACAAACATACATACATACATACATACATACATACATACATGATAAATAAATAAATTTTGAAAAAATTTACAACCTTGAAAGTTTTTATTATTTGGTATATTTAAAAATAATCCAAAATAAAATAAGTATATAATGTAAACATACAAAATAAATATGTAAAATCCAAGAAAGTAGAAAAACAAACTTCACTTAAACTCAAACAGTCACCTTGCAGGCTCTTTTGACAGATCGGTAATGGACAGATCAGATCTCACCAGTGTATATATAAGTAACTTTTTCCCCCTCAATGTATATTTCATGCTTACTTGACCTGAACCACATTTGCCATTTAGCTGACCATTCACCTTGTTTAAAAAGATCTTTCCAGAAATCTCTTGGGGTTTTTATTACCTAAGAGTATTTTTAGTGTGCTTTACAATCTTGGCTAGCATACTCTCTATCCTTCAGTCAAGATCACTTATGAAGAAATGATGAACACTTTGCTTCTATTTTACTTAATTAAGAATGTCCATTTATTTCTCTTCTTGCTTTCTACATTTTAACTTGATACAATTCTACACATGAGAATCCGTTTTCATTGATGCTTATTTAAAGTTTTGGATAAGGAACATTTTTTTTGATAATCCCAGTGTAGTGTCAACTACATCCACATGTCTGTTCAAGTGACTGATAACATGCTCAAAGAAAAACTAACTATAGAGATATGATAAGATATTATATATTTGAAGAATCAATACTATTTTTTATTAAGCAAAATTTGTTCGTCTTTATACTAAGTGGTTTTTTTCTTTAATTTCAGTTTACCTAAAACAGGTGTTAATTGGTTATAATTTTAATGGATCTCCCAAGATGCCTTTCCAGAAAATTGGTATCACATTTGCTATCTCAATTTGCATATTTTTATACCAGAGGTTATGTTCCATTCGTTTATTAATAAGGCAGTACTTCTATTTCCCCAAGAAATCTTTATAACATTTATTAACGAATCATTGGCCCCCACGGAGAGGGCTCGCAACTTGGGCGTCCTCCTGGATTCACGGCTGTCTTTAGAAGAGCACTTGACAGCCGTGACCGGGAGGATTTTTCATCAGGTCCGCCTGATTCGCCAGTTGCGTCCCTTTCTGGATCGGGACTCGTTATGCACGGTCACTCATGCCCTTGTCACCTCCCGCCTGGACTATTGCAATGCTCTCTACATGGGGCTCCCCTTGAGGAGCACCCGGAGGCTCCAACTGGCACAGAGTGCGGCTGCGCGGGTGGTAATGGGAGCGACATGGCGTTCCCATGTAACACCCCTCCTGCGCGAGCTGCACTGGCTCCCGGTGGTCTTCCGGGTGCGCTTCAAGGTTTTGGTTACCACCTTTAAAGCGCTCCATGGCTTAGGACCTGGGTACTTGCAGGACCGCCTACTACCACCAATAGCCTCCCACCGGCCGGTACGCTCCCATAGAGAGGGGCTCCTCTGGGTGCCGTCAGCCAAACAATGCCGACTGGCGGCCCCCAGGGGGAGAGCCTTCTCTGTGGTGGCACCTACTATCTGGAACGAGCTCCCCCCAGAGATACGGAGGATCCCGGATCTGCGCACCTTCCGCCGCCCTTTAAAGACCTTACTATTTCACCAGGCGGGCCTAGCCTAATTTTCTCCCTCTTTTATAAAAGATGTTTAATTTTTAAATATCTTTTAGTATTTTATACATTCAATTTTAAATTGGTTTTAAAAGTTTGGGGTTTTAAATTTGTTGGGGCCAAAAATTATTTAATTTGATTTTATTCTACTTTTAAATTTTGTATGTATTTGTTTTATTGTTTGGCTGTGCACCGCCCTGAGTCCTTCGGGAGTAGGGCGGTATAGAAATAAAATAAAATAAATAAATAAATAAATAGCTTCATGAACATCTCTACAGAGCCATCCTGGCCTCTTCATAGACTTGATTGCCACTCTGCTATACTGGTGAATACATTCCAGTTGAGCTTCAGTTATTGCATGGAAATAATAATTCAAATAACTGGAAATCTGGTCCTCTTGATTTTTCTGTTTCTGTTTCACCACTCCCCTCATGTTTTAAAAGTTCCAGTTATAGATACATGTAACTATATTGGTCCTATTGTCAAATTCCTTACTTGTGTATACGCTAAATTTAACAGCTTTATTAGTAACCGTTTCCAATCCATAATCTTACTGCAAATCAGAGTAACTATTTAAATTAAATCTATGATTTTAATTCCTCTTATTTGTTCCAAAACTATTCTAACACATGAATGTTGGTGCCTTGAAGATGTGAGATGATCAAAGCAAACAGTTCTGAAATTAAACAATATATCCCAAATCAGGAATATTGTTGCTGAAATACTACATATGGAGTCACTTACAGTCATATTTTGTCAGCCCAATTTACCTCATAATGCTGATGCTGAAGGGAAAATATGAGGAGGAAGTGCTTTATACCCCAACCTGAATTTCTGGAGAGATTGTGAGTTATATTTCTAACAATAAATATAGAATATAATATATTTCAACTAGAAAAACTCTAGGGCAGTGATGGCTAACCTTTTTGCCATCGTGTGCCAAAAGTGGGGGTTGCGCAGGGGGATCGCGTGCATGTATGGCCACACCCATAATTCAATTCCCCCCACGCCCCCACGCTTTTGGCACATGACGGCCAAAATGGTAGGCCCATTTTTCACCCTCTCCAGGCTCCAGAAGCTTTCTTGGAGCCTGGGGAGGGCAAAAATGGCCTTTTCCAACTCCCCCCCCCAAGGCCCTCCAGAGGCTGGAAATGTCCCATTTCCTGACTTCCAGTGGGCCCAGAAGGTGCAAAAATCAGCTGGCTGGTGTGCACATGCATGCTGGAGTTGACCTAGACCAACGCTTGCATGCCCACCGATATGGCTCCGCGTGCCACCTGTGGTTCGCCATCACGGCTCTAGGGCATCCCAAAAATGTAAGAGTGCAACTTTGCTTTTAAGTACATGTGCCCTTTTGTCCTAATATGACGAAACACTTAAAAACTGTTCAAAGGCAGCCTTTTTTTTTTTTTGCAGAAGAGTGGTGTCTATAACATTCCATATCCAAAGTTTAAGTCAACCGCCTAAGAGCTCCACAAAAATGAAAATTGTTTATCTTCATATGATTACGTATAATTCTAGTTTATGCAATGTCCTCTGTCCATATTTCTTCAGTTTTCAACCTTATTACAAATAAATGTTAATTCTTTTATCAGGGAACTTATTAATTCAAACATTCTTTATTAAAAAAAAAGAAAGAGAATGACAGCAAGCCAATGGAATTTGTAGAATTCAAGACTCATCTAGAACTGTGACTAACATACAGAAGGATCTTGACAGACTTGAACATTGGGCGCTATCCAACAAAATAAAATTCAATGGTGAAAAAAGTAAGGTTCTACATTTAGGCAAGAAAAACAAAATGCATAGGTATAGTATATGTGGTACCTTGCTCAATAGTGGTGTCTGTGAGAAGAATCTTGGAGTCCTAGTGGACAATCACTTAAAAATGAGCCAGCAGTGTGCTGCAGCTGCCAGAAAAAAAAGCCTCTGCATAAACAGAGGGACAGAATCAAGGTCACGTGAAGTGTTAATACCACTTTATAATGCCTTGGTAAAGCCACACTTGGAATACTGCATCTAATTTTGGTCGCCACAATGTAAAAAAGATGTTGAGACTCTAGAAAGAGTGCAAAGAGCAACAAAGATGATTAGGGGACTCGAGGATAAAACATATAAAGAACGGTTGCTGGAACTGGTTATGTCTAGTCTTATGAAAAGAAGGATAGGGGTGACATGATAGCAGTGTTCCGATATCTCAGGGGTCGCCACAAAGAAGGAGGAGTCAAACTATTCTCCAAAGCATCTGAGGGTAGGACAAGAAGCAATGGGTGGAAACTAATCAAGGAGAGAAGCAACTTAGAACTAAGGAGAAATTTCCTGACAGTTAGAACAATTAATCAGTGGAACAACTTGCCTCTGAAAGTTGTAAAAGTTCCAACAATGGAAGTTTTTAGGAAAAGATTAGATAATGATTTGTCTGAAGTGGTGTAGGGTTTCCTGCCTAAGCAGGGAGTTCGACTAGAAGACCTCCAAGGTCCCTTCCAACTCTGTTATTCTATTATTCTAAGACATTTAAAGATTTATTGTATTACTTTTTCTCAATATATAGAGTTAATTTCTTGTTTTCTATAAAAGAGATGGTAAAATTTAAATCACTTTAAATCACTGAATTATGATGTTACTGAAAATAGAGTTGCTATCTATTGATTTTTCGTAAATTTTATTTTTCTTTTTTCAAAATATAAATGGTAGAAATCCAACTCCTAGTTCTGTTGATACTGTTGTTCTTCAAAAATTGAAAGAGCAATATTTAAATTTCTATTAATTTTGTTAAAAAATTTAAAGTATTATATAGATCACTACTGGATTTGCCAAATATCTTTCATCCTATATCCCCAGCCCGAACATTCATTTCATTATGAAAAAAGCAAACCAGTGGTGAAATCCAGCAAGTTCTGACAGGTTCTGGAGAATTGGTAGTGGAAATTTTGAGTAGTTCGGAGAACCAGCAAAAACCACCTCTGGTTGGCCCCAGAGCGGGGTGGGAATGGAGATTTTGCAATATCCTTCCCCCAGGAGTGGGGAGGGAATGGAGATTTTTGCAGAATCCTACCCCTGCCACACCCTGCTCACCAAGCCATGCCCACAGAACTGGTAGTAAAAAAATTTGAATTTCACCACTGCAGCAAACTCTTCAATTTCTGGAAAATAGCAATAGCAATATCACTTAGACTTATATACTGCTTTACAGTGCTTTACAGCCCTCTCTAAGCGGTTTACAGAGTCAGCATATTGCCCCCAACAATTTGGGTCCTCATTTTATCCACCTTGGAAGGATGGAAGGCTGAGTCAACCTTGAGCCTGGTGAGGTTCAAACTGCCAAATTGCAGGCAGCCATCAGACAGCAGAAATAGCCTGCAGTACTGCACTCTAACCACAGCGCCACCGCAAATAACAAATTACTTGCTAAGAGTCAACTGCTAAAAAATTCTAATTTTGGAGAATTTTGAATGAAGGGAGACTATATTAAGACTAACCTGGTAAACATTAAGGAAAGGAGGATAACGAGTAGGTTTTGAATGGTACAAATGTGTACCATTTGTTCTTCACTTTTTATAACTATTCTTAGTGATTAACTGAGCATACCATCTTCAAATTCACACTAAGATATTTCAGAATTTAATTTTAATTACCTCTATTTATATACAATGGATTTTGTTTTATTATTTCAATTTCCAAAGAAGGCAGAATATCCTTTACAGTCTTTCTGTCACTCCAACAATTTAACTTTTTCCTGACTACATCATGCTATTCTCTTCAGGACTTGTGCCTTCCATCTTTAGATCAGATGTGTCCCAACCCACAGCCACAGGGGTATGCTGCCCTGGACAACTAGCAATGCAGTCCCACAAGATTGTAACTTCTAACATTATTATGTAATTTATACCGTGTTTCCCCAAAAATAAGTCAGGGTCTTATTTTCTTTTGACCCCTGAAATATGGGTCAAAAGAAAATAGGGGGGAACGCGAGCATTCTGAAGGCACCAAGCCACGCAAGTGCCTGTTCCCTCCACCACTTGCGTGCCTCCCAGGCCTCACCATGTCGATGAACACTGGATGAAGCCGGTGAGCACCCGGCTGGAAGCCGCTGGAAACGGAAAAGATGCTGGTCGGGCCAGCCACCTGCTGCCAAGTCTTCCAGCAGCCAGGGCAGAAAGTCTTCTGGCAGCCGGGGTAGAGAAGCAGCGAAGGGAGCTGCAGCCTCACATGGGGAGACCACGCTGACGCTGACGCCATCCGAGCACTGAGGATGGCTTCCTGTGCAGATTCCAAAACCTGGCTGGAAGCCGAGAAGAGGCCGGTCGGACCAGCCACCTGCTGTCAAGTCTTCCAGGAGCTGGGGCAGCCACATAGAGTTGGAACCATAGAATGGGAAGTGGCCCGCTCTATGGTTCCAACTCCATGCAGCTGCCCAGGCTCCCGGAAGACTCGACAGCAGGCGGCTGGTCCAACCGGCCACTTCTCTGTTTCCAGCGGCTTCTGTTTGGAAGCCCAGGAGAAGCCATCCTCAATGCTAGGTGGGCACAACGTGGCAAGAAGAGCCGGGCGGCTGCTCTCTTGTGAATAGGGCAGGAGTTTGCAGGTGAGGGGGATGGATGGATGAATGGATGGGAGGTGGGTGAGCACCAACAACAGTGGGGGGAAAGAGAATGAGAGGCAGCTCCCGATCAGCTCAGCTAATCCGCGGGTCGCAATTAAGGGGCCCAGCTGCCATTAGCTGACCGGGGAAGGGAAGGGCTGCCTCCTGTGCTGGCCATGCCCACGCTTTCACTAGGACTTATTTTCGGGGGAGGGCATATATTTATGCCCACCCCAAAAATCAGGCTTGGCCTTATTTTTGGGACATGCCCTATTTTCGGGGAAACACAGTATACATTAACTATATGCATCACAAGACAATTCTTCATTCAATGAGGCTCAGGAAAGCCAAAAGTTTGGACACTCATGTTTTAAATGAACTTGTGCTAAGCTTATAAAGGTCAGACCCTTCGTTGCCCTTGTCTGTTTGCTAGAGCTGAAAGCGAACGACTGGTCCAAGATCATCCAACTGGCTTTAGGCCTAAGGTAGAATAGAACTCAGGGTATCCTGGTTTCTAGCCTGGTGCTTTAAGCATTGCACCAATCTGGCTCTTTGTATCCTACAACGTATTTGAAAATAATTTGGTAAATATAATGCTTTAAAAACAAAAAAATAGTACTTTGCTAAGCTATCATGAACAACATAATGAAACTACAATTACTAAATTAAGGCAATTGAGATCTAATTGAGACACTATTTTCTAATTCAGCAATATTTTTACCTTCTTGTGCTCTTAATCCCCCTTCTCTTCAAGGAATATAGTTTTAAATGCTGGCAAAGACATTTATGAAAAATTGCATTTTCCCCTTATGTCTTGGTGATAATTAACCAAAAAAATCAGGATTACTTAACATTGGAAGCCCAAAACTCTTGTCATATATTATTGGTCCTAAGCAACAACAGAGGTTTTCAGTAGATAAAAATGTTTTCAAACCTGGAGTTTGCATTCTGACCAGAAACTGTTCTAGTATTGGAGTTATAATGAGCCAAAATAAGAAAATCTACAAGTTACAGGAATCCAAACTAAACAGAAAGTGATTGCTAGGTTTACATTAGTGTGACCCTCTTCAGTGGCACAAGCAAAATTAAGGCAGTTCACTAGGAAAGTGTTTAGTTGTGCCTTCAAATATATACATGCATATAAACACACATAAAGACAGAAAATCACAAAAATGCATGCTTTTAGGAAAAACTAATGTTCACTTACTAAGGTAGGTTTATGTTATTAGGAACCATTTAGAATTTTTTATTCTGAAGCGTAATTTTCTAGCAACTAGAAGCCCTTGTAATATGATCATGGAATGTGAAATCATTTTTTAAAAAATAAAGTAATATCATTTACTTGAAAGACACAAACTAATTCAGAAGAAGACATCATACAAGTGATTTTCATTTAACTCTCTCTCTCCCCTTCACTTTCTTCCCCCCTCTCTCTATGCGTACGTGTGTATGGGTGTGTGAGCACATCCTGTTATCAGGTACCCTGTGGGCTAAAGAAGGAAATGGAAGGTGGTGATGTGAAAACCCAGAAGCTCCTCACAATCTATGGAACTTTCCACCCCAAGTTCTACATCCAGAGACTGTACACCAGGCAGAAAGAGAAGTGTGTGTGTGGTCCAGTGAGTGTCAAAGTCATTATTCTGGATGAAGCCCAGAGCATCCAGCAGTATAAGATGGCAACCAAAGTGAAGTGCAGAGAAAATGCCTGAGGCAGACGTGGGAGGAACATAAAGCAGAGGAAATGCTATGACCAGACAAGAACTTGCATGGAATGTACCACAACAGATAGCTGAAGTCTCCGACCTGGGAAATTCTACCAGTGGCTGTACTAGCCAATCAACCAGTCATTTTGGTAGTAGACAAGCAGCAGAAAACAGCGGTGGTGATAGATGTATCGGTGCCAAGTGAAAGCAACATCAAGAAGGCAAATAAGAAGCTGGAGAAATAGAAAGAAGAACTAGAGAGGATGTGGAAAGTAAAACCAAAGTGATCCCACTAGTGATAAGAACATTCAGGGCTGTAAGAATGGTTCCAATAGATTTTAGGAACATCAAAGCTCTGTTCAGAAAAGCTAAGATATTATGCAGAAACCTCAAAATCCTGGGCCTTTGGTAGAGGACTCAAGACTGAGGAAGACACATACCACCCATAAAGATGAGAAGTGAATTTGTGTGTCCGTCTTGTGTCTATGTGTGGGGAGAAAGAGAAAGAGGGAAAAAGACAGAAGGAGGGAAAGAGAGAGATAATTAATTTGGAATATGTATATACTTTTTATTCAAATTAGATTAGAGGAATAAATCAGTTTATATAGAAAATAGGAATACCACATACAGCAGGGTAAAAATAGGAATACCACATATACTAGTGTTTTATTTTTAAGATTTGAAAAAAGTCTTTTTTCCAATAGGTATATACAAAACAGACTTTAGAGCATAAAACAAGCTATAACTAAAATTATAGCCATGTTAACCCACAACAAATGAAATAAACTGTATTCTTCTGGTAACTAATTAACCATTGACCTTTTAAAAACTCTTACAAGCAATCTGCTTCCTTCCTTCCAACTGCAGGTGCATTGATTCAACATGAATAAAAATGGAAATCTATTTTAATCTGTATCCAATAAACTTTGAGACCCTTAAGGGATGCAAAATAGAGAACAGTTTCTCTGGAACGGTTCCTGTTCAAAACTCTCAACATCAGTGATCAATAGTACAGATGTACAGAGATGTGTTTACCTCAACAAGCATCTCTAATTTGACTAGGTTAATACTACATTGGCTAGGAATGAGGTGGGCCGGAGCCCATCATAGTCTGGAACTTGATTATTTAAATAGACTCCCCATATGTGGACATAGACTCCAATTTGATATTCCTTTAATATAAGGAAAATCCTCCAGTGGTAAACTTTCAAAAATTATAATCCAGTGAATTTCACTGAAATATCTGCTTCCGTGCCTGACAAGACAAGCCTTCTGCACAAACTCAGTTGACTGAAGCAAAGCCAAACTCTTACCTAAATAAAATTGTGTAATTATGTATGGTTTATAGCTTTCAACTTTACTCTTCAACTACGCATTTTTAAAGGAAGAAGATCCTTATACACATTCCTAGTTTCAGATAACTAGTTTCCAGCTGGAGAGATATTTAGATTTCACCACATTTTTTTAAAGGAACTACTTAAACAGATGCTCAAATGCATACATGCTGACATAAAAACACTTTCCTGAATTGGCACTAATTAACACAATGAGATATTTTTCTGAACTGTCTTACATACCTAACATCTTTCTATGCCAGATTTTTTTCTGTGAACCAACTGTGTCACCGCCCATGTCTCTGGATTTCCGGAGGAAGACTAAGCGTAACTTAAAGCCATTAAAAAGTTGGCAGACTAACAAAGAATACAAATGATTTGGGAGTGGGGGAACATAAATAAAAGAACTGGAAATTTTAAAGTTACTGATAAAGTTAAGCAGTTACTAAGTACATCATGTATATAGCAGATTCTTTGAATTCTGCTGAAGCAAACTTATTTTCAGGAATTTGTTTGGGTTTCAGGTGTTGCATCATCACTGACTATCTCTAGAATCTAAAAATCAATATGGACATTCTCATTTGGCAGTAATTGTAAATGTAATTCCCTAAGCAAGGCCCATGGGAGTCAGCTAGCATAAACACACAGATCTTTTTCGACAAGAACAAGTAATATTTTCAAAATAAAGTCTATCGTTCCTCCAAGCAATCTATAAAATGGAAGCATTCCTGCATATAATTTCCATTTCTGCAGGGCACAGGTATTTCAATTTGTATAGTTTTATGAAAACGATAAGCTTCGGAAAGAAGGTGTAACAGCCATAGGAGGGAAAAGTATCCATAACCAGGGAACAAATATGACAGCATACCACATTATAGTTTGTAACAAGCCTCTTAATAATGCTTTTATAAAGCAGTTTTTAAATGATTGGCTAATATAATTGTCTGGTTGTCAAATTTGGGGTAAAAGTCAAAACCTAATTTTTTTTTAAAGTGAAGAACAAAATCTAAACCAAGAGACCATTGTTGCCCTGATTTATTTTTTCAACTTGTGCACACTCGAGTTAAATATTTGCAGACTTTGCAACATTGCAAATATCTGCTTGAAAGAACAGGGAATTGCAACTATAATTCCAGTTGTTCCTTGGGCATGAAGTAGGGCAACAGAAAATGCAGAAACCTTATAAAAAATAAAACTCATGGCACCATTGTTGTGATAGCTGCCCTGGGACTACAAAGGTGAAAAAAATACATTCGCTGGGCTCAGATATAAGCCAGGATACCAGTGGCTCTTTTGGTAAGAAGCTCTTTTTCTGGACTGAATTCTGAGTAAGTATTATGGTGAATTTGAAACCCATCTGGTTTCAAATGTGGGTTCTTATCTGAAGCCTTGCTTTTTTCTTCCTTCATCACACTTTTTTCCTTTTCAACCAGAAGATTATAAACCAATACAAACCTACAGTATGCAATATATACAATACATGATGCTTTACATTTTATACAATGATTGGCATATCAAAGGTGATTTATCGAATAAATAATTATAATCAAAATACATAAATATATAAGTATTTGGGAATCAATAAGTCAATATATATTTATGCTTAGTCAAATTTTCAATGTATAACCTGCTTTTTTCCCAGGAGCTTCAGATGGTGTATACAAACTCTCCATAACAAAAATTCAGTGAGCAATGTTGGGCTGAAAAGAGTGTCTATCTTACAGTCATCCAGTTAATTACCATAGATTATGATGGCCTGGAATGTCCGTCCCTAACCACCTCATCCCAACGATTGCATTTGCTATAGAATACAGTAGCTGGGATTACAGATTTATCATCCAGTCCTCTGGCAGATATTTCACTGTCTTGATTGCAGATACACGAGTTTAAGGCTGCAGCCTAGCTCATGCATTACCCCACTGAAATCAGGCTGGATTCTATGCAATGTGCCAAATCCTTTAAGACTATAACATCAAGAATTTACATTATCCACAATATTTTGATTATCTGGAAACTTGTAAACAAATAACTTATTTTTTAAGTAAGAAGTTTTCCCCAAGCTATGCAAAAGACCAGTCTTTTCAGTTTTGTTTTATTTTTTCAAGCAACAAGACATTTTCCTAAACCACTTTTGGAAAATTAAATGTCTGGTATTTTCACAAGTTTAGAGCTGTGTTCACTCAGATGCACATTTTAATAAAAAACTGCATTTTCATTTTTCATATATTGTTCAATAATTAAAGTGACATGCATAACATTTTCTGGCTTTAAGCCTTATGGGATAAGCAAAATATTTCAAAATCTTACAAAGGCTTCAGGAATCAGAAATGGAAATATTATTTGGAATCTCACTGAAAATTAAGTAAACCAAAAATATTAGCAGCATTAAAAAAGCTATAATGGCCAGAGTTCACAATCCAGCTTCCAAACTGATGCTGTAGTTTAATATACTATTGAGGAGCATTTATGCTAGTGTTTCTCAACCTTAGCAACTTTAAGATATGTGGACTTAACTCCCAGAATTTCTCAGCAAGCACAACTTTAAACATGATTTTATGCTTCGGCCTGGCATTTATCTTTTTCTATCACACATATTCTTTCTTTTGTTTCCTTCTCTTATTAGCTGACAGTTTCCTGGTTTTCCTGGCATGACATGAGAATAATTACTGCTTCAATGGGAATGACTATAGCCAGTGGTGGGATTCAACCGGTTCGCACCACTTCAGCCGAACCGGTTGTTAAATTGCTGGCTGGCCTCGCCCCACCCACTAGGGATTGCCATTCATGGTGGGGAAGCTGCAGGGGCATGATTGGAAGCTGCGCTGATCAGCTGGAAGGCTGCAAATGAACCAGTCGAGCTGATCAGTTGGGAGGCTGTGAATGAACCAGCCGATCAGCTGGGAGGCTGTTCCCCCCATTTTTAGCCTGGACAGCTTCCTGCAAACTCCTGCAGCAACCACCATTCCCTCACTAACCTGCTTTCCAGCTCAGTTCTCTGGCATGCATGGCAACAAAAGAAGACCATGTGACCACCACTTTAAAAAAAAACTTCAGTCAGACCTTCCAACTTCACGATATCTTTTCCCCCCCAGAAATTGGACGGTCCCTCCCTTCTTTGTGGCAGCCCCTCAAAAGCCTGTTTTGTGACCTGCCTATCACACTCTTGGGCAAAGCATGTGAGCCATTTCCTCCTTTCAGTGGTCCATGAAAGTATATCTATAGTATGTAGATGCAGATAATAAAGTTGAAAAAAGGTGAGCATTTTTACAGAACTATAGATACGTTAAGGCTGGGGGTAAAAAGGAGTGGCTGGGTTAGGCAACTCTCGACATGAGAGATGTAGAGTTGGCCATGACCACCCAATCACATGACTACCCACCCACACCCACCCAGTGACATGACCACCCACCCACACCCACCCAGTGACATGATCACCAAGCCATACCCACCAAGCCACGCCCACAAAACTGGTGTTAAAAAATTTGAATTCCACCACTGACTATAGCTGACTGTTTAAGTGTCTTTTACTTCAGGATATGTTTACTGTAAATACTATATTAATAATGGTGCTTGTCTTTTAGCCGAAGATGAAAACATGCAGAAGTTCCAGTTATTCATTGCGTGGCTTTGAACTTCTAGTTTTATAAAAAGGAATAGTCATGAAAAAGCTCTTAATGAAATTATGTATCTATTCAATTACAAGGCCTCAGAAGGCCATTAAAAAGAATTTTGAAGAAACATCATAGCATTTCCTGGAATAATAGACAGTTTTTAGTTTTATAGAAAATTTAAACAGAGCAGAAAATATTGCAATATGTTGCCATGCTCTATCCCAGTTTTGCATATATTACAGTACAGCTTTTTATTCCCTTGACATCTTACAAGGAAAGATGTCCTTAAAAGGAAAAATACAGCTTCTAATGCAGAAAGGTTATGAATATACCTAAAAAATAAATATAATTGTATAAAATGTTTCATAAGTAAAATCATCTATCTTACAAAATTTCATTAATATAAATAGAAAAATGATCTTAATCTAGTAAATCAGTTTTTAGTTAAATCTGAATAAATCTGATTTTCATGATTTATAACAATAAATAGTAGAAAAACTGCCTACAAAAACATGAAGCCTACTTTTATTAATTTTTCTTCTAAAATTTTCCATGAGCCAAGAAGAATAAAGTCTCTAAGTATTCTACATGCACGATTCATCACAATTCTGGCTAAAGACAGGTATTTTAACGTAAAACATAATTTCTAACAATTTCACGCCTAAGATCAAAAACCATTATTTCAGCTCAAATAATTATAGGAAGTGGTAATCCAGGTTTGCATATCAGGTTGACTCCTTCTGTCTAACCCAAGACGATCCGGTTAATAATGTGAAATAAATTTTTATTGCTTAATTTTTCTATGGGATAGTTTCCATTTTACAATGCAATTTTTCATTTCCTTTCAATGCAATTTTAATGCTTATAAAAATTAGATTGCTTCAGATACCTATTTTGTTTCAGAATTAAACCTGGATTAAATTTTATGTAAATCAGGGCTGTCAAAGTCACGGCCTGTGGGCCAGATGCATCACACACTGGCCACTCTTTTCCCCTTAGCAAAGGGGAAAAAAATTCCCGATAAGTCAGGTGACGCCACCATGATGACGCAAGTTTGAAAGCCCTGATGTAAGTAATCACATCTCTTTTGGTGTTAACATTAGGGTGCCTTTATTTTTTATTTACTAAATTCAAACAAGTATGCTGTAGAATTTTTAAAACTTTTAAATCTAAATAAAGTGATCTTAATTCTATTGGAGAAAAGTTAGATAAGATAGTTAGGCATCATGTAAAACAGTGTAGCATAATAGCTTTGCTCACTAAAAATTCCAAAGGTATTGTAAAATTTTCTGGTTCAGTTTTTCCCCAGAAAACCACTTTATCAGACATTTATTTAGCCCTAAATTCAGAGGAATTAGTATGGTCATAAAGGACTGCCAAACATTTGGCAGACATTTGGCTGCCAAAATCTAGACCACCACTGCATGACAAAAGAGCATTTTCAGTGTCCCTATGCTGCCATCTAGTGATCCTTTGGAGTTTTGCATTCAAGAACTGATAGTTTAAGGACACATTCCAGGTACTTGTTTCCAGGCAGAATTATAGAGATATAATAAAAAATAGCTTGAGCTTTCTATGTATCTAATTTTAGCTTTCTAGTTAACATAATACATTAATTATTTTAGTATCTTTCATTCTGAAAAGTGTATACATATTTATTTTTCTTATTTTGCTAACAAAAATATTTTTGCTTATTTCAGGACTTATCAGAAAGTACTAGCAACCTCAATATAATTACCACAACCAATCATTTGATCAATCACTAAATAATCTTTCAAATCAAGGAACTAAAGCAAATTAAACCTACCATACTATATCATCTCCATGTACTTAAATGTTATCAGGAGTATTACGGAATCTAATTAATTTATATAGATATAGAATCACAGAATGGCAAAGTTGAAAGATCTTATGGTACAAGTTGCAACCTCAATCCAAATAAAAATCACATGGCAATTCAGCTCCTTGTATGGATTTCATTGAATCCATACAATGAAAAGAAGTCCATCATATTTAACCACTGAAATTTGCTGTTATTTTATGGAAGTTAAACTGGTATCCTGTTCCTATAACTTAATATATCTTCAGGCACAATGCTAAAATATAATCATAACAAAGTTAAATCCAAAATAATAACATCATTAATGTATCAGTATACATGTAATCCTCATTTAGTGACCACAACTGATAGCGCCAACTTAATTATCAAGCAAAGTGGTCACTACATGAAACTGCAACTCTGCTTATGATCTTATTTCAGCTCTCCTTTGTTTTACAGACTTGTGAAAGTAATGAATGTGAGGATTGGTTGTAAAGTAGTTTTTTCATCATTTTCATAATTTTGAACAGTTCACTAAATGAGGTCACTAAGTACCTGTATACCATTATTGTAGCAAAAAGCCATTGTGCAGTCCAATTGCAAGTACCACAAGCAACAAAAATAATCAGATACATTTTGGACAATATTTTCAATCTTGTGATATTAAAGTATAGAATATAAAAAAGGTACTCTGCTACATAAAAGTAATACTAGTATAAAAGTAAATGGCGAGATCCTAACTATAATTCCATTCAGACATTCATTCAAATGTTTGGGAAACCATTTGATACAATATCTAATAACTAAGAAATTTCTTAAATGCATCATAGAAATCCCAGTGCCTGCATTAATAAGAATGACTTACTCAAAGAAGATATAGTGTATGTTTCATGTATCCTTATGAAGAGATGGGTAAAATAAAACTAAGAATAAAACTACATTTGTCACTTGAAGTGCTCTTATGTTTAGGTTTTTCTGTTTAAGTTATAAAAGATGTGAAAGATCTATTATATCAGTATAATATAACTTAATAGTAAAGTAATCCAGTAGTATATATTTTCATTATAAATAGATAAGTGAAAAAATTATTAATATGTATAATAAAATATGCAAAGCACATATTATAGTAGAGATCATGAAGAAGAAAGAACCCTTATAAAACCTTTGGTTTTCAAAAATTTTCAAAGATAAAAGTGTTAAAACATTAGTAGAGACAGAAATATAAGAATAGGATTCCAAGAGCTTTAATAAGGTGAAATAATTGCAAAATTAGATATTTGGAGAAGGAAAAAAGAATCAAAAGATATTCCTCAATTCTGAATGCATTCTCTCTCTCTCTCTCTCACACACACACACAGAGATTTTTTTAAAATTTATAAAATCAGATTTCAAAAAATGAGCATTCTTCAACTAAGAGATAAGAGAAGTAAAAATAATGGATGCAATAGTAAAAAATAAAAAGCTGAAATTCAAAAGTAGGATTATAAATCAGTGCCGATAAAGAATAATGAAAATAAAGCTATAATTAGTTATCTGTGATACTCCAATTACACATTGTAAAAAATAAAGTAGTAGAAATTGTGCCATTTCTATTTGTTAATAAGCAGTTGATTTGGAAGGGAGGAGTTACAGGCAGAAATTACCGCTATGAAAAGGTGTACAGGTAGTCCTTGACTTCAAGTTTGTTTAGTGACGGTTCAAAGTTACAACAGCACTGAAAAATGTGATTTATAATTGTTTTTCACAGTTATGATTCTTTGCAGCATCCCCATGATCATGTGATCAAAATTCAGATGCTTGACAACTATTTCATATTTATGACCACTGCAGTGCCCCAAGGCACCGTGATCCCATTTTGCGACCTTTTGACAAGCAAAGTCAATGGGGAAGCAAGATTCACTTAAGAACTGGGTTACTAAATTATCAACTGCAATTATTCATTTAACAACTGTGGTAAGAAAAGATGTAAAAAGGGGCAAAGCTCGCTTAGATAATGTCTCACTTAACAACATAAATTCTGGGCTCAATTGTGATCATAAATCGAGAACTACCTGTAGTTGATCTTTTCTCTTTTCTACTTTAGATCACTCTCTCATAAAACTATCCAGAAACTTCGTGAAGTATATAGAATCCCACTGATTGAAAAAACCACTTGTTTAATTATTATTATTGTTATTTATTTATTTGTCATCAAGTACAAAGAAACAAGTAACAGTATAGATATAGACATGGACACATGAAAAAAATTGACACAAATAAAAGGATATAAATAGGCAAAACATAGCCATAAACACACAGAATGATTACATATAAATGGGGACAGTAGGACAGGCACGGAAGCAGTGGTGGGATTCAGACAGTTCGCACCACTTCGGGAAAACCGGTTGTTAACTTTCTGAGCAGTTTGGTGAACTGGTTGTTGGAAGAAATCATTAGGGCAGAGAACCGGTTGTTAAATTATTTGAATCCCACCACTGGATAGAAAGCATGCTGGTGCACTTATGCACACCCCCTTAGGGACCTCTTAAGATACATGAAAGGTCCACGGTAGACAGTTTAAGGTAAAAGGAATGGGGATGAGGGAAACTAACAACAGGATCAGGTAGGGTGTTCCAGACATTTACTACTCTATTGCAGAAATCATATTTCCTACAATCAAGATTAGAGCGAATTTCATTGAGTTTGAATCTATTGATAACCCTTGTGTTATTATGGTTGAAATTAAAGTACTCATTTACAAGTAGGAAGTTTTGGTAAATAATCTTATGAACTAGCATAGGTTGGAACGTAGACGGCTTAGTTTGAGGCTATCCAGACCTAAAATTTCAAGCCTAGTGGTATAGGGAATTTTATTTCGAGCAGAATATTTGAGTACTCTTCTAGTACAATATCTCTGGACCCTCTATAATGTATCGATGTCTGAAATACAGACATACACTTGGCAATTAAGAGCATCACAGGCAGTAAAAAAGCATTTTTCAAGACTGAACATGGTCTGTTCTTCTCTATTGTCTCAGACTGGCTTTTCATATTAAGTATGCATTAACATTAAACTGCATATATTGATGTTTCACATGTTAATGGACATAGGATAATAAAGGCTTCACTGAGAAATATATTAATGAAAACTGGGGGGGAAAATCTAACAAAGTAATAGAAAAGAAAACCAATCACTGGAGAGAAAAGTCAGAAACAGCAATACAAGGGGAAGGTTTTTGCTGCCATGACATTGGAAATGGAAGATACATCAAAATAAGTTATTAGTAGTCACCGTGTAGTATAATACAAAAGAAATTATCTTTATACCACTATTCTGATTGTAAAAAAGTTTCATAGAATTTAGAAGAGCAAGCCTTGATTAAACCGGGTTATGGTCCTAGTTTCTTACGCAGACTTATTTTTTTATATGAAAACAATAATCACATAATGTTGTAAATGGGCAAAACTGCTCCGTGCTACAGTCCTTAATTAAAGCTATTAATCTTTGCTACCTTTTTATTTCCAGAAGACATTTGAAAATGCCTACAGTTAATAACAATCCTTGCAGTAAAAACAGTTGCTGAAAGTTTTGCAACTGATTTTTAAATTTAGCCAGGGAAGTATATTATGCGGAACCACCGCTAAACAATTATGAAAAAAATTATAGATTTTTAAAAATAAATAATATTTTAATAATACATATTGCAATGTATATAAACAATCAGTTCTGAAAAACAGTAGCATCAAAAACAATCTTACAGCAAAAGTCCCCCCCCCTCTTTAGATATTCAGTAATAAAGCAAACCTACCTTGACACATTTTCTGGAATGTATTCTAGAACTGGATACCCATCACTTCTTCTGCCAGACAACTCAGAATGTGATTTCCATGACTCCACTAGAGGAAATGAGCTCATATGCTGAAAGGGCTGCTCTCTACCAACAGGCCGTGATAAAGCTATTCTGCCTTGAGCACCAATCCTATAGTGAAATGACTGTCCGCCAGAATTCACTCCAACAATGGCAGAGGAAGGTAGAGTACTTTCTTGATAATAGTTGTTCTCTTCAGGCTCCTGTTTAATTCCTATAGATAGACCTGAATTTGAAAACACACTAGCTTCACATGTGCCATCAAATGATGAAACGGGTGGTCCTAAAATCCCAGAAAGAGAATAGTAGTCTTTATCATCCATGAAAGAAAAATATGATCCATCCATAAATGGAAAGGGATTTGCGATGTGATTCCCTTTAAAAGAAGCACCAGAACAAGAATGTTTAGCTGATTCTTGCTTTATTGATACTGAAAATGGGGAATCAGAATTGATTTTGTTATTTTCTCCAAGACACGAGCTACTAAATATCCCATCTGGTTCAGGTTTTATAAACTGAGCAACAGTCATCTGATTAGCTACTTCATTGATAGGGATGGCATTTTCTATTTCCTCTATTTTAGGAAATATGATTTCAGAAGCACCTTTATTCTCTTTTGAATCTGGACTAGGGACCATGTCTTGAGTTGCACCAGGTCCAACCGATGTACTAGATGCTGGAAAGGTCACTGCACCATTTACAGGACTACACATTGAAGATCCCACAGTGCTTACTGCAGGACTAGAAAGTGTGGATCTATTGTTGGCATTGGAAGGGCTGGCAATAGAGCACCTTGAGTTCATATTTGCAGGACTGGATACTGAAGATCTCATTGTAATGTTATTAGGACTTGAAACTGGAGATTTCACACTACAATGACTAGGAGGGCTTGAAATAGGTGATTTCATGCTACTTATAGGACTAGAAAGAGGAGATCCTACAGTACTAGTATGTGGAGGACTATGTAACATTGAACCTCGGTTTTCAATGTTAGGTGAACATGGCAAAGGTGTTCCCTGGTTTACTGGACTATTTACGGTGAAATTTGCAAAGTTAGTAGGAGTAGTTGATGATACAGAACTAATTCCAGGAGGGCTGCATACTGAAGGAGTCATGCTTTGAGGACTACAATCTGAAGAATTCTTCTCGTGACACACTCTAGGACTCTTGATGATAGATGGTACAATGCCACCATTCACAGAGCTTGCACAGTCTGATATTAGAGGTCTCAACGACCTACTTGGGGTGTTCAAAGGAGAAGTATGATGGCCATTCTCCTTATAGAGTTTTACTAATTGCTCAACATTTTGATACATCTTTGCAGAAGTCAAGTTTCCTTGATGACTGTGCTGATCATAGGTAAAATCAACATCTCTTACAGAATCCATGTATAAACCCATTGATTCAGCTACCGTTGCAGAAAGTTCCTTGGAGTCTATCTCAGTTTTTATATCAGCGGGTAAAATAGCTGGCTGACTATGATCTGGATGAAGACAAGAAATTAGCTCAGGTTTTTCTTTGTTGCTTCCTTGAGAACGGGCGTTTGGAAATGTGCCAGAAACACAGCTCACATTTACGATCTCCATATAGTTATTACTCTCTTCAGACTGTTCTTCTGCTCCTTTAGGAGTGTACTCCACAGATTGTGAACCTTGACTCCAGCGCCTCTCCATATCTAGGCTTTTTGAATAACTGCGATAGCCTTTGGTCTCCATATCTAACAAAAGAAAACATCAAATTATTATGTAAATATATATGTGCATATATCAATTTTCTCACGTATTAAAGAATGGTGGCTGCATTCCTAGACATGATTAAGTAAGGGTAAAACTTACTGAGCATAGTGACAATTATTTAAAATAGATGAACATCTGATTGTGCTGTTTATGCTCTCGTTCAATGACTAACAATTAAAAACACAAAATTTATTATCTTGTAATAATGGGGAGTTTACAAAACATTATAAGCCCAAAAATGTAAATTTTGTACAGTTATTTCATTTTCTATGCTACCAACAGTAAATAAAATGACCTCAGAATACATTTCATTTTTAAGTTTGGAGCTTTTTTTTTTTTTTTTAGTAAAGGATGAGATTTAGTTGTATTAAAATGTACACTGCTAACGAGTATTACATTTTAGTATTTCCCACACAGTAAGATTCCCTTTCTTCCACAATCTATCCCCCACTTAAAAAATCTTATAATAAAGATTTCAAAAGCAAATGATGCCCTACAGTTTCCATAATTTCTTAACAACAGAATAACAACTCTTAAAAGTATATATCAATGTTGATGTTGCTCAATAATATGCAAAATAAGCACAACATACATCTAATTTGGAGCCGCATGGAGAAAATTATTATTTTATAAAAATGCAAAGCTGCGTTTATGAAATATTTGTATTTTACTCAATTGGGCAAGGAAACTATGCTGCAGATCCTGTCAGTCAAAGAATTTTGACTGGCAGGGTCTAGGAAGAGAGCTTCCTCTGCCACTGTCCCATCATTATGGACCATCTTTCCCCCCAGAGGTTAGAAGAGTTTCCACCCTTCTGGTCTTCGTGGGATTGGCTGGCACTCTGAGAGCCCTTTCTCTGCCTTTATTAACCAATGCTAAATGGCCACCTTGGATTTTATTTTATTTCTTTGAAATTTTGTATCTCATAATCGTAAAAATTTTTAAGATATATATATATATATGGTTTATTCCAACTCTGGACAGCCCAGAATGTCCTATAAAGAATTTCCTTTCAATGTTTACTAGAATTTCCAAAGACTCAACTTCCTATTTTAAACATGTAAAACCTAAACATATACTATATCATTTAAAAGAGGCAGTTTCACCAAAGAAACACCACACTGTATGCTGGAGAAAAGTGTTTTGGAATCTGTCTGTCTGTCTGTCTATCTGGATGGAAGATAATAGATAGATAGATAGATAGATAGATAGATAGATAGATAGATAGATAGATGCATTAACTTAAGAGTGCTACATTACTCCCTTTAGTACACTGTTCACATCAATGAAACATTTTCTGAATTTAATATTTTACTATAGATATGCAAATAATTTGAATATAATTTAGCAGTAAAACAATCCCACACCTGATAGTGAAATCCTTTACTGCTGACCGAGTTGCCCTTTTCTCAGCATCAAATAATACTATTACCCCAAAACAACAAAATAAGCAGTGGTGGGTGGCACATGAATTAACAACCGGTTCACCGCAGCACCGAAAATGTGCTCACACGCATGCTCGCTTTGCTCATACGCCTTCTGCGCATTCACATGGCCTTCTGTGCATGCACTTTGTTCATGTGCGCTCTTGCACGCATGTGCACATCTTAAAAATGCAGCTAAATAGGATACCATAGCACTGGGGCGAGTGGGCAGTCCCACCCACAGGTCACAACTACCGGTTCGCCTGAACTGGTCTGAACTGGCAGCAGCCCACCGCTGAAAATGACCCTCCGTTTTACACAAGTGTCTCAGCAGCAGCAGCTGTCCCAAACTGGATCCCCAAAGCACAAACAAGCAATTACAATTTGTCCCGTTACTCCCAGAATATGTCCGAATTACTACTCCCTGTGCTTTAACACTTTTATCAATCTTTCAATATATATATATATATATATCAAAAAAGTTTGCTTTCTGAAGGATCCTGAATTCTTATCTAAATGTCAATGTAGACATCAAACATGTAAACTCAGCAGGCACTGGGGCAACACAATTAACCCTTAACAATTAACCCACAGAGACAAGCAAGTCACCAGAATATAAACTGACAGCAAACAGCACTCCTTACTAGCACTGATGATGTTACCTAGTTAGGGTAATGAAATTACCTACAGAAAACAAGCAAGCTCAGAGAGCACCAAGGACCCCTCACTATTAACCCTATGCCTTCAAATTCATGACCTTCCATATCTAAGGCAGAAGGCTTATACGTATATTTGCATTTGAAAGCAGTGATATAGTCTTAAGATACATTCTTAAGAGTTCTTAAGATACATTCTTAAGAGTTCTTAAGATACATTCTTAAGAACTCAAATTATTGTGCTATGTTCACTCGAGAAGATACTGTAAAGCCTTCTGTAGGTTAAAGCGACTTGATCATCTATTTATTTATTTATTTGTCGCATTTATATGCCGCCCAACTCCCTGGGGACTCTGGGCGGCTTACAACAAAAAATAATGTGAACAATATACTATAAAAGTTGTTTTAAAAAAAACATTAAAAACCTATACACTCCATTCATGGCCGGATCTCGCAAGATTGCAGCAGCAAAATCAACGGCCCCAGGCCTGCCGGAAAATCCAGGTCTTCACCATTTTCCGGAAGGCCAATATGGTCGGGGCGGTCCGGACCCCAGGAGGTAATTGGTTCCAGAGAGCCGGGCCAGCCACAGAGAAGGCCCTCCCCTGCGAGCCCGCCAGCCGACATTGTCTATAAACATAAGCTTTCACACACATTTTATTTTAATTAAGGAGCAGCATTAGTCGAGGAGGGGACATCCATTAGGGATAGCTGTAACACTAGCATAGAGATTTGGAAAAGCAAGATATGTAAATATAGCAAGATGTTGATTTACATTTTTAATACAATTGAACTTTAAATGTGGTTTAAACAAAGCAACATTCATAGTTTACTTTAAACTGCTGACAAAGCAAATACAAATTGACTGTGATCAGCATGCATTCTGTATTACAGCAAAGATATGGAAGACTTATTTTGGGAAATGAGTCCTTGTTGCGTATACATTGATTACCATAGCCAAATATATACATAGTAATCAAAACTAAATTGAGTTTCTGCTGTTTATCAATCAATTGCTAACTTTTAAAATCTTTTTAGTCCATTTGATATTTAAATTTTTGGTGAGCTTTAAGTAGTAATCGTAGAATTCGCATTAATCAGGAAGAGTACAGGCAGTCTTTGACTTATGACCACAATTGTGCCCAAAAGTTCTATTGCTAAGTGAGACAGTTGTTAATTGAATTTTGCTCCATTTTACAACTTCTTGCAGTTGTTTAAATGAATTTCTGCAGCTGTTAAGTTAGCAAAATGGTTGTTAAGTGAATCCGGCTTCCCCATTGACTTTGCTTTTCAGAAGGTCGTAAAAGGTAATCACCCCAGGACACTGCAACCATCATAAATAGAAACTAGAATTGCCAAGCATCCAAATTTTGATCATGTGACAAAGGGGATGCTGTAATGGTTGTAAGTGTGAAAAAGAGTCATGTCACTTTTTTCAATGCTGTTGTAACTTGGTCACTAAACAAAGTGTTGTAAGCCGAGGACTACCTGTACCACAATATTTAGTAAGAATTCTTATAGGCTAAATGTACTTGTTTGCATCCATGCGGCATCATCCTGTGCTTATTTCTGCAATAATTCTCCCTTGATTGATTGAGAGTTGTTATTCATTATTGTTTCTCAAAACAATTAAGAAACCATGGAAGTAATATCCAACAATATGAAAAAGTGCAAGATTGAAAAGACTACCACAAAACACATACATATACACATCACAATAAGCAAGCAAAGTACAGAAAGTTATAACAGCCTAGTCTCTCTTCTTCACATAATTAAGGAACTGTTTTATACTACAAAATCCAGAAATAAACTCTTTTCTTTCAATGGATTTTACTTCTATTGGATTGCAGCTAAAAGCTGGTATATCGTTTTCCAATTGAGCGGCAAAAAGTATCTATATCAAAAGGTGTATCACTGTTGTAGAAGAGAATTGAAGTAATAACACTGAAAAAGAACTTGCAATATTTTAATATTAGTAAATTCACATAAATATTTATTAACACATAGCTATGCAAAAGATATGTAGTTCAAGTGAACTAGTTACTTATATATTCTTATTTGGATAAATGTTTTCTATGGACTTTTCGTTTTGCCAAATTCACATCTTCTCCTGAAAGCATTATCTTTCTCTTTAATGAAAGCATCTTTTCTCTTTAGTTGTCTTTGACATACTCTTGATCACATGCTTTCAGTTATTTAAGTTTTTTCTCTTTAATATCAATCTTAATTATGTGAAGTAATAAAATTTATTCATTTGAATACAAACACATTGAAAAACACAGTTTTCAGAGTCATATGATTGCCCCAATCTGACAAATACCCCATTCTGTCTCCAGCAAATAAAAGACATCTTTATGTGATTGTAAATATATTTTTTGAGAAATGGTAAATAACAAGAGACATTTCTGTAACCTTACAAAACCCAATGATGGCAAAGTATGTAAAAGATTATTCGCATAAGTTACTAATAACAAACTTATTCACTCACATTAAGCCACTTCTTTAAGACCAATTCTGGTCTTCTGTAATTCAAAATACTGAAAATCATGTCATATATCTCTATCAAATTTGAATTATATCATTCAATTTCTCCCGGAGTTGTTGTTGTTGTTGTGTGTCTATATATATGTGTGCATGTACCTGTGTGTGTATACACACACACACACGCAGAGGATATTAGGAAAAAAAGAGTTAAGAATTACCATGTTTCTCCAAAAATAAGCCCGTCTTATATTTTTTTGAACCTCGAAATAAACGCTTAGCCTTATTTTTGGGGAGGTCTTATTATTTTGGGGTGCGTGGAGCAAGATAGGCCATCTTACCTGATTTCCAGCTCTGTGTTTAAATATTATTGGGGAGGGCTTATTTTTGTGGGGAGGCTTTTTTAGCGCATGCGCTCAAAAGTCTGATTAGGCTTATTATCAGGGGATGTCTTATTTTCGGGGAAACAGGGTAACATAATGAAACAATTCCAATAATTTATTTACAAAAATGACTTTTCATAAGGAATACAGATCATTCCTTACTAAGGAAATTCACTCAAAAATATCAGCTGTCTACCTCAATGCAATGCATATAAAATTGAGAAATTTATGATATTAATGGTTCCCCTGGATATTAATATTAATTCAGTTGAACCTTAATATTTTTATTGTATTTATTTCTCTATGTGCTTGCTCCTGATAATTTTAGTTTGGTCAGGCAAAGACATCAATTTCTCCTTTTGTTTTGTTTTTTCAACCCAGGCTGCTTATTTTAGAACAAAAACTAATATTAGGAATTCTAAAGTTATGAAACCTGCAGACTTTTATCTGGTCTATAATGCAAATATCTTAATTTAAACTAAAAAGTATGTATTTGTAATATGCTCTAAAATATTTAGTTGGAAGCATTTGCTACATACATGCCTACCTTGTAATAATGGCTTCAGCAATCTAAATATTGCAATCCTTTCCCACAGACTTTAGGACAGCCTAGTTATGAGATCAACCACTACCTTAGAACATGCCTAAGCAACAGGCTGAAAATAACCTGCCACCAGGTCACCCAGTGAATTTCAATACTAGCCCTACCAACACAATTCTTTGTAGAGTTCTGTAATTCAAGATACTGGTAATTACTTTCCCAAGAACTCAGATTCTAGCACACTGAGCACTATCTTACTTCTCCACCCCATCCCGGTGTAGCATCTTAATATCAATGAACAATAAAAGTGGCCTATGTAGGTGATTTATATATAAGCCTGTATTACATTAATACTAAAACAAATATTAACATTAACACAAATATGAATTAATCCCAGGTTTCCAACAAAGGAAATGTACACACATTTTTGATCATTCCATTGATTTTAACAATATAAATGACCAAAATTGAAACATTTTTGAAGTAATCTACAAGCAAGAAAACGCATACAGTTCAGACAACTTAATCACTGTTTCTTCATTTTGAAAAATTAATAAAGTGCATAATTATCCAAAACAATATCCCATAACATCATCTGGCTTATCTATGCATGCATTTGCAATAGAACCTGAATGCTATCTACTGGTATGATAAAATAATGCAAATATAATTGCTAAACTAAGGTTCAAAATACAATGTCACCTTATAAAACTTAACAAATTAGAGTTTTTAAAAGTGCTATCTATGCATGCTGCCTTTGCATCTTGAAAGAAAGGTAGATTATACCTCTTATCAATTCATTAAACATGTTTCAGAAAGCTTTCTGAACATAGCTTCATTTGGAATGAATTCTACAGTTTTCAAGCCATTTCCAGTTTACTGAAACTGAAATCAAGAAAGCTATTCAAATATCATTTTGAAATTTAGAAACTGTGCATGAAACTATAAAAGAATTAAGTCTGCCTAGGAATGCATGAAAGAGTTACAAATTCAAGGAATAGTCTTTATTTTGCATTACTGGCTGGACTGCTAACTCAGCTTCGTCTATCCTTTAATATTTTAAAATTTTACTCTGTCTGGAGAGTCCATTGGAGTAGGGAAACTAATCAATTTAAACAAGCACATAGCAAGAAAATCCACCCTGAAGCTCTCAACATAACCTATTTCCCAAAGAAGGATAGAGCCCCATCCAAGCATTACTTGACAGCTTCACACCCAGACAAAAGCATCCTAAAACCAAGAGTTCCTGCCTTCACGTTCTGGGTGCGTGGACTGTCATTTAACACATTCTAGCTTTCCACAAATACCTATTCTGACACTTTGCATTTTAGCTGAAAACCCAACTCTTTTAAAATAAGCTATTGTGGCAGAGATACTTTTCTCCTGAGGATCTCATAGTAGGGGAATCTGCAGAATAACTGCCCGGAGTTAAAATTAGACAGAATTGGAAGAACACCTGATGCAAAAATAAATAAATAAATAAATAAACTGCCCAGTTCTGAGACAGATATAAATATCTCAAGCCATCCTCTCTTAATTTCCAAACTCCTTAACCTTGAGACTATTTGTTTGGCTTGCAAGTGACCCCTGGCTACAATTTCAACAATCAGAAAGAATTTCCCTACTACGGCTAGAAATACATCTTCCCTCGGCTATCCCCGCCTGCTATCTCTCACCTCTCCTCCAAGTGTCATCCACCTAAAGTCCACATCCACGAACAAAAATAACCAAGCTCGGAACTGACAAGGGAACGAGAACCAATTTATTCTTCATAACGGATTCTTAATTTCAAATTTGCCTGGTCCACCGACACCGTGCAGGGCAGAGGGAAAGGCGACCGGGGGAGGGAGGGGGGGGGCGCAGAGAGAGAGAGAGAGAGACCGCTAAGGTGCCAAGTCCTTTTAAAAACATGTCACATGCTCAGATAAAGTTCAGCCGAGGTTCCTCCTCTCTCCCCCTCCTATTGGTCGGCGAGAAAAGCGGAGCCTCGAGATCGGAATCCGTAGCGAACTTCCATTGGACAAGCCCTTTTGTCAGTCACCCGGCAGGCGACATGACTGATACAAAGTTGCTGCGACACAAGCTAGAAAATGTATCTCTTCTTAAAGCTGTAGAGCCTCTGTTAGCAGAGAGGCTCGCCTTGCTTTCCCTCCGGGGGGGGGGAGCTGTAAGTTTCCCCCCCCCATCCATTGATGCCAGGAAAAGTGAGATTTTAGGAATTGATCTTTGAAACACGGACAACTTTCAGGATAGCAACAACAACAGAGGGATAAAAGGCAGCTTCTAAAAGGGAAACCCGCTCAATCCGGCCTCTGAACGGGAGTTAGAACTAGATCCCACGCCCTCAAGTTGCCAGCCCTTCCTAAATTGCATCCGTCTAACCGTTTCCTCTTTAAAAAAAAAAAAGGAAAGGAAAGGAAAAAAAAAAAACCCACGCTGAGATCCGAATTGGGAGGGTTCTCTTCCCAAGTCAGCCCTGCCCGCCCCTCGGGACATGATCTCTACCTGTATCAAGGTAAGCGCCTGGGGAATCCCCTCCCATCTGCCCTTAAGCCCACTCGAGGAAGCAAGGACACGCAAGATTTCATCTCATGCAGCGAAAAACCGCCACGCTTTAACAGGGCAGCAAATAATCCATCTTGTCAAGAGCAATAAGCAGCTTCTCTCCCCGACCTCCCCCCACCCGACCCCACATTAAAAAAAAAAACCCCAAAAAAGCGAAGAGAAACCTTATTAAGAGGCTCAAGGACTTGCCCTCTGGTTCTCAGTTTGGATTTTATTGCGTCTAGTAGGTTCTTTGCCAACTGCTTATTTGGATTTTTTTTTTTTTAAGTTGCACAGACTGATAAGCAAGGGCCATAAAAATTAACTCCCAAACTCTAAACCCTTTTAGCAGGTCTTGGAAACATTTCATCACACGCTCCATCTTTGTGGCCGGAGTTTCTAAATATATATATATATATATTTGAAAGACAATGACATCCTCTCCCTCCTTTTATTGGACGGGCAGGAATGCCGCAGGTTTTGGAGCTTCACGGAAAACTGTCTCAACTCCATAACAGCCCCCAAATTTTTGACACCCCACCCAAACGGCAGCGGTGTTAACATTCCCCCCCCTCCTTCCGCCAGGAGACAGCTCCTTCCCCCCTCCCCTCCGTTTGCGTACACACCCTTCTCGATCCAGTTTCCCTCGATAAAAACGCCTAGCTCCCCTTCCCCAAAAAACAATAGCCTAGAGAAATAAAGTTTAAATGAAATTCAAAGCCAGCCAAGCTGCAGAAGTCCACCGATGGCACGCGAGACAGAAATCACTCCACAATAACTCTTTTTTCCAAAGGCAAAACGTGCTTAGAGATTTTGTTTAAAGGGAAAAAAAAAAAAAAACCAATCCGCCCCCTCCCGGTCTGATATTTTTTTTTTTTTTGCAAAAGGGGGGTTCCAGATTGACTGAGATGTCACGTGTCCTTAATGTTTTTAGCCTTTTAATACATATTGATCCGCGGTTTTTTGGGTTTTTTTTTTTTTTTTTTTTTGCAGCCTGGATCAGCTGAACACCGAGCTACTTTAGTTCCGTGGCCCCAAAGGCCGAAATGCTCTTGCTATGCCTTTCTCTCTCTCTCTCCCTCTCTCCCTCTATTTCTCCTCCCCGCCCGCTAAGTTTTAAATTGGATTAAGCGAGGACTGGCAATGACCTGGAAGTGCCTCTTCTGCATATTTTGGCTCACAGAAGGCACTTCGTTTGACTAGGGCTACCTATTAATCCTTCGTTTTATTCTCCGCGGAATGACATTTTAATTCCTCTCCAGAAGAGCACTCCCTCTGTCACTCAAGCTCTTTTACCTGTCCGCCTTTGGGACTCCGGTCAAAAAGATGGTATGGCTTTTGGGTTGGTTCCCCCCCCCCTTTTCTGGACTCACCTTCATTTTTTAAAATCTCTGTTTCGCTTTGCAATGGCCGGAGGAACAAGTCCCTCCGGGTCCGCTCCAGAAAGCGGCCGATTAAGGGAAGAGTAGCAAGGAAGAAGGTGGAATCCGGAGGAAATCGGGGCTTAAATCCTGAAGGAGACGGGCAAACCCGTCAAGGAGCTTGCTAGGGACTCCCCCGAAGCGGCGTCTTCAAAAAAAAAAATGAAAGGAATTAAAAAAAAAAAAAAAAAAGCAAAAACCAATCCTCCTAAGCTTCTCTCAGGCGACCCAGGGCCGTTCGTTAAACTGGAAGCGGAGAAGTCCACTTGGTTGAAGCTTCCTCGGTGACAGCTCTCCGCAAGGAGGACCGGCTGAAGGGCTGTCACATTGCCGACCGCGGCTGGAAAGCAAGCGTCGGGGAGAAAAGCTGGAGCTTCGGATCTAAGCCGAGGTTTCAAATTCTTATTTGGGGAAGAAGGGTGGGGGGAAAAGGAAAAAAAAAAGAGGGCGGAAATCCACCAACTTCCAGGTAAAACTCCCGTCTGCGCCTGCAGCGCCACTGCCGCCGCCGCCGCCGCCGCGGGAAGAGGTGGGTGAGAGAGCGCAGCTCCGGAGGGGGTAAACTTTTCTCTCCCCTCCCTCCCCTGGCGTCTCTTCAAAGCAGCCCAGTCTGCGCGGGTGTCCTTCCTTCCTTCACCTTCCTTCTGCCTCCGCCGCCGTTTTTTTTTTTCTTCCTCCCTCCTCTTCCTCCTCCTCCTCCTCCTCCCCGCTTCCCAGGATTTTTCTCTCACACTCTGCCGCTGGAGCTAAGTCCCGGTTTGCGGGGCTGCTGGAAGAAGCGGGAGGAGGAGGAGAGAGAGAGAGGACGAGCGGGAGGGGCAGCCAGCGCTCGCTCGCTCGCTCTCTCTCTCTCCACCCCCCCTCTCTCTCTCCAGGCGTGTCTCGCGGCGAGCGGCGGACGCTCAGAGCCAACGAGATGGCCTCTCCGCCTCCTTCTTCCCGCCCATCGGGCTCGAACGGGAGGGGAGGGCAGGGAGAGAGAGAGGGGGGGGGAGAGGCGAGCGCCTCACGGACTGCTCGCCACCGGCTTTCCCGTCCAGTGTCTGGCTCGGGCGGCTGAGCGGCTCGGGCTTGCTTTTGCGCACAGGCGGAGAAGGAAGGGAAGGAGGGAGGGAAACCCGGGAATCTGGCCAGGCCAGAGAGCAGACGGAGCCGACCCCCGTCGTAAAGCTGGTGTGGGGAAACGAGAGAGGCGAAAAGGTGGCTGTCCGCGGCCTTTGCTCTTGGTAACTGCTATGTGGCCGCTACTTCCCTCCAGCTGCTTCTTTCCCTCCACCTTTGCTCCACTCAGCGACGCGCACAACAGGTTTTTGTTTCCTTTTCAACCCTCCTCCTCCCTGCCCGTGTCTATACACGTGCCGGCTGGAGGTATAAAAAAAAAAGAAAAAAAAAAGAAAGAAAAGGAGACGCGGCTCACAGGCAAAGTTTATAAAAGGCTGTTTTTTAGTACCCGGCGCGGAAGGGATTCGGTGCTTAAAAGTTCTCTCAACAGATCCAAGAAGATGTAATGGTTTTTTTTTTTGGTGCCAACCTGTGTTTTTTAAGAGTTCGGTTAGAGAAGAGTGTTTAAGGAGGTGAACTTGAGTTAGAAAAGAGGGAGGGGAGGGGGGATAAAGAGGAGGGGTCCTGAAAGGGAGGGGCAAGGGTAGGGAGCCACCCCTCCCTTAAACATTTTTCTCCCATTTATGAACGCTTGCAAGTTAACAGCTGCTTCTCTTAAAAAGGCAATGATGCTACTCGGTTACCGCACCTAAAAATCATTTTAGTCTTAGCTGGTGATAAGGTCTTTCCAAATCTATTGGACTAGAACAGGGGTCTCCAACCTTAGCAACTTTAAGCCTGGCGGACTTCAACTCCTAGAATTCCCCAGCCAGCCCAACTCCTAGAATTCTGGAAGTTGAAGTCCGCCAGGCTTAAAGTTGCCAAGGTTGAAGACCTCTGGACTAGAAGACCTCCAAGGCCCCTTCCAAATCTGTTATTCGGTGGTCACAAATGCCTTGTATTCAAATCTTTATTGTCGATGCACAACACGTGTACAATGAGATTGGGTTCTAATCTATTCTAATGATCAGATGCATTTAAATAGCCAAGTGTGTTTTATGCTCCTCAGAAGTGCAGCTATTCATGTTCCTGTTAGTGAACGGGTCGAGTGCTCATAATGACGGCATGAGTGGAATCGAGACTTTTTTTTTCCCCATTATTTTTTTTTTATATGAAGTACTTCCATATACAGGTCATCCTCATTTAGCGACTGTCTCGGACAGCAACCATTCACAATGAGGATGCTGATGGGAAAAAAAAGTAACATCGTAATCAATCCTCACGTTTATGACCTTCACAGGTTTATAAAACAAAGGAAAGCCGAAGATAGCAAGCATAGTTACAGTTTCACTTAGAGATCAGTCTGCTTAACATCTGAGTTGCTGCTCTAATTGCAGTCACTAAATAAGGATTATGTACCCTTTCAAATCACAGCTCTATAAACTGTATTGAAACAATAAAAAGGAGAGTGTTGGTGAAAAAAAAGTGAGACTCTTCCTTGAATTTAAAGGGTGGATTCAAATGCATTCTTATAATTAATAATTATAATTAATAATTATAAGAATTATGTTGGGAATTCTCAGCTACTGTTTAGGAATATTTTAATTGCAGGGATTGGGAATTCTCAGCTACTGTTTAGGAATATTTTAATTGCAGGGATTGGGAATTCTCAGCCACTGTTTAGGAATATTTTAATTGCAGGGGTATTATTTAAATCAAACAATTACTGTTAATGAGCTGATAAGGTAGGATGAGCAGCAGGAAGTGAGGCTGGCGTGAATTCAGAGATAGCTTTCTTCATCAGGATTGCCTTTGATCTTGATGTCTAAGTGGTGGGGGCAGTGCTCCTGGGTTGGCATTGCCAGGAAGATTGGAGAGTTCCCTTTATACTGTATTATCTGTATGTCCTACTAATTAAAAAAAAATGTCTAGATCAGTGTTTCCCAACCATGGTAACTTCACAATGTGTGCGGACTTCAACTCTCAGCATTACCCAGTTAGCATGCCATCTAGGGAATTCTGGGAGTTGAAGTTCACCCCTTGAAATTGCAAAGACTGAGAACACTTCTGGTTGACTGAGAATATTGGAGTTATGGGTCATACTAGAACACAGGTGTCAAACTCGCGGCGTCACCTTGCCGTCATGTGATGTTTCGTGATGTTTTTCCCATTCGCAGAGCTGGGGTGGGGATCGCCTGCCTGTGCCGCATTCAGCCCGTGGGTCACCAGTTTGACACCCCTATACTAGAAGATATCAGGTTGAAAAAAATTGCCATTTTAAAAAAGTATATTATAAAAGCACAGTACATGTTCCCAAGATGCTATGTTTTTTTCAGGCTTTAGCAATGCTGTCAGGCTCTAATGTATACATTGTGAGCAGAACTGCTAAGTTTATAGTTAAGGCCTTTGAGCTAAGAACTCGTTATATCAAACAGATTGGGATCCTTGTAAGGTGATGTATTTATCTGAATGCTGATTCTTTTTTATTTACCACATTAATTTTTATTAGTTTATATATTTTATTACTGTATTTTCTTTTATTTATTTTACTCTGGAGTTAGATCCTATATTTTACTTTTATTTTATTTTATCTTTTGATGTGATCCTAAGACCGATCAATTAATAAACTACTATCACTACTGCCAATGCTCTTATTTTTTGTCTCTATATACTCTCAAGGAAAGCAAAATGATGGGAAAAGAAGAGAGAACATTATCTAAGACAGACAGAAAATGTAGACTTTAGCAGTTTATTTTATTTTATTTATTTATTTTTACCCTGCTTTTATTATTTTTACATATAAATCAAGGTGGCAAACATGTTCAAAACACCTTCCTCCTACCCACAAAGAAAAAATTGCATTTGATAATCCAGGTTTATCAGAAGAAAATTGATTTTGGAGACCTTTTGTATAAAGTGCAAAAAGAAAGCAGATAAAGGTAGATTTTTCTCCATATATAGCAATGGTAATTGGAGCTGGCAACCCTGTCACTAAGCGAAGCAATCGTAAAGCATATCACAGGACCGTGCCAATTTAAGATGACAATTGTAGCAGTCCCAGTTGCCATTGTTAGGCAAATCCTGTGCAGTCACAGCATGGCCTCATCATGCAGTTGTCATTTGTGACCTCATCCTGGCTTCCCCATTGACTTTGCTTGTTGGAAGCTGGCAATGAAGGTCACAAATGGCATTCATTGTGACTGAGATGCAGCATATGTCATAATTGTGAGCTGGTTGACAAGTGTTCAAATTATGATCCTATGACAGCAGAAATGCTACAACAGGAACCAGTTGTCAGTCCTCATTCAGCGGCCTCAGAACTTTAAATAGTCACTAAACAAGTGGTTGTTCACCAAGGACTACCTAACAGAGACAAGGAACAATCTTCCATGTGATATTTAGATAGTGACATTTTTAAAAAGAGAAATAGACATAACCATGAAGGCTAAGTCTAGCAGTCTATTAGGTTGACTTTAATCCCAATGCTATACTTTCATATGAGAAAGTATCTGATTTAACAGCATAGGATGCTAGTTTAACACAGCCCTGCCCTGTTCTGGTACATTTCGAGAACATGTTATATGAGTTAAAGTCCAATCCATCTAGAGAACACCAGTTTGTGAACCATAATATTCTGTACAATCTTTTAATGACCTGGTAGGTACATAAGGAGACAGAGAGAGAGAGATGATAGATAGATAGATAGATAGATAGATAGATAGATCTTTTAAGAGATGGCTTTTAATATACCTTTTATTTTAGATATCACAACACTGAAAGTAAAATGCAAGTAATCCATGGGTACATTCATGTTGGAATACAACATTTGTGAGAAACTGATAAAATCTGAAAAATGAATTAAAACAGTTGATTTTAAACTATTTTTAAAGATTTTGGGAGTGTCTTCTGAGTTCAACGTGGCTTCAGTATATGCTTGGCACAGTATATACCTGGCACCTGAAACGTGTATTAAGTAAACAGTACAACCTGGATTTCTTTAGCAACCTCAGAGGTACACTAGTCACAATTTTATAAGAAATTGTGCTTTTATAAGAAATCTCTGCTTGAACAAACCCAAAAGTTCAATTTTATAAGGCATTAAAAAGTGAAGTAAAAATTAATGTTTTTGGCAGGGGTTACTTAGCAATGGGGGTCTGTTCTCCGAGCTTGCTGTTTAGCTTCTGGATGTTTTGTTACCAAACTAGGTAATTTCAGTGGAGTTTTGGGATGAAGTGTCTTGTTCGTTTATATAGAACCTGGGTGATTAGTTGGTCTTGTGACTGGTTGTATCACAAGACTAATAGAGTCACAAGACCAACCAACCACCCAGGACCAATATAAACAAGACATTTCACCCCCAAACCCCACTGAAGATATTACCTAGTTTGATAACGAAAAGTCCAGGAGCTAAACAGTAAGCTCGGAGAACAGACCCCTACAACCTGAGCTACGAATATTCTCAACAATTTCTAAAGGTTAATATTTGTGTGTGCGTGTGTATGCGTGTGTAAAACGAAGAACTAGACTATCCAGTTTCAGCAGATCAATGGGCCCAGACACTAAAAAATGACAGCTATGCTACTTATTTAAAAATAAAGCTAATTCATCAGTAAATGTTATTTTGCAAGTACCTCTAGCTGCTCCATGTGAATTTTCTGAGCGTAGAAAGTAGAAGTATCCATGACCCAAGGAAAGAGACCAAGCAACTATCACCATCTGTCATTGCATTAGTTGAAGTCATGAAAAGTGGCATTAGAATGAGTTGAGGGGACCATCTCTTGTAGAACGCAAGAAGCAGCTATTTTTGCACTTGGCAGTTTGGTGGTACTGATTGCTGGTTACATTGAACTCTAATTGTACTGGAACATTATTGTATTTAATGTGACTTTTATGCATATTTTAAATGATTAATAATAGAGATGAGATTTGCAAATACAGAATTGCTATCATTCATGTTGATGACAATTATGAACAAATAATAACCCAACACAATGGATAGGAAGTCAACCCTATCAAATAGTAGTATTGCCCAAACAATCATTTGTGGTTGATAGATTGATAAAGGGAATGCAGAACTATTGTGCCAGGAATATTGTGTTTATGCCCCTGAAGTTCAAGGATAGGGTGAATGCTAAGGACATAACGTGCGGATTTACAATGTAGCTATATTATTTAGGATGTTTATGTACAATCTCATACACTTTAACAAACACAAAGCCTGTTTGCACTGAAAAATAAATAAACCAATCGAAAGAGGGTTTTTTTTAATACTTCCTGCCTAGAGAAAGTGCATCAATTTTACAGTGTAAGCATTTTGGAGGCGCAATCTCCATAAGCAGAGCATTCCCTGATTATTTCACATCTCACATCTGACTGTGGAAGGATATGAAAAAGAGCATGAGGACATGACTTTAACTTTTTAATACACTAACACAAAAAAATATGCCTTTATATAAGAAGAAAGACATCAAAGAGATTATAAATTTCAGTGTACTTTTTGCAAAAGAGAAAAGATACATAAGAAGTATCTGGGCACGCAACTCAGAATAATGCTCCTGTCAACTTTGGAAGCCATATTAACACCAGAAGCTTCCATGCTGCCACCTTCTTGTGCTTGGAAAGTAGGAGGGATTTAGTAGAGGGATTGTAGTTAGACATAATAGCATTCTTCTTTTTCGTCCAGGTCATGTTGTTCCTGCATCTAGAGGTGGATGGTTGAAGTGGTGGCTCAAGTTGGGACAGATGGTGATTGGGGCATGTGATGGACTGGGGTGCAAGGACTGGATTTGGGATTTTGATTTTCTGAGGGAAAACCTGGAACTCTCAGATTCGGGTTTTCCCAGATGTGCCAGTATAGCTACTCTAATAAATGGGAACTTGAGAAGATGCCTGTCTCGGAATTTTTAATTGGAGTTGGGGTTTTTCGGAACGCTGACAGCTTAAAGGATTACAGTTGCAAGAGAAATTGTAGATTTTTTTTCCAAAGAGAAAAGCATACATTTTGAATATTTTTTGTCTACAGTTTATGAAATTATTTACAGGTGAAAGTCAGGGGTGGGTTCTACTTACCTTTACTACTGGTTTACCTTTACACTCGCTTCACTTACGCATGCACACACTCTTCTGCACAAGCGCAGAAGCTTCTACCCATGTTCAGAAGCATTTTGATGACATCGGGGTCGGTGGGCGGAGCCTCTCACCGGTTTTACTACTGGTTCTATAGAACCGGTGCGAACTGGGGGCAACCCACCACTGGTGAAAGTCCTTCACCTGATAACTATGAATTATATACTGGGAAAAACTTCTGCTGAAGTTCTTCCAAGAGGGCATCTAGCAGTACAACTAACACCTAAATACAGACTGGGATGCATGTTTATTATTAGATTTTAATCCTTCTTCTTTTTCCTACAAACAACAACCCTGTGAGGTGAGGTGAGTTCCAAGAGAATGATTCGTTCAAAATCACCCAGACATCTTATATGTCTAAGGGAAAGCCAGAACTAACAGTCTCCTGGTTTCTAAGGTGACATCATAACCACTATACCAATTTTTAGATAATTACCATTGCCAACAATAGTTGAGGTAGTGATTCTATGTGTTGTCACACGGGTGACACTCTCCTTGTTCATTGCTTCCTCTGCACATTTTCCTTCTTTCTTCAATGGTGGGCGCTGGCTGGAAATTTCACACTGACAAATCTCGTATGGACTATCACTGTTCACTATAGTGGCACAAGCCTGAGAATATAAATTACTTGAATTCCTTTTGATCTACTCACATTTTAGATTGGACTCCAGCCGGTAAACAAATTGGTTTTATTTATTATTGACAGCTCGAGTAGTGCATTTCTGGAACAGGCATAACGATGCATAAACCACAATGAAAAATAAATTATAAATCAAGCGCTAATAAACAAAAACATTTTATAAACCTTGGATCTGAAGACAATAGTTAGTAAATTGAACTTGGATCAGAATGAGGCAGATGTTTATGTATTTAATATAATTATACACCTGATTTTCCTAAGTTGGCAAGAGGTTATGAAATTAAAATAAAACTGTTAATAATGAAATCCAAATGAATTTGCCTAAAGATTATCATAAATATAATAACAGCAATGGCGGTGAAGCAATAATAAACCTGTCATCTAATGAATACTTGAGAAAATAAAGCAAAGTCATGCCATATGTCAATGAAGGAGGCTACTCTACCAATTAGACACTAGTATAGGAAAAGCCATATGTTATACTGCTAAAGTTTTAAAGAGGGTATCAAACTGAGCAGTCATCAGATTCCTCTGAGATAGGACCATCTTTAGATTTCTAGCGTTGCCCTTTAAAATTCACCTTTCCTTTTTTTAGTATTCTCTAAAATTCTGCATTTCATCAGAAGTCCTGTAGGAAGCATAACAAGATACCAAAACCAGCGCATTTAAAATCTCAAATTGCTGAGATATTGAAAACTTTCTTGTCGCTTTAGTAGTGTAACCAAGCTATGCAGCTTCCGACATTCAGTCTGCAAGATATATCACCTTCATTTTCATTATAAGGCCCCATTTTAAGGGAAGCCAAAGCTAGAATGTGTTACATGTAGTCCTCGACTTACAACAGTTCATTCAGTGACTGTTCAAAGTTACAACGGCACTGAAAAAACTGACTTGTGATAATTTTTTACACTTACGACCCCATGGTTACATGATTTACGTTTGGATGTTTGATAACTGATTCACATTTATAACAGTTGCAGTTTCCCATGGTCATGTGATCCCCTTTTGCAGCTTCTGACAAGCAAAGTCCTCCTGGAATACGACTGATCCTGGACCGCCGTACCTTCTGTAAGGCCCTGAAGACTTATTTATTCCACCAAAATGGCCTAGCCTAAATGGTTCTTAATTGGGATTTTAAATTTTATAGACTTGGGGGTTTTAAATTGGGAAGCCAATGATTTAATTCTTTTTAATTATCTTAACTTTTGTATTGTATGTATTTTTAAATTTGGCTGTTCACCGCGCTGAGTCCCTTCTGGGAGAAGGGTGGTATACAAATTAAATTAATAAATAATAATAAAAAGTCAATGGGGAAGTTAGATTCATTTAACAAGTGTGTAGCTAATTTAACAACTGCAATGATTCACTTAACAAATGTGGCAAGAAAAGTCTTAAAATGGGGCAAAACTCGCTTAACAAATTTCTCACTTAGCAACATAAATTCTGGAGCCCATTGTGATCATAAGTCGAGAACTACCTGTACTATATTGAGATTGAAACTATAAAACTGTACACCCTTAGAGGGAAATTATACAAATTACAGTGCTCATCATTTTAGTCCTTTCCCTGCTTAAGACATCTAATTCAACTGTCACCTTTCCTAAAGCAAAGTTGTTTTTTCCTTTGACTTGATGAAACACAAGCATTGCAAAAGAGGTCAAATCATGGCACAAACAATAATTTATATTTCCAACATTAAATAATTGCTTCCAGCATACAAACTGGAGAATCCTCAGTCAGAGTCTGAGTATTCAATTTCCAATGATTTGCATTTAAAAACACACCTCGATATTTAGTACTATCTTAGCAGATAGATATGCCCATGATAAAAATGTGGAATAGTCTCAACATAGTTTTTCCTAATCCCAATTGTCTCTTTCCTTGTCCCTGAAATTTCAGTCAATAAGGAAAGTCCAGTTGCAGCTAGAAATAACTTCTGAATGCTGGCAATAGCACAACTTTTAAAATTCACCAGATATGGACATGTTTTATTATTTTTAATTACAGTTCAGTGTCATGGCTGTACAAAGAACTCTCTGAAAACTGAATGAACTCTGATAAACTGGAACACAAAAAGGGAAAATATAAAAATTGGAAAGAGAGGCACATAACTAAGGCAGAATATCAGCAAAAAGCCTGAACCTGCAAAGATGAAGTTAGGAAACCTAATGCCCCAAATGAACTAAGGCTTGTTACAAAAGTCAAAAATAACAACAAAAAAGCTGCTTTCAACTGGTAAAAAACAAGAGAAAAAAAATCAAGGAAATGATTGGTCCATTAATGGGAAAAAATGGCATGAAGGTGAGAAGCAGCAGGGAGAAAGCAGAACTCCTTAACTAAATTTTTGCATCTGTCTTTACGCAAAATAAAAAAAAAAACCAGCCCAAAAAGCAGTCCAACCTATCAAATAACTGTAAAATGCAGATCAGGAATGCAAATCAAAATAAGCTAGAAATTGTAAGAGAACATCTAGCCACACTAGATGAGTTCAAATCACCAGGACCAGATGGATTACACCCCAAAGTTCTGAAGGAACTGGCAGATGTGATCTCAGAACCACTGAACCATATTTTTCAAAGATCCTGGAGTGCTAGAAGCTACCAGATGACTGGAAAAGAGCTGATGTAGTTTCCATCTTTAAAAGGGAGGGGAGGGAAAATGGAACCAGGAAACTACTGACCTATCAGCGTGACATCAATAGCTGGGAAGTTTCTGGGAAAGATAATCAAGCAATGAATTTGTGAATACTTAAAACAAACAAACTCATAACTAGAAGCAACATGGGTTTGTCACACAGATTATTCCAGACAAATCTTATTCTTTGACAATGTGACAAAATTAATGGATCAGCAAAATGCTGTGGATATAATTTACTTGGACTTCAGTAAGGCATTTGATAAAGTAGACTGTAATCCATTACTTGTTAAGATAAAAAATGTGGGTTTGACAGTGACCACCAGATGGATTTGTAACTGGCTGACTAACTGCACTCAACATGTATTCCTTAACGGAACTGCATCTACATGGAGGAAAGTATGCAGTAAGGTACCCCAAGGCTCTATTTTAGGCCCTGTACTCTTCAATAACTTCATCAATAATTTAGACAATGGGATAAAAGGGGAACTCATTAAATGTGCAGATAACACTAAGCTGGCAGGAATAGCCAATACTCTAGAAGATTGGCTTAAGATACAGAGGGATCTTGAGAGACTTGAACACTTGGACCTATCTAACAAAATTCAATGTTGAGAAAAGTAAAGCTCTACATTTATGCAAGAGAAACCAAATACACAGGTATAATATAGATGGTATCCAACTCAATAGTAATAACTGCGAGAGGGATCTTGGAGTCCTAGTGGACTATTACTTAAATATAAACCAGCAGTGTGCTGCAGCTGCCAAAAAAGCCAATGCAGTCCTAGGCTGCATTAACAAAGGGATAGAATCAAGGTCACATGAAGTGTTAGTACTACTTTATAATGCCTTGATAAGTTTTCACTTGGAATATTGCATCTTGTTTTGGTCTCCATGACATAAAGATATTGAGACTCTAGGAAGAGTGTAGAAAAGAGCAACAAATATGATTAGGGTACTGGAGGCTAAAATATATGAAGAATGGTTGCAGAATTGGGAATGTCTACTTTAATAGAAAGAAGGACTAGGAGTGACATGATAGCAGTGTTCCAATATCTAAGGGCCTGCTCCAAAGAAAAGTGAGGTCAATCTGTCCTCCAAAGCACCTGAAGGCAGGACAAGAAGTAATGTATGGAAACTACTCAAGGAAAGAATCAACATAGAACTAAGGAGAAATTTCCCTGACAGTTAGAACAATTAATTAATGAAACGACTTGCTTCCAGAAATTGTGGGTTCTCCGTTACTGGAAGCTTTCAAACAGAGATTGGACAGCCATTTGTTTCAAATGGTATAGGTTTTCCTGCTTGAGCAGGGAGTCTGACTAGAAGAACTCCAAAGTCCCTTCCAACTCTTGTTATTGTTATTCTGTCTCAATTCAAATAATATAGGTAATTATTGTCTGTATACTGAGCTTTCAGTTGATTTTATAGGAAACAAAACTTTCTGCCTTTGTCCTAGAGAACAAGTGGCAACATATATATTTTAGCTATATTTGAACAACTGTTGCTGACAACCATTATATCTTGAATTAAATTATCAATTAAATCACATTGTAAAACCTATGAATTAAAACTCAAGCTATTATGCATGACTTTCTCAACAAAACTAATCGTATAAACCAATAAAACCACTAAAAAAACAAAACAAAACAAAAAAACTACAGGGAACCATTGAACGTTTTAGGTAGTAATTTTTCCTAATACTTCAAATTGTATGTACTTTCTGGTTATAGCAAAAGTGAAAAGGAAGCATAGTGTGACCCTTGAAATATGTTTGAAGAGAAATACCTAAACATGATTTCTCATTCAAAAACCAAATAATACCCAAGTATTTTGAATATGCTTGCTGCAGCTATGCAATAAGAAACGAATCCTTAAAGCATTATTTCACAGTATCCAAGAAGATCAAGAGCAGCAATAGATGCATTTCAGATGAGAACTTCTCTTCCTGACCATTAGGTTTATGAGAAAGGATAACTTTATCAAATGTGTCACACCAATATAGGGCACCCTATGTCAGACACCATCTTTGTTCCTCGAAACAGATAAAAATGCGCAATGGATAATGCACTGCAAAGCACAATTGTGTGAAAGTTTGGCAGTATCTCATTATCTATGTGCCCTACAGCTAGAGTGCATTTATGTTGGAGACAGTAGGAGTAACCTTATCACCTAAGATCAGTCTGCTGTATATATTCACCAGTAATGTGACTTATTCTGAGAAATGTAAGCAGATGAAGTTTTAAGTGGGATCCAGTTTAGGCATTCTCTATTTCTTGATCAAAATCTATTATATATACAACATTAGAGTTCTAAGCATATTTTCTTTAACTTTTGTTACTGATTAATTTCTAAGGGTGGAGAAAAGGAAACACCATGACTCACTAGAAATTTTTATTTATGATCTACAGGCTTTTGCTCCTATTTTCAGAATATAGACTGCTTATAATCATTGTAAATAATAGAGGACTCTGTTCATATGTGAAAGTGATAAAGTTCTCAATATATTCTAGAAGCAGGAAGAAGAAACAAACCAACCAAAAATTTTAACTACATTTTCACCTTGGTTTTTAATTTTGTTTTTTGTCTTTTTATATGGTTTTATGGCTTTTATCTGTAAACTGCCCAAAGCAATTCAGAGAGTGCGGTGAGTGTGTGTAAATTTGATGTATAAATAAATAAACCACAAGGTTTTGGACTTTTAGTACAATAAAGAATGTTTAATATATTCCAGGATCAAAACTTAAACTGATTCTAAGGCATAGATCCTGAATCAAACTGAACCTAAAATACAGTTGTATTTTTCTTTGTTCAGTTCTTTTTTCTTTGTTTTTAATCTTGATAGGTCACTTCATAGGGGAAACTGAAGTTGAGCAAATGCAATCTTCTTATTATATTTAAATCATCTGGGCTCCAAGTACAAACTTTCATCTTGTTAAATAGAATAAAAAGATAAATAGGTAAACACATTATGTGCTGTAAGTTTATATCCTAATTCACATTAATATTTAATCCACACTCTATTTTTAACCACTTGCACCAAAACTTCAGCTACATACTTGAATGATTTAGCTGACTTACAGGGCATGCTTCCTTTTAGCCTAGTTTCTTTCTCTCAACTGTCTCCCGCCAGTGCTCTTTAATGGCCTAAGCAATAAATGTGGTTGAACCACTTTCAAATACTGTACAGTAACATTGCTAATGCATACTGACGCTAGCAACCATGAGTTTGTGCTGGGGGGCAGAATATGACATTTGAAAAACATATTTCACACATATTTTACTGTTCCATTTTATTTAAGGAGTCCCATGTTACAGTTCGGACAATGTGCCATATGTTTGAAATATGAAGACTTGCTGATGTTGATGGCAAATACTCCGTGGAACAAATTCAGTAAAGGTAGACTTTATAGAACAATAAAGAGTAATCATACCAGGACAAAAAATTACAGGCTTAGAAGAAACAGAAGCAGAAAGAGAGATGGGTGATGGGTCAGATATGCAGAAGCAGCCAGATTTCTTCCCTTCAGGATGTGTTTCTCATGCTGAAGAGCAACAATTTGTCCTAAGGCTTATGTAGGTGTGGGTGGAAAGTGATTTATTACTACTGATCACTTGAGGCTCTCTGGTTTGAAGAGAGTTACTTAAAGATTTTATCAACTGGAATAAAACTTAGAGTTATTGCAGTTAGCAGCCGTCATGGTTTAGTACAAAGGAACAGGAGGGACCTGAGTCTTGAGAAAAAGGAGCAGCCTTTTTCTCAAGGCTCAGGTTCAAAGGCAAAAGAACCTGACAAATGCTATTAAAACACACTGATACACCCAAGTGTTTATTATTGTTAATTCATTATCATGGAAAAATATAGAATTTTGATTTCAATTTGGTAAGAATCTGTTTATCTAAGTTTCTAGTATTCATTCCATGCCACTATCCAATTTTTAAAGAATTAAGCCAACACCCTTAAAATTTTTAGTTTTATTGAATTTCTATACCGCCCTACTCCCGGAGGACTCAGGGCGGTGAACAGCCATGAAATAAAACACATACATATAAAAAATTTAAAATCGAATAAAATGAATTAAATAAATTTGGCTGGATTAATACCCATAATTTAAAATACCCATATTTTAAAACACATTAAAATTTAAAATTTGCACTTAAAAGGGAGAAGATTTAGGCGAGGCCAGCTTGATGAAATAACAGGGTCTTCAGCTCGCGGCGGAAGGTGCGCAGACTAAACTAAACTAAACTAAACCCTTAAAATAAAATAGGTTATGGAGCCGGAGTTGAGGACAGCATATCGAGAAATGCATTTGGTGGATGACAAAATTCTAAATTTACATTATATTGCAATTAGTCTTACATAAACATATATTTGAAAACTATTACTTAACATTTAAATAATGAGCAAGGTGGGGTGCCGTCATTGTCTCCCTGTGTTTTCGGCCTATCCTACCATCATACTTTGTGTGATCATCAATTTATACGTGAACTCAGCATTTAGATATATGATGCAGAAGGTTGGAAAAGTCTGGATAAGTATTTGTACAATTAGTTACTGTAATATAAACATTTTTGACATTTGTATTAAAACATAAATATAGATAAGTCTCATAACATGTACTATCTAATATAATAGTAATAATGATATAGACTTTATATTAAAGTATGTGCAGTAAATTCATAGAAATGAATGCAGAGAACAGAGTTAATATCAACAGGGCAAAGAAAATAGACAAAAGGAGCCAGACAGATTAGATAATAGGGCAGAAAACAATGAAGGCTTTATTATAAATCCCTCTGGAATTAATGGCAATCTTTACACTGATATTAGAGAGTCTGTGGATTATGCACAAAAGACAATTAATTTGGAAAGCTTTGTCAAAGCAAGGGTGAGTTAAACAATGTTTTGAAAAAGAAAAAGAAAAAAAGACCAGGAATCAACAAATAAGGATTTGGGACAAATTCCTAAAATAAAATAAAAAAATAAAATAAAATAAAATAAAATAAAATAAAATAAAATAAAATAAAATAAAATAAAATAAAATAAAATAAAATAATAAAATAGTAACCTGTGTTAGTAGTGTGGCACAGTGCAAAGGTACATGATTTGTCCCAATTTTAATTATGTTTATTATGTTTTTTTTAAAAAAGACATACCGGTACATTTTTTTAAATCAGCAGTAAACACACAGAAATAAAAGCACACACAAATGCAAACACATACATTTTGCTGTTGCGGCCAAAGTGCCTAAGTACTGAAGGAGTTTATTCTGCCTCTAAACTTGGAAGGCGAAGTTGATTTATAGCTTCAGTGGTATATGAATATAACATTTGCTACCAATGTGAAATTAATTTCTAAGTAAAAAATACAGAATATGTTGCCTATAAAATCTTAACTGCTCCCTCCACCCAAAAAATCTTTCATTTAAACTCTGCAGTGGAGAGAAAAAGCATCTGGTAGGTGGATTTTGCAATAAATATTGGGAGTTGAGGCTGATTTCAGAGGGCAAATCCACTTTATACAAAGTGGCCAGGACAATGTCACCTATATAGACAGCTTCACAGAGGAAAAACAAATATATTTATGACAGAGGTGGGTTTCAGCAAATTCTGACCAGTTCTGGAGAACTGGTAGGGGAAATTTTGAGTAGTACAGAGAACCAGTAGTAAAAATTCTGACTGGCCCCACCCCCATCTATTCTCTGCCTCCCAAGTCCCAGCTGATTGGGAGGAAATAGGGATTTAATAGTATTCTTCCCCTGGAATGGGGTGGAAATGGAGATTTTACAGTATCCTTCCCCTGCCACGCCCACCAAGCCACGCCCACCAAGCCATGCCACGTCTACCAAGCCACACCCACAGAAATGGTAGTAAAAAATTTTGAAACCCACCACTGATTTATGAGATATATTTGGCAGGTAATTATTTTTAAAATACTATCTACTTTAGCTTATACAAAAATCTTTTTGTATGCACATCTCAAAATGATTAAAACCAAACCACATGGGCATTTTCAGCAAGAAGACACTAAGGATTGCATGTGGCCTTGGATCTCAGGTTGCCCATCTCTGTTATCATCTACATGCAGCTCAAATAGATGTTATTTCCTCTACCCTCTTTATTATTCTCATAACACTCGACAATTAGATGGTGATTATTTCCTCCTTCCTTGCTTTTTCCTTTCTGTCTGTTGTCTAAGATCCAAGGCAAATCTCCACAAAAAGAGGTAGTTCTCGTACCCAGAAAATCATATGTGTGAAGGCAACAGAAACAAGCAAGAAAGAAGCAAGAAAAGTTCATTCATTTTTATTATGTTTGTCTCCATGTGTCTTATTTATTCCTGAAGAAAATATCCAAATTGGGTTTTTGTTTGCTATTCATGTCAAAGAGCTACATTCCTACCTATGCACAATCATGAAGTTTAGCAGAGAACACGGTTAAGTATATTCCACAGCTTAATTAAATTTTCAGGATTGTTTTGAGAGCAACATCAATAAGTATGCAGTAGAAATTAATCATTCGCTCTAATAGTGATTTCAGGTGAGAAACACTGAGAGAAAAAGAAGCCTAATTAAAATCATCGAGAAAGAAGGAAGGGGGAGTAGTTCAGAAGTAAGTAGGACATTTAAAAAAATTAATAGGTTGGCAATACCTGTAAGAGAAACCAATACACACAGCATAATATTTTGACAGTAAAAAAATAATGGGATACAGCAATACATTGTAATTTATAGTGCAGTTTTGTATGTATATTCTTAGAAATAACTTTCAGTGAGCTTTGTGAAACTGGCTTTTATATTATTCTTTCTTTCACAGTATTGACTAAGAAAAAAAGTATTATCTGTTCCCTTGACAAAGTCTGAAACAAGGATTTTGTGGAAATCTTTGCAAGAAAATATTGAAATGGGATGAAAAGCTATCCATATTTGAATAAGCTTCTCTAAGATTTTTTTAAAGGCTTTATGTACAGAATGTCCTATTATGCATGTAATAATAAAATATTGTTGCCTGTTTACATGAGCAAATTTGAGTCCATAAGACTAAAGTAGTAAGCAAAATTATTTTTGATAAAATGTTAGAAGTGAAGGACCTAGGAACCAGAAATACTAACATTTTACACCTGCATTATTTCAGTTTGTTGTGAATACTATATAAGTAGAAGTTATCAAAGCTTCCCATTACATTACTTTGTTCCTCTACTTAAAATAGAAAAAAATGTGTATTTATTGACAATTATTTTGAGATTTTGAAATGGCTTGTGTAACTTGCTTTCTTGTGTGTCTTATTTTAATCGTAGTTCATACAGGGAATCCTCGACTTACGACTACAATTGAGCCCAAAATTTATGTGGCCAAGTAAGACAGTTGTTAAGTGAGTTTTGTCCCATTTTACAACTTTTCTTGCCATAGTTGTTAAGTGAATCACTGCAGTTCTTAAATTAGTAACACGGTTGTTAAATGAATCTGGCTTCCCCATTTGCTTGTCAGGTCACTTGACCACGGGGATGCTGCAACAGTCATAAGTGTGAAAAATGATCATAAGCCACTTTTTTCAATGCCGTCGTAACTTCGAAAGGTCACTAAATAAACTTTTGAAAGTCGAGGACTATCTGTAGTGACTTTTAATAAAATTATTTTAAAATGAGCAATAGCAATTCTAAAACTCTTTTAAAATGAAATCATGAGAATTCAAATCACAATGGCATATTTTTGCTAAAATACTTGCTGGAAGTTTTTGAAACATCTAGAAGAAATAAGACACATGAGATATAGCTGCTGACTGCCATGACTGGTTGCATTGCATTCATGTTATGTTAATCTAACACAATAAAATTATTCTGATGTCTTAAATATTCTGTTTTGGACTGGTCAGATAAAATAAAAACATTGTTAAGAGAGCTTCAAGAAAGCACATTTCATTAAAATTCTGATCAGAAGCTGCATTTTACAAATATATCCATGAAAATGTTAAGTATTGCAGGACATTTGGGTTGATGAGTTTTTTTAAAAACACTAGCAATGTATATGATTTCTCAGAATTATGTCCCTCTGGAGTAGATGTGGAAACAAAAAATGTTATCACATTCAAGAGAGGGTTATATCTTGTGATTTATTTCCTGATATTTAGTGCCAAAGTTCAGGAATGGAAGTGGTTTTTCTTTTTTTTTCAATTGGAAAAGCTAACATCCTTTTACAGATGTTAAGCTTTATGCTCTATAGTGATTCCAGAATTGATTTTTCTGATTTGTTTTGAAAAAAGAGTGTAATTAATATATATAGTTTTGTCCTAATAAACCATCATCAATGTTTTTTCTTGTCCAAAGGAATTTTACACACACACCTGATGAGGACAATTAAAATTATGTTGCCAATTTTGTTCCTCTTCCTCTCCAATTTTGTTCCTCTTCAGCTCTTCTAAGAAGAAAGTAGGTTTAATATATATATATTTTCTTTTCTTATATATATATATATATAAGAAAAGAAGCATAACAGCAGTGACATGGCAAATAAATATAAAGAAATCGATCAGGTCTTTGTATTACTTCTGCCTGATCAGAACTAATGGACATATTTGCCAGGGATTTTCATTTCAAGCTCTTCAGAGTCTTTTGTGAGTCAGGAGACAAAACTTACAATCCTACATGTCGAGCAGAAAAAGCATTCTGTCTGGAAAGGTGTTTTCCATCTCTCCAGTTATGGTGTATTTGTTCAGCGGTAGAAAAAAAGGCTACAATCAATCCCGGATTCTCAGATGCCTAAATTTTTTTTTATTAAATATTAAATAAATAAAATAATATTAAATAAATATTAAATACTTCTACATTTGACATAATAATTGTCTGTGAAACATGGCTAAACGCATCCCTCCCTGACTCCATTATCACAGAAAGAGACTATCATGTTTACCGGTCTGATCACGAAAGAGGGTGGGGTAGCTATCTTCTACTTTTAAGTAGAAAAGTACCTAAATTAGGTAGAAAAGTACCTAACTTGAATATTTTCAAGTTATAAAAATGTTCAAGTTGCACATTAACTTGCTCTTCCGGAAACTATCATCTGTGAACTGTCCTTAAACACCATACTTCACTTCTTACTATGTTACAGAGCTCCTGACTACGATATCGCACATGCGAACAAGTTAACTTCACTATTAACGTAGGCAGCCTCCTGCCCATACCTTCTCATCTTTCTTGGTGACCTCAACCTACCTCTTATTAATTGGACAATGAACGAATGTACAACTGAATCCATCCATACAACCCTATACAATGCTGTTACAAATCTAGGTCTAGATCAACCACTACAACAACACTAGACTCAACAACTGTCTTGACCTCATCTTCTGCAACAGCTTAAACTCAATTTATGGACTAAAAATAAAAGAACCTTTTTCCAACTGTGACCACAACATTATTGACTTTTCTCTCAATATATGCCCTTACAAAAATCACCAAAATAATGAGATACCCAACTACAACTTCAAAAAAGCCAACTATGATCTCATAGACACTGATCTCTCATCTCTTGATTGGCAAATTCTATTCTTTTCACCGATAATGTAAAAATATTTAACACCACAGACAATACTGCTACCCTTTAAAAAGACTTTGACTTTGTGTCGGAATGGTCAAACAATTGGCAATTCCAAATCTCAACCAACAAATGCTCTGTCTTACACATTGGCAAAAAGAACCAGAACACAAAATATAAGCTGAGTGGACACGACCTTGTAGATGACTCTCAGTCTGTCAAGGACCTTGGAGTACTCATATCTAATGATCTAAGTGCCAAAGCCAACTGTAACAACATCGCCAAAAAGGCATTAAGAGTTGTAAACCTAATCTTGCATAGCTTCTTCTCCAGTAATATCACACTACTAACCGGAGCGTACAAAACATTTGCTAGACCAATTCTTGAATATAGCTCATCTGTCTGGAACCTGCACTACATATCAGATATTAATACAATTGAACGTGTCCAGAAATATTTCACCCTCCACTCCTCTGCTCACAAATAAATACCTTATGCTACCAGACTTGAAATTCTGGGCTTAGAAAACTTAGTACTACGCCGCCTTCAGTATGACCTAAGCGTAACTCATAAAATTATCTGCTACAATGTCCTACCTGTCAATGACTACTTCAGCTTCAACCACAACAATACACGAGCACACAATAGATACAAACTTAAAGTGAACCGCTTCAAACTTGATTGCAGAAAATATCACTTCAGCAACAAAGTGGTCAATGCCTGGAATGCACTACCTGACTCTGTGGTTTCATCCCAAACCCCCAAAATTTTAACCTAAGACTGTCTACTGTTGATCTCACCCCATTCTTAAGAGGTCTGTAAGGGGCGTGTATAAGAGCACCAGCGTGCCTACTGTCCCTGTCCTAATGTTTTCTCTATTTGTATCTATTTTATGTATCCAATCTATGTTTATACTTATTACCTAATACGTTCTTGACAAATAAATAAGAAAAATAAAAATAAAAATAGGGAATTGGATTGGCCTAAGCACTTCCACTATATTTGCAAGCCCACTAACTTCAAGGGATGGGATTTAATAGAATAGCGATAGACACTTCATTAAGCTCCTCCCTTTTTCCTTTTCCTTTTCTGGACTTGTCCTCTGGCAGGTGTTGCACCTTCTCCATTACAGTGGGTTGATGAAGCAAGGTATCAATTGATAAAGTTCTGTTTGTTGCCTAAAAGTGCTGGAGTTCTGGAGAGAATGAAGTGCCTTCTTCAAGGGAAATGATCAGCATGAGCTAATCAGATTACATTGTAGCTGAAGGTTTCCTATCCCTAATTTGGACAGGATTAATATGGAAAAGATGACAATAATCAATTTTCCTCACTACTTGAAAAGACGATACATGTTAGTAAATTGTCCAATATTCTGCACACAGTATATACCCCTTGGTAAATGTTGATGTATATTTAGATATTATTTCAGAGCCGCAGCATCATTTTGGGTTGTTAGTTATATCTTTTACATAACTGTTCAGATTTGTTCAGATTTGAAAGGCTTGTCATTTCCTGTCGTTGTCCCATTTATAATGTGACAATTATTTATGATGTAGCAATTATAAAATGATTCATTAACAATAAAATAATGATATAGCTAATTCATGCAGAAGTACATTAAGAAAATCTGAACACCAGTTGAATTATCATGAACACTCCCTCAAAATACCAATGTAAGTGGAACTATAATGTTTATTTTAAAATGTTTATTGCATTAAAATGGAAGTGTGAGATTCTCTAGGTTTTGTTCTTCACAGAATATATAGTGGAAGAAAAGCTTTCAACAGCCTGCAGTCTGTACAGGTAGCACAGCTATTTTATGCCTTAACAAAATATCCAGTTGTAGGGCTAGGTGGAATTCACAACTGTACATTTAAACCAGGATCATTAAAACATGTTAGCTTGGATAAATTGCATTCTATTTGATATTAATTACTGAAAATGCCTAAAGGTACATACTGAAAACGCCTAAAGGTACATTAGAAATATTTTAAAATATTTTTTATTATATTTAGATGCATGAGGCTAGATTATAGATAGATGATAGATAATGTTTATTGTTTATTTATCTTTTACTGCGGGCACATTGGCAGACATTAAAAATGAAATTGCCTGTTCTCAAAAGTGTACACATGAAAACTCTCCATACATATTAATCACTGTCCATCTTGAATGCATATTGGAAAAAGGAAACTTGAACATTCACAAGGTTGATACTACATATCAACCTTGTGAATCAGTGGTGGGTTTCAAATTTTTTTACTACTGGTTCTGTGGGTGTGACTTGGTGGGAGTGGCATGGCTTGGTGGGAGTGGCAGGGGGAGGATACTGTAAAATATCCATTCCCACCCCACTCCAGGGGAAGGATACTGTAAAATCACCATTCCCTCACCAATCCAGAGGAAGGTTACTGCAATATCCCTGTTTCCTTCCAATCAGCTGGGACTTGGGAGGCAGAGAATCGATTGTGTGTGGGGGCGGGGGGCAGTCAGAATTGTTACTACTGGTTCTCCAAACTACTGAAAATTTCCGCTACCGGTTCTCCAGAACTGGTCAGCACCTGCTGAAACCCACCACTGTTGTGAACTATATAAACTATGATGAGAAAATCAGAAACCAAGTGAATATTAAGATACTACCATGAGCATACTTACATTCCATTTATTTTACAGTATGTTGCTTATCTTCAAATGAGCAACTACACTGTAGTGGGTAACTCTTTTTAGAGGTACATGGTAATATCTTTTCCTTTTATCCCTTTATTAACATGACTTTCCCCCCAGTAGAATAAACATCTTCCTCTGAAAACTCACTATGGTAACACTTTCCAGTTGTTGCATTGGTCAGATTCCCTCACCAACTGTGAATTCTTTCAGAGAGCAAGATTCCTATACAAGGGTTCCCTTGGGAATTCTTTACTGTTTTGCTGTAAAAGATTTTTCAGTACTATGTAACAAAAATTTGTGTTTGGTCTCTCCCTTTTTCTAATCTTCAGTACAAACTAAATGTAGCTCAAGTTGATATAGTACTATATGTCAGTAACAACATGAAGATTTCCTGAGGAGACTCAGTGATTTTTTTAACATATTAAATGACTCTATCTCAAAGCATTGGTCCTGAATATTGCCAAAATGTTAATTTTATCATATACACAATTATTTGTAAACTAGGAATTTGTAAATACCAAAATACAGTTTCCTTTTTGTTTGACTATTTGGTATAATCTAATCTCTTTAAAATGCCATTTGTTGCATAGTTCATTTATGAAAACTGCTTAGAACCAGAATAAAATCCTGCTTGAAACTATATATACACCAATATTGCTTGAATGTTAGTTCAAGCTAAATATTTAAGATGTTGCCTTTCTCTGCACCTTCAGCATATCTTTAGGATTCCACTGGCAAAGTCAGGAGACTATTTCACCATCATAAAAGCATGGTAAAGAGGTTTGGTTCCTGTTTTGTCAAAAGCCTAATGGCTTTAGAAAGCTTTTCTCCTTTGTAACGGTATATGTCACAAAGATAAATGATGCAACCCACTCTTCCCCACCTTTACTTTTCTAGCAACAGATATTTGCACCTTAGTTTTCTTTCCTGCTTTCTTCTGCTCAAACTGGAAAAAAAGTAAATGATTTTGTGATGGCTTCTATCTCAGTGTATACCAAGGGGTTCATTGCTCAGAAATAGCAGTATAGCTGAACAAATCTGTCAATTGCAGTTTTGTACTGTTTCTGGTTCTTCCTAATCATATCCATTTCATTCATTTATTTATTTTAACTAATCATATTTATTTGGCTATCTGACCAGTAGTGGATTCCACTTACCTTTGCTACTGGTTTAGAACCGGGAGCACATGCATGTGCATGTTTGCTTTGCTCTCAAGCAGCGCTTTTGTGCATGTGCAGAGCGTCCATGATGACGTCTGGGCGGGTGAGTGGAGCCTCCTACCGCCGCCACTACCGGTTCACCTAAATTGGAACGAACTGGTAGAAACTCACCACTGTACCTGACTCCAGACCACTCTGATTTCTAGGTAAGGAATAAAAACCAAGTACAAAAAGGGTCCAGACAATACAAATAGTTAACCTTGAAAGAACCCCCCGCGCCATTTCTCAACATGAACACATCTTCAAAGGACCAACCCACTCACTCTAACCTGGAGAAAGAACCAGATCTTCAGGGCCTGTTCAAAGGAGAGCAGAATGGTTCTTTTGAATCTGTGACGTCATATTATTTCAGAGGAGAGAAACTGCAAAAACAACAAAATAGCCAACTGTCTGTTTACATCATATAGCAGTGCTTCGTGGACAGCCTCATAGAACAAAGGTTTTGTGAATATTGTGTGTGTGTGTGTGTGTGTGTGTGTGTGTGTGTATGTATGTATGTATGTATGACATTTGTAGGGCTTTTTGCTTATTTTCCTAAATACACACATTACTGTACATTATTTTTTCTTCAAAATGATTCCCATCTTGTAAGCAATTTCTTGAATACAATGCACTTTCAAACCATGCATTTTTGTATTTATTTCCCCCAAAATACATTAAAAAATATGAAGTGAGAACTTCATCAGAAAAGTTGTGAATACTGCAGGAAAACCATGTATTTTTCCAAAACTGGTATTGGTTTGGACAGTACAGATTCTGTTAAAATAAAATATTAGAATATACAACTAAATTACATTGTTTCCCATTCATGAGTGAATAAGCACATGCCTGAGGTGTAAAAGATCTCTGTTTAAATACCTGCCATTTCCAGTTAAATAAAAAACAGTCATCTAGTTTGGAACAGATTCTGTCTGAGACCTTGAAAATTTATTCACAGTCAGATGAGACAATACTGGGCCGGATGGATCAACATGCCAATTCAAGAAATAATGAGCTTGGAGGCTTTCTAGTTTTTGGCTTGCCTGCCAAATGGCAGAGACATTATCTTTTAGATAAGAATTATGAAAAAAAATATCTCATTTTAAGAATGGTGTCAAATAGAAGTTCAGCAATGGCATGACATATAACTCACATTTTCTAGGTAAAATTTTGCCAAAGTTTTACTGGTTTTGACAATTTGTCTATTGCATTCTATTCAGCTCCAATTTAGGTAGTTACTTGTTTCTAAGGCAGGCTTTAATTCCTGCATCTTTTGCCCATGAATCACTTTTCAAGAAGTTAATGTTCTAAGGCCTCATTGAGGTTATATTTATTTTGAGATTTTGTTACAGAGAACTCCTATCTTTTATATGCCTTAATTAAACGATGTTGCACAGACTGAGAATTAATCATTCTTAAGTAAAGTTACAAATATGTTAATTGTAAAAACATGTCTCTATTAAAAAGCAGGTATTTTCCTTCCAATGTTAAAAATCCACAGAAAAATGACTTTCTTCTGAATGAGGTGATCTTGCTTTCTAATCAGATTCCAGCTCACTATCTAGGACTAAGGGATTGTTTTGCAAAACATTAGACAAACCTCAAGGGCAAGTCTGTGCTCATTTTAATGGCCTTCCAGTGTTTGTAGATGCATAATTCTGATGTGGTTTCCTATATATTGGCCGAAAAATCTTGTGTAAAGCATTATTTGCTTCATAGAGTTCAGTCACTTGGTTTCCTGTTTTGTGAAAACCTTGTTGTCAGGGAAGCTGCTATTATGGGAGAACCATTTGAAGAAAAATATAATGAGGATTGGCTGATCCCAGTAAGCAGGACTGATTCTGAATGGGTATGACATCACTGGAGAATTAAGTTACTCTGGGAGAAATTACTGAACTGGAAAAAAATCGCTGAAAAAAAAGCAAAGAAATCTTTTTTCTTAAATGTTTTTCTTCAAGCTATGCTGAAACAGCTTTTATACAAACTCCTGCTTTCCAAAAAATACGTAGTGGTGATTAAAAGTAGTGGTAAATAATGTTTAATTCTATGATTAAACATTCTATGATTAAAAAAGGTTACCCATAACCCCAAGGCCTGCAAATATCATACAACAGGACACCAAGAAATGTGAAAGTTTCCCCATTTTAACATTCATATCAAAAGATGGTGTATATCTCATGCACACTCATACACACATATCACACACTCACACAGGGAGAGAGAGGGAGGGAGGAAAGAGAGAGAAAGAGAAGATAATATTAGTAATTGCATTTTAACTGGTGGCACAGTATAATACTTCATGTAATCTTCATGAGTCACCCAGGGAGTTAGATAGCAGCCTCTAAATTTGATAAATTAATAAATAAAAATGTACATTTAATGCTACCTTCTAGCGTTACAAATTGCATAAGGCACGTGAACTTAAATAGAGTGGGTGCTTCTAGTCAAAGCTTTTAGCATGCAATCAACATGCTTCATTCATGGAATTTTACCAGACTCAGATAACATTATTTGCCCCTTCTAATTCTAAATCTTTCCTTACAGAGCCTTCAGCTCCTTATCTCTCTTCATCCTGTTGTAGAACAGTCAATACGGAAGACAGACAGAATAGCATCACTCATAAAGTCTTTCTATGGTTAACATTAGAAGCATTCTACTTGGAGTTTTCATATTCTCAGGAGCAGATTCCTCTTTAAATGCTTCATGTAACTTAATGGTTTATCATTATGTCTGCAAGTACAATTTGAAGCTTGCTGTTAACACAGACCGCCCAGCTGTATTTCCTGCCTAAAAATGTGGTTAGTAGCCAGAAATCTTTGTTAGGAAAGTTCAGTCCTAATAAAAGAAGAGAAATAAGATGTAAAAAGAATAATTTAGTTACTTCACCATGATTGCCTGTAAAAGCAGACCCATACTTTTCATTGGATATGGCTAATGCAAAAAGATGTTGAAAACCTAAGGATACATTTTTAATGCTGAAACTTGTAAATGTTTCCTCCCATTCATGATACAATTGAAGTCAATTAAATTAATAATGATATTCACTTTTTTTTTTACTTTAAAGTTTTATGTTTTACATTATTTTTTTCACAGGAATAAAAGAAACTACAAAAACTGTTGTTAAAACATAAACTAAAGAGAAAAATGGAAACATGGTGGAGAATAAGGAAATATTAAGGAACAAATGAAAAAAAGCCAAAAAAAAGTAAAAGGAAAAAAAGTATTTGTTTTTTGTTTTCAGAGTATAAATAGATTGATAAGTAGGTGGTAGAAAATCAGCACCAACACAGTGTCAGTAAATTTTATTACTTTTTTAAAAAAAATATAGACAATATTTCGTAAAATAAACTAACACATAAACATGCAAATAACAGGAAGGAAAGAAAGCAGATCAGGGAATGGAATTGCACACACTCTTTTTGTACCAGCACATAAAAATAACATCTCTCACCTTGATATAAATTTGGCCTTTTCAAAAATATCATATGCCTTCCTAGAAAGTAAGATTATATGGCTAGCGGATTTATACATGTGAAAAAAGTTTAACATCATTTTTCTAAAACTGCTAAATTTGTTTTTATTTATGGACCTTAATATCATCTACTTTCCAGACCAATTTGTTCCAGATTACTAAATTTGAAATGGTAGAGGGCTTGGTTTGGAGGAACAGACATTTTAGCATTTAAAAGGATTTTTTTAAAAAAACCAAAACATAACATTGGCTTAGTGACTCATATGGATGATGAAGTCTGCCATTTTATATTAATATTACCAGTTTATTGTTCAGCATTCTTAAATGCAGAACGTTAAAGTTGCAGCTGAGCAAAAATATTGTAGGACATTTCCTTTGCAGTACTTCTATTATACATGTTACTGTTTGCTGGAATTAAGAAACAAAAAATGAACAGTTTATTATTATTACTCATAGAGGTCTAAAATTTGCAAGGGTTGCATCTTAGATAACTAAGAACCCTCCCACAAATAATAGCAATCACAGAAGATCTTATACCTTAATGAAAATCTTTATCATGACTTTGGTTGCTTACGTTTATCGGCCTTCTTTATGGTACAAAATACTTCTAGCATAGTCATTTCTATTTTGTTTTTGGAATGAATTCTTCATGAATGGACATGTTTATAACTGTTTAAATAATGGATGCTTAAATACTTAAAAATAATTATAGGACTTTGATCTAACACAATAACAGGAATTTTGAACGTAAGAAATGCAAAATAAAAGGTAACCCTGTTCATTTAGTGTATGGCATATCATATATGGACTAACAATATATTAACATTTCACTTAGAACAATGTTTATATCTTTTTAAGATTGTCTAGCAGGTCTGAAATAAGAGACAATGGTTCTAATAGAATCAGGATTAGCAAGGGCATAGCCCTGAACCATTAAGGAGGAATTATTATTTTTTATATAAATCAAGGAGTAGATGTAGAAGATGTAGAAGGCTGAATACACCTTTCCTTGAAATTGTTGTTCAGAAACACTGTTAAAGCAGCTAATTTTTCAGTGGGCCCGGGATATTACCCAGATGGGTAATATCAAAAGGTTGAAAACGAATGCCATCTTGGTCCAATATGTGGAAAACTCTTCCAGCTTGGCATTCACACACAAAAGGAATTGTTTTTTCACCACCGCCAACCCCCCCCCGTCTCCCTAAATTTCTCTGTTAGCTTCAGGGGAACACAACAGCTGTGTGGTTGCTCTTGTCTTGGCCCAACATGAAATTGCACCATGGCATTGTGGAATCTGGCTCTCTACTTTCTGCCTCTGTTGCAATAATACCTCTGCCATGTATTCTGTAGACAAAAGGTAGTATCCCAAAGATCAGAATCATTGTCTAGGTTCAGATTGCAGGATCTCATTCTTCTCCGATGAGAAAGTGTGGAGGCTTTCAAAAATGGAAGTTGGCAGGCTCAGAAAACAAGAGCCACTTGGGAGTTTGGAAAAAATTAGTAAGGTACTGAAAGATAATCTTCAAAGCCTTCCAAAGTAATTTTTCCCATGTAACCTATAATGGGAAATAACCCTGACTCTTTTCATGCTTCCTTTTTCTCCAGGTTAGGAATCCCTTCTGTAATGGTCCTGTTTCTCTCTTGTCTTGCAGCAGTCCTTAAGATCAGCTAGGCCAGGGGTGTAAAACTCAAGGCCCAGGGGCCAGATCCGTCTGTGGGGTGCTTAGATCTGGCCAGTGGGGCCGCCCTGGAAATAGTGAAGGACTGGCCCGGGGTGCCTCTACCAGTGAAATGGAGCTCCCAAGCTCTGTTTTCGCTGGCAGAGGGTTGCAGGAAGCCATTGCAGCCAAAAATGGAGCTCAGGAGCCTGTTTTCACTGGCAGAACACTGGGGCCACCACAGGCACTTCCCCAACACAAGTGACATCATGCTGGCCACACCCACCCCGGCCCCCAGAGGTCAAACACAACCCAGATGTGGCCCTCAATGAAATTGAGTTTGACACCCCTGCGCTAGGCAGTTCATCACAGGTGTCCCAAGCAAGCAGGCACAGAATCCAAACCTTAATAATGAAATTGATTCATAATCACACTTGACATGAACACTGAAAGACCTTGGATTTAAATTTTCTACTCAAACAGTGTTTTCCCCTTACAATAGATGAAATGGATTTTACTGGGGGGGGGGAAACACCCCTCCCTCTTTATCACTTTGAGTGAATATATGCATTTTGGATTTAATAGATCTATTTAATGATCAAAGGTACATTATTTTTTTTTAACCTAAATTAGTTGTGTAATGGCACAGGAGAGAATGTTTAATTGTATTCTTTGCCTTTTTTTCCTGAAGAAATTTTCTCTTACAAGTTGCTGTTTGTCTAAGAAAGGAAGCTACTGTTTGCATCCAAAATAGCTTCTCTCTCAGTAGAAATACAAAACAGCTTCAAGGCAGGAAGGGGGCACTTTTCAAAAAGCAAGTTCAGTTCAGTTTGACTTCACACAGCTTTCTTTAATGAGTATCTGCTTTTTTTCTCTGAAACATACATTGTAACTTATTAGGCCTGCAGTTCCCAAATACAATAGAGCCACAGAATCTTCCTACCATAATTAGTTTTCTCCTTGATTTTCTTTCTTCAAACCCACATAAAGCTTTTTGCCACACCCGTGTACAGGCATTTCATAGTCCTTGCACTTTTGGCATACGCATTGATCATTCAAACTTACAAGAAGAGTTTGTAATTGTATACTGCTTCCCAAAAGCAATATCTTTTGGGAAGTAGCAACACAGCTGCTTTGATTTCAGGACTGTTCTTAAATAAATGTATTTATTTATCTAATTTATAGAGTTGCCCACCTCATGAGCAAGTGACTCTGGGTGGCCTACAACAAAACTAAAAAAAAATAAATATTTAAAATAATTATAATTAACAAATATTAAAAAATTTAAAAACTATAAAAACAGTTAAACAGGAATAATAGACAGAGGAATGTTAATACTAATGGAGCTATTTCACTACTTCATCAGGCCTTCTGCCATAGCAATATCTTGAGCAAGGCTGTCAGGCCAGATGCATCACCCGCTGGCCACACCCACACCCGGTTTAGAGAAGGGGGGGAATCCCAATATGTCACGTGATGATGTCAGTTTGACACCTCTGATCTTGAGGGACTTTTGGAAACATAGAAGTGATGAGGACATCCTTACCTTAGAGGAGAAAAGATTTTACAGAATGCGGGCCAAATCTTAATCACACCAGTTATGGACCCACATTAGTAGTTTTTTTCTGGTCATCTTCAATAGAAAGAGAAAACCACTCAACTTATAGAAGTTTCAAGTGTACCCATCCACTAAGAAAAGCTCTTTTCCCTCAGATGAAGTCCTAATTAGAAATTTTATTTGGATTTGCAAAAAACTGATTTTTTTTGTTTTTGTTTCTAAAACTATAAGGAGGAGTCTACATCTGATAATCGACACAGTAGAAACTTCAGTATTTGGTCTTAGCACCATGAACTGGCTCTTAGGTAACAGTTGATCTTCACAATGGTATTTGTTGCTATTCTGACAAAGCTAGTTGTGTCATATTCATGTTGTCCTCCATTTTATTTTTGAGCATTTCCTATATTTCCTACATGCTTCCTCATTCTTCCTGTTTAATTCTTTTCTTCCTCAGCTATGCTTTATGCTAACTCTATTCTATTATAGTTTCTATAAAGATAGGGTTATATAACTCAATTAACTTAGTTATCCAATTAATCAATATTTCTGACTTCACAAGTATGTTAAGTAATAAACTAAACAAACAATCTGCATCACACAATACACCATACTATTAAGAAAACAACCAAACTTAAGTATGCTGTCTCTGCCAAACTTTGGTACTTTAAATGATATTCTGAACTGATATTAACTACAGAAATAATTTTAATTAGATTTTTTGTCCTTTATTTCTATATTACATATCCTTCCAGAGGTTCTAGACCAGGGATGTCAAACTGGCGGCCTGTGGGCCAGATGCGTCACGGACAGGCCACGCCCACCCCAGCTTTGCGAAGGGGAAAACATCATGAAACATCATGCGACAGCAATGTGACACGGTGAGTTTGACATTCATGTTCTAAACTAAAATTCTTAATATAGTCCTTTTCGGCTTTAACCAGTCACAATTGAAAGAAATGGCAATTGTATAAAAGAAACAAACTACTCTTATTACCAGTTCAGTGAACTATGACTTTGCAGATAAAAATCTAATCTTCCACTAAATAAATGCAAAGTACCAGTTGCTTAAGCAGAACAGTGCTATCACATGTTATTTACTGTTCTAATCACACAAATAAATTATTGTGAAATTGTAAACTAGGGGTTGAATAATCCAGAATTTGCTTTCTGAAGAAAATGTATTTCTTCTGATACAATGTTGGCATACCGTGGGTGGTAGAGGGATTCTTTTCAATATTGTTTGCCTTCTAGTTGTGTACGTTTTAATGTCTGAAAGAGTATAGAACCATCTGGAACAATAGCAATAGCACTTAGATTTATATACTGCTTTACAGTACTTTACAGCCCTCTGTAAACGGTTTATAGTTGGAAGATTGTTATTCTTCCCACCCCTCATTCATATATCCATAGTCAGAATATTTTAATGAAGGTTCATTCCTAAAAAACTAAATGGAAAGGGTTATGCTGTTCAGTTATATCTGACTCTAGAGTGAGGTGCTCATCTCCGTTTATTAGTTGAGGGAGGCCAGAGTTGTCCAAAGACATTACCTTGATAATGTGACCAGCATGATCTGAAGTGGTATCTATTTATCTACTTGCATTTGCCCGCTTTCAAACTACTAGGTTGGCAAGAGCTGGGCCAGTAATGGGAGCTCACACTTTCCAGCTGACAAGCTCAGCTTTACCTCAGACTTTAACCGCTGAGCCATCATGTCCCCTTTATTCATAAATGCTCAGCTAAAACAAACTATCCAGATTCTGGCCCATTTTAAATTTCTCTGGAAAACAGGGCATGTGTTCATTTTAATATCATAAATATTACTTGTTTTACTGGATTGTTTTTCCTGTTGTGAGCCACTCAGAGTTGCTTAAGTAAGCAGGGCAGCCATACAAATTGAATAAATAGTAACAATGTCTGACCAATATAGGATAATCAACATGAGCTGCGAAAAAGTGATAACACTGTCACACATCAAAAACATCTCAGAAACCATCAACAGACTGTTACAAGCACATGGCATCACCATAACACACAAACAAACTAAAGGCCTTAAAAACGTCCTAAATAAACCAAAAGACCCAGCAGCCCCAGAAGAAAAAAATAGGAGTCATCTGTAACATACAATGTAAGAATTGCAACAGCCATTATATAAGACAAACAGACAGAAGACTAGCAGATGCATCCATGAAAATCAATTTGCAGTTAGAAAACGCTTTAATTTCACAACACATAAACAGACTTAACCATCAATCAGCTGGGAAACCACGATCATCCTGGACCAAGCCAAGTCCAAAAAATGCTAGAGAATTCCTGGAAGCCTGGCACACAGATAAATCAGCCATCAACAGGCACATAGAGACAAACATTTGCATACCATTCAAAAAAGGCAATAAAATGCCTAAAAGGAAACAAAAAGACCAAAACACCTCCTCACTGCAATCAACAGTCAGATGAGCAGAGGTTAACACCAAGATTAATGTTAGACCAATAAGCAAGAAGCAAACATCCCATTCAAGGAATCACCAACTCAGACAAACAAGCTAACAGTAAACAACAGTCCAAAAACCATCAAAATGACTGACAAGGCAAGCTACAGGTATATAAAATGAGAAGAAACTCCATTCCCTACTAGCACTGATAATGTTGCCAAGTTTGATAATAAAACATCTGCAAGAAAACAACCAAACTTAAAGAGCACCAAATTTCCTGACAGTTAGTACAATTAATCAGTGGAACAACTTACCTTCAAAAGTTGTGAATGCTCCAATACTGGAAGTTTTTAAGAAGATATTGGATAACCATTTGTCTGAAGTGATGTAGGGTTTCCTGCCTAGGCAGGGGGTTGGACTAGAAGACCTCCAAGGTCCCTTGCAACTCTGTTATTCTGACTCTGCAAATAGTAATATTTATGCTTGCCTATGAGATTTGCTTGTCTATAAATATTTGAATCTGAGTAAAATAATATCCTTATGTTGATTTTTTTAAAATGTCGGAAATATTCAGACTTTAGAAAGAGTGATATTGGACAACACACTATAGTGTGACAAATTGATAATCTACAAAAGTGTGCTTTATGTGCTGCTTCTTATATGTAAAAGTAACAGTGCTTCTCTTTTCAACAAAAATCTTACATAGATGTATGAAATGTATTCATACATATATGACTATGATGAATACATTTCTTCGATTAGAGTTGCTCATTTATTCCTGTTGGTTGTATTTTGGAACCCAAGGCATAATCTGGTGATACCCAAATTTCTATCCTAATTTCAAAACCATGCATATCATTCTGAAAATTAGCCTATAGTCTAGAAATGGGAGCTGGAAGACAAAGATTCTATTCTTAGGTCACACATGGATTTAGTTATTTTCGGAGTAACTCCTAAAAGGCTTGGCATGCTGTAGAGCCATACAGAAATATCAGTCAGTTATAGTTTGCTTCAGGATATTCATTAGAGGTAAGAATTCCTGACACTGCAAAGCATTAACTAACAATAGCAAACATAATACCAGTCAAATACCAAAATACCAGTTAATTTTGGAACATGCCATAGTATTGGTTAGCTTTACTGGATCATTATGCTAAATATGAATCATAATACTAAACAGTGATTAAATATAATAGCCAACAAGGCTAAATAATAGATATTTTGCAAATGTGCAAAGCAGAAGATACTATTAGTTTTATGCATGGAATCAGATGCAGGGACTGTAAGGAAAGGTAATGTTTTCAGATAACATGAAACTTCGAAGTGCATCATTCAGAGTTGCACCAAAATACCATAGTGTTCAAAATGTTGAAATATTATACAAAATTCTTTTTCCAGTGTCATGGCTTCTACTAAGACTAAGTACTATGCTCAGTTGTAGAATATAATGAAGCCCAGCTAGATAAAATATCTCATGTTATCACAAGAGCTATTAGCTAAAGAATGGGTGATGCATCTCATAAGTAAATATGAGAACTATGTCTTCTGCCTCCAGGAATAGGTAAAATAAACAAATAAACCTGAAAGAAAAGGGTTGAAAGGAGAAATATTGTATGCAATAACATTCATTTAGAGGACAAAGGAAAAAGGCTGATTTACTGGCCTGGACATGCTTAATACTATGATTTTCAGCTGAAAGCCAACTCGTGATAGCTCTTTTGTCTTTAAAGGTATTGCTAAAGCATTTCCCTTCCTACCTGATAGACTTCATCAGATTTCAGAGTTTAAATTTGACATTATTCAAGATAAATTCCACTCATAAAATTTGTGACTAAGGATATATTTTGCATGGCAGTCTTCAACTTTTGTCTTCCATGTGGAAACTGGATGGAAATTAGCTTGGCCTTCGAAACCCCCTTCAGGATTTAAGCCTCCTCCTTTGCTTTGGTCACAATGATGTTCTGGCTGGGCGGGTTACCCATAACCCTGTCTGATGGATTCCTCCATATCTTTACCGATTCTGGATGAGTAAAAAGGAAAAAAAAAATCATGTTTTGCCATTTTTCCAGTCACTTTTAACAAGATAAAGTCAGTTTTACATATTTGAAAACAAATAGATCTATCCTTGTACCGTATCATCAAAAATATGTCCCGATTCAATGCCCCCTCTCCCAATCATTCAGCCCCCCCCTCCCAACCATTCAGCATTCAACTGATAAACTTGTAAAAACTAACACTGGAAGACAGTGAGCAGTGATTAGGTAAAGGGGGATATTTCCACCACAGGTTGCAGTAGCCAATTTATTTATTTATTTATTATCGGACTTATATGCCACCCTTTCTCCACAAGGACTCACAGCAGTAAACAACAAGTCCAATTAAAATTCAACAATAAAACTAAAATTCCCATTAAAACCCCATTCAGTCCAGGCCAGCTTGGCGAAACAGCCATGTTTTAAGGTCACAGCGAAAGGAGCAAATGTCGGGGGCTACCCGGAGCTCCAAGGGGAGCTGGTTCCAGAGGTTAGGTGCGCCCACAGAGAAGGCTCGCTCCCTAGGGGCCATCAGCTGACATTGTTTGGCCGACGAGACCCCAAGTAGGCCCCCTCTATTTGAGCGCACGGGGCGATGGGGAGCTGTTGCTGGCCGCAGGTGATCCGCCAAATACCCCGGGCCTAGGCTATGCTGTAAAAAGCTTTCCTTTCAAGGAATTGATGCATTGTGTGCAAAACAGACACCATAACTTGAAACAGTGCAAGATGGATAACAATACTTTTGATGTACAACCAGAAAAGAAGGCTGAGGTTTACAACATTTGCTAATTGGATGGATTGACAATGTCACAAATTTCTGCCTTCTAGGAATTGTGATTGGCTCTTGTACATGACAGAATAAGATGGAACCGTAGATCTGTCCTAAACTGATATCCCTCACTTTTCTTGACCATGTATCATAACATATTTGAGAATCTTGTATTTGCTTAATCTCAGAATGTTCAGTATTCTTGGTCTCCTTTCCAACAAAGATTGCATTTGCAAAACATAAATGTTCAAGGATTACATTTGTTAACATTTCTGGAATCATTTTTCTTTTCATGTGGTTTTAGGTCTGAAGTTTGAAGAAACTACATAGTTATACTAAGAAATAAATTGGTCATATTTTGTTTGTCAGAGGCCTCTACAAACACATGTTTCTGTAATTGGTCCCTTACAGATGTGCTCAATATGATAAATAATTGGATAGGGATATGTTAAGGGCATAAACTGAAGAATACAGTATTGTTAAATATATTTTAAAAGAACATTGAAGAACTGTAAGTAGAAGAAATAAGGATAGGAACTTACACTTGCCTTAGGTCAGAACCTAAGAAATAATAGATTCAAATATGTGAGATCAAACTTTGACAGACCCTTTTATTTTCCAAAAACATCTTTTCTTTAGCAGACAGTAGTTTGCAATAAAAAGATACAGATATGTATTAGAAATAAAATAGCCGGTAGGTTTGAAGGCTTTTTCTGATATTGAGGGAAACTGGGGGAGGGTGGAACTGAAGAAAAGAACTGTCACTTTATAGCATGCACTAAGATCAGAATAAACTTTAAACTGTACACCAATAGGATCATACTGTTTATACTCCATGTGATTCATTTTGGAACATATTTTCTCCCTTACTTAGATGAAGTGATCAAAGAGTTTGGATTACAGCTTTCATCTTCTTACACCAGATTCCCAAGGAAAAACAATGTGTATGATTTGTTTGCAGACTATGGCCATGGCTACTAAACAAGGACTATATTAACAGAGACGTTGGAGCTAGTATATAGTAACTAGGTACAATAGTATCAAGCTGAGCTGGACCATTTTCAGGAGACTGAATGGAATTCCAACTATATTATTTTTAATTGTAAGAAATTTCAGTCTGATTTGCTTTTTATATATATATCTATCTATCTGATATCACTGTTATCATAGTTATGATGATGTGACTATGATACTGAGCAGTAATACTAGAACATAATAATAGTAGTTTCAAACATTGCAATAGGAGTAACACTATGAACACAATCAAAACTAGAAATCATCATAAGAAATATTTATACTCAAGGGCTTCCTTCTGACACTTCAAATTAGATGAAATACATTAGTACATTTAAAAAAAATCCTCAACTAAGGATTTTTTTTTTACACATTTGTATATATTCATAGAAAACAATTGTGGATTGAATTAAATCATTTATCTGTCTAGCTCCAGATTCAGATTATCTATTTTGGACACATGATTTAGTTGTCTGCAAAAGGCTCTAATGATAGGAAAACTAGAATGAAGAAAAGAGAAGAGGACAACCAACAGCAAGGTTGATTAATTTGATTACAGTGGTTATGAATGCACCATTGGGAGACTTGAAAGAACAAGTTGGGAATAGATCATATTGAAGAAAATCTATCTATTCACTAAGAGACAAAAACAACTTTTTGAGGGCACATAATCAGTCAAGCTATGTAGCTCTGCACACTAATTAACTTTAGATTTCTGGGATATCAGAGGATCATTTTTAGTCTTTTGTTGTTAGTTGCGAAGCCGTGTCCGACCCATCACAACCCCATGCACAACTTTCCTCCAGGCCTTCCTGTCCTCTACCATCCCCCGGAGACCATTTAAGCTCACACCCACTGCTTCAGTGTCTCCATCCAGCCACCTTGTTCTCTGTCGTACCCGTCTTCTTTTGCCCTCAATCATTCCCAGCATTAGACTCTTCTCCAGTGAGTCCTTCCTTCTCATTAAGTGGCCAGAGTATTTGAGTTTCATCTTCAGGATCTGGCCTTCTAAAGAGCAGTCAGGGTTGATCTCCTCTAGGACTGACTGGTTTGATCACCTTGCAGTCCAAGGGGCTCACAGGAGTCTTCTCCAACACCATAGTTCAAAGGCCTCAATTCTTTGATGCTCAGCCTTCCTTATGGTCCAACTTTCACAACCATACATTGCAACTGGGAAAACCATAACCTTGACTATATGCATTTTTGTTGGCAGGGTGATGTTTCTGCTTTTTAGTATGCTGTCTAATTTTGCCATAGCTTTCCTCCCCAGGAGCAAGCATATTTTAATTTCTTGGCTGTAATCCCATGTGCGGTGATCGTGGAGTCCAGGAAAATAAAATCAATCACTATCTCGATTTCTTCCCCATCTATTGCCAGGAATAGAGAGGGCTGGGAGCCATGATCTTAGTTTTCTTTTGACTTCCTACTTTAGCATTCCAAACCCCCATGATGATAAGGACATCATTTTTTGGTGTTAATTCTAGAAGGTGTTGTAGGTCTTCATAGAACCGATAAACTTCAGCATCTTTAGCACCGGTGGTTGGGGCATAGACTTGGACTACTGTGATGTTGAATAGTTTGCCTTGGATTCTAACTCAGCTCATTCTGTCATTTTGGGGATTTTATCCCAGTACCGCTTTTCCTATTCTTTTATTGACTATGATGGCTACTCCATTCCTTCTGAGGAATTCTTGCCTGCAGTAGTATACCTGATGTTCATCTGAATTAAATTCACCCATTTCTGTCCATTTTAGTTCGCTGATTATTAAGATGTCGATGTTCAGTCTCTTGTTTGACCACATCCAGCTTGCCTTGATTCATGGCTCTTACATTCCAGGAGAATAGATGAGAATAGATCTTTACAGCATCGGACTTTCCTTTCACCACCAGATACATCTGCAGCTGAGCATCCTTTCAGCTTTGGCCCAGTCGCTTCACTCTTTCTGGCGCTACTAGTACTAGCCCTCTGCTTTTTCCCAGTAGCATATTAGACACCTTCCGACTCATCTTCCAGTATCATATCTTTTTGCCTTTTGGTACTGTCCATGGGGTTTTCATGGCAAAGATACTGGAGTGGGTTGCCATTTCCTTTTCCAGTAGATCACGTTTTGTCAGAGGTCTCTGCTATGACCTGCCCGTCTTGGGTGGCCCTGCATGGCATAGCTCATAGCTTCATTGCGGTGTGCAAGCCGCTTTGCCACGACAAGGCAGTGATCCATGAAAGGGTTTTAGTCCTTAGAAAACTAAATATGGTATCTTATGTGTGGAAATCATTTCTATCATTGATATATTGATTGTACAATTTTTCTTTAAGTAACCAGTAATATGTTGCAGGTATACTTTTAAAGAACATAACTGTTCTCTTTCCAATGACCATACAATATAAATAAAATGGATTCTTTGGATAACTTTAAACTAAAGTTACCTGACAGCAGGTATAAGCCACAACCTAATATAAAAATGGATCCAATGAGTATATAACTATCAATTGTGAACATTAGATAGTATAATAGTATTTGATGTTTTCTTGTATTCTTACACATATTCTTCCTTGCACAGTTTCTCAGAATTTTTAGCCAACATGCAATATTCCTTCTTGAATATTTTCTCATTCCTTTCTCAAATTGCATCTAGGCTGAAAACCTGAATAACTAGTTTCAATTGAAAACAAACATTCATAATTCAATTATGAATCCCCGGAGGGTCTGATGGTGAAGTGGATTAACTTTTTTTTTGTTTGGTCTTTGGCTTAAATTCAGAGTAAACCAGAAGCTGGAGTTATGTATGCAAGCCCCACTCCCACCATCTCATGCATTGTTTATATTTATCAGCACAACCTGGAAACCAGTAGAAGTAATTAATCACATCAGCAATAAATCCCAGAATTAAATCGATTAGGGTGAGAGTTGAAGATTCTGGAATATGTGGTGAGGCTTAGAAGTTTAAATATATTAATTTCAGTTGAAACATTACTGATTTTTTGATGACAGTGCTTAGCTAATGCATTTTATGTAAAACATCTCAAGACTATTTTACGTTAAAGCATCAGCGTGCTATTCATTCATAACCATTTTCTCATCTCCTGTCAAACGAAACACACAATTCTTAAGGCTTTTCTACACATTTTTTCACATGTGGCCACATGATTATATGTCTTCATGGTCATTTAAATGTTGCAGATTGAGCTGTTATCTTGTTTGTGGCCACAGAGAAACCAAATGTTGAATGGTAAAAAATATGGTGTTTTTTTCCCCCAGTGATTACCATTGTCCCATCAATATACTAGCAATTAAGATGGGAGAATTGGCAAGAGATTATTAGAGGTTGCTCAATGTTAAGTATACAAGTTTACCTTCCTCTTTTAATCATGTCTAGGTGTGGAATGCATCTAAAACAATGAGGTGAAATGTAAGTTAGCCTCCTCACGATGTACCAGGACAACATGATTTTGTCATGGCTAAATAGTCTACACATTCTGGCTGCTGGATCCCACAAGGGTCACCCAGGAGCAGCATGAGTACCAAAAATAAAAACAATGGTTAATGTATTCTGTTACACCATATGAAATAAATAAATAAATAAATAAATAAATAAATAAATAAATAAATAAATAAATAAATAATCTAAAATAATACATGTTTGCAAGACAGATATTTATTAATTACACAAATTAATTTATATATGTAAGTAATAGTTAAGAGTTGAAGATTCTGGAATATGTGGAATGCATCAAAGAGAATATTACTTTTTCTCCCCATGGCTCAGATGAAGACTCTTGTTTTCTTGTTCTGGTTATGCTTAGACTGGGAAGAAAGGGTGGAATCTCTCTTCCTAATGCAGTAACATTCAGGTTCGGATCGGTTTGGCCAAACTGGTAGTGGCAGGTGGTTTGGAGAACCAGTAGCGGCAGCAGCTCGAGGCTCCGCCCACCTGCCCAGACATCGTTACTTCCTGGTTTTAACCAGGAAGTAAACTGTTTTTTACACTCTGTGCATGTGCAGAAGGGTTTGCGCATGCGCAGAGGGTCCAAGCGCACACAGAGCGTGCACTTCCAAACGGGTAGGGAAGGTAAGTAGATTTCACCCCTGACCCCACCTGGTTTTCAATTATAAAAAGAAAATGCTGAGACCACCCAGGTGTAGGTGTATGAAGGGGGAAGACAGGACAGCATAAAGGAAAAATTTGCAGCTGATTTTCAGCAGGCAACTAATGGTAAAGGAGGAGCAGGCTTGGACTTCACCAAAGCAACAGCAACCAAGCTGAAAGGAGAAACAGATTCCAGCAGCTTCACTATTCCAGCAGCACCACTGACAAGCTACAGCCAGCCAGCAGCTGGTAAAGCATTTTCCTTTTCTCGCCTTAGCACAGACTGAGAAACTGCCAGGGCAATGTTCCAGTAGCAGTTTAACACAGTATTGAACCATGCAATGTCATATGACAAAATATAAAATTAAAACTGTCTACCAAGAGACAGTTCCTCTAACTTCCTGCAGGATGAAAGTTAACTTACCTGATCTCAGGAGTCAAGCTCTTTCCAGAATGAGGAGCTGCCAATGAAAAAAGTCATCCTCCAGGCCCCAATCCCTTTGACCTACAGTATAGCAACCTGTCTTATCTGTACTATGTGTGGCATACAGATACTGTCTAGGCTTTATGGATAACCACCTGCATTCCAAATTGGCCCCAAAAGAGAACTGGCAACATAGCAGCTTGTATAATATAAGGGTCATTCTTCTAACCAGTTGGCACCACTCAGCAAGCAAGAACTGCATTCTGGGCAGGCTGCTGTTTCTAAGTTCCAGTTAAGGATAGTCCCAGATAAAATGAATTATCATCTTTATTATCATGTTAGACTACTCTAATTCTTTTTATGTGGAAATGGACCATCCTTTTTCTTTTTCTCTATCTCCCTACCTCACTGTGCCAAATTTGGACCCTGCTTTTTCTGCCTTCATACAATTTGTCACTTTGGGATTGGGGAGGGGAAGAATTCAGCCAAACTGACAACTTGCATTAATTCAAGTATAATAGTATTCCAATTACATTGTACACTGTACAGTAATACTGGAATGAGGTAATAAATAAATTGTTTGAATCAATGGATGAATGAATACAGAAATATTAGTCCTCCAAAAGTTTGGAACAACAACAACAGTAATATCATGAGGCAATTTTAACTTTGGACAAGGAAAAAGGGAAGATACAAACAGGCTCTTAACTAATAGAACAATTTCTCTTTCAGGTATGAAATTCTAAACCATGGGTGTCAAACTCACGGCGTCACATTGCTGTCACATGACGTTTCGTGATGTTTTCCCCATTCGTGGAGCTGGGGTGGGCGTGGCCTGTTCGTGATGCATCCGGCCTGCGGGCCACCAGTTTCATAACCCTGTTCTAAGTCAATCTCTGTCAATATGAGATTTGTATTGAAAAACTTCTCAGAAAATTAGTCTTTCTATGGCTACAGAAGTTCCCTGTTGTTGATTTATTTTCCTAAAATAGTGAATTTTGGAAATCTAAGAAGGCGGCAATAAAGTATATAATGACTTTTAATGTATATATACACTGGTTAAATAAAAAGGTATATTTACAGAGTATTTGCTCAATCCCGGCCCTGTTGTGCTGACAAAACTGTTTAATTCAGTTTGTCCTCTGCAAAAATAAACAGAAAGATAAAGGATTTAAGTAAGAAAGTCTTATTCAATAATGAGTAATATATGCAGACTGACTAAAATTGTATTTTAGATGTGAAAGATGAATACCAATCAGGAGAATTCTTTATTAGATCAAGCCATGAGAGATGGGAGATGTTCCATTTCAAGAATGAAGTTTGGCTACACTCCATATTTGTAATATGTGCTGCTGTGTCTATTCATACAAAGTTTAAAGCCCTAACCTTAATTATTTAAAAAGTTTTAATAAATTTTATCATCTGTGTTCATTATAATAACTTTCTCCAATCAGTTGGCAGTTTGAGACTTCAAATCAATAATTTATTGTAAATATAACTTAGGATCCCAACCAATATATTTTAGGAATATATGCAATTTATAATAAAATCAGCCAACATATCTTTGAAAGATAGAATAAAATAGTGGATAACCTGATTCGCCAGTTGCGGCCCTTTCTTGATCGGGATTCCCTGTGCACAGTTACTCAGGCTCTCGTCACCTCTCGCCTTGACTACTGCAATGCTCTCTACATGGGGCTCCCCTTGAGGGGCACCCGGAGGCTCCAGCTGGTCCAGAACGCAGCAGCACGGGTAGTGATGGGAGCAGCATGGCGTTCCCATGTAACACTGCTCCTGCGCGAGCTGCACTGGCTCCCAGTGGTCTTCTGGGTGCGCTTCAAGATGTTGGTTATCACCTTTAAAGCGCTCCATGGCATAGGGCCTAGCTATCTTTGAGACCGCCTGCTGCTACCGACGACCTCCCAGTGACCCGTGCGCTCCCACAGAGAGGGCCTCCTCAGGGTGCCATCAGCCAAACAATGTAGGCTGGTGACCCCCAGGGGAAGAACCTTCTCTGTGGGGGCACCTACCCTCTGGAATCAGTTGCCCCCAGAGATAAGGAGAATCCAAGACCTCAGTGCCTTCCACCGTGCCCTTAAAACCCACTTTTTCCAGCAAGCCGGGCTGGCTTAGGAAGAAATTTTTTAAATTTTTTAAATGTTTAATTGGTTTGTGGTTTTTTAAATTTTTGGGCCAAATTTATATAGATTTTAATTGTTTTTAATATTTATATTTCATGTTTTTAATTCTGGCTGTGCACCGCCCTGAGTCCTCAGGGAGAAGGGCGGTATATAAATTGAAAATAAATAAATAAATAAATAAATAAATAAATAAATAAATAACATTAAGTTTAGTTCTGAGTACAAAACCAGTCAAACTTTTATTTGAATGAGCTAAATTCCAGATTCTACCCAATTAGATCACACAATCAACTTCAGCTATTTTGTATACAGATCTCTCTTTAAAACTATTTTTATCATTTCTGATAGTGTTTGGCTCTCAGCAATGTAGAAGAAAGATATTTTGAATATCAATACTTTCTATTGTCTCAATAAATATAGTACTGTAAATGGATGCTGAATGTAATGGACAAGGCAATGCCATAACTCAGTGGCAGACACATTTGTGTAAAGAAAACTATTCAGAAGAACCATCAAAAAAATCTCAGACAATAGATTTGGAAAAGAGCTCTGCTTTGAAGAGTCATTCTCATTTGAAATATAAACTGGATAAATCACTGACAGTTTTATATATTTATCTGAAGTTCAGCTATAGTTCTAATTCCTTTCTAACAACATCCTGCTCAGAATGTTTGCAAAAGGTTAAATCACTTTTTCCCGATTTCCTTCCTGATTTAGGGGCATGACAACTGACAAATGAGTTGTCATTTGATCTAGAACAAATCAAGGTGGAAAAAGTGTTTTAATCCATGCTGGAAATTTCTGTTTTGAATTATTATTGAAATCATTCATTAAAAAAAAATTCAGACACTACAGTAGATAGTGTAAACAATTAGTGAATTTGTTAATTCTAGTGGACTACCCAGTGACAGAAAGAATAAACAAATTTTTGTTTTTACCCCAAATATAATAGACAAGTATCCATTGTAAATGTATACAGCATATTTGCAGGGTCAGTTTTTCATGCCACAGAGTAGCAAGTTGGAAAATACAATTTTCTTTCATGTCACTAATAAAGCTACTAAAACCTAGCCATATTATTAGATATAGTTAGCCATATTACTTGACAGTTGCCATAGTAAATCCTTGTTCTCTTTGAAACCAATCTACATTTACACAAAATATATAGTGTTCCTTTAAATGACACTTCACAGACTAATCATGGATGGCATGATGCCTACAGCTCTTTATGTTGATGCCTTTAAGAATATAACTACCAGAATTCTCCATCCAGTTCTCTACTTGACTTGTTCTTTTATTGAATATTGTTCCCATCATATCTCAATAGCATCAAGTTGGGAAAAGCTTTATTAAGTACTTCACATAAAAGTTTGGGCCTGGATTATTCCTGGGAAACTATAAGAAGATATACCTTAACTCATTGCTCACATTTCTCTCGACAATAGTAAATTACAATATAAACTATACACAATACTTATATAAAATATAGCATTGACTAAAGTATGTGCATCAAACCAAAGAGAGAATTTATTTATTTTATTCCTAAAGTACTGACTGAGTTGTAGCATGTTTTTTATTTTGTTTTTGCATTTAAATAATACTGCCTAGATATCAAGTAAAGGTTCCATGTTTTCGATATTTCTAGCTAGCCAAGCTCTATTTTATTAGCCAAGTATTTAATATTTATACATGCAGTAGGATAAAACACATTGACATTACTGTTTCTGTTAAGAGTTTTACTGGGCTCTTTTTTCCATGTGTGAGAAATAATGCATACAACACCTGTTGATGAAATATGGCACATAAAAAGCTAAGCCAGAACATGGCATGATACCTTTCAATCAAGAATATGAGCTACATAAAAAGTAATCCTGACTTGTAGATTGTCTAGTATTAGATTCATCTGATTGTCTGGTTTTTATAAATAAAGTTCCTCAAGACAAGCAAATTAGTTTCATATTGTATTGTTCAAAGCAACGATTAGCACTTAAAAAGTTTTCTAAGGATAACTGTAGAAGTTCCCAAGCCAGTTGGTATCTTTCTCCACATGTGGTTCTTGTATTCCTTTCCTTTTTGGACCTATTGCTTCCCATTTTTTGCTCTGATGCTTTTGCACATTCCTCTGGGCTTTTTTTACACTGGTTACAACTAAACCATATTATTTATATTCAGTTAAAGTAGCAGACAATAGTTGTTAGGAGAAAGGGTTAATGTAATGGAATATATGCCGGGGGAGATGTATAATTGTTGTGCCCCAGCTCTGGATTTCCGAGGATATTGACACACACCAATGGTCCTTATCAAATTTATTAAGTAGCAAGAATAAACAAGACCGGCAAAGGTTGGCAACCAGTCCAGAAAACAAGATATGATAAACCAAAAAACTCTGATAATAAATACGAGTTGTTTCTAGCAAGAAACTTACTAACGGTGTGTGACTTAAATAGGTTAAGGCAGTGGCCAATTATCCTCAAGCCTTACTCTCGAGGACCCCCTCCTCCTGAGTAGCCACTCCTGCCTTTTGGCAGCCCTGCGTGCTTGAGCATTGAGGAGAGGCTCCTCCACTTCGCTCTCTCCACTTGAAGGAGCCTCTGGAGGTTCTGAAGGCCCTGGCTGACTCCCTGTCTCTGGCACCACATCCTCTTCAGTCTCCTTGCTGTCTGACATGAGTGCTGACTGCGCAGGCTGCTGGCGCGACACCACACCAGCCTCCTCTTCGTCGGGATCAGCCATGATCCACGCAGGCCGCTGATGGGCCACAACAATAATAAAAGCAATAGTACAATGTCATGATGCAAGCCCTATATAGAAAAAGGATAGAATTTGTGGTGCAAAGCTGCAATGTAATCATTATGACCATTGTCGTCGTCATCATCATCATCATCATCATCATCATCATGCTAATAAAAGTAGAAAATCCATGAAGTTGTCCATGGGTTATAAGTTTATGATAGTCCTCAAATCCCACAGATTAGAAATATAGATTGTTCAACCACGAAGCTAGAGATAAGTATTTCTAAAAATCATTAAAACTTTTAGAAACATGGAATAAGATCTAGTAACTCACTGTTCTAGGAATTACTGCAATATAAAACTTTTGGCATTTGGGCAGAACTATATACTGAAACAATATAGCATTTTTTGTGTTGTTTAGAAGTAATTTATGACTAGCTACAACAATGTTAAAAGCAGGATTATCTCAGTAAAATATGAATTGGTCTTAGATGAAATTCATGTATGATGGTGTATACGACCTTCTGTTATTTGCAACATTGTCTGTTTTTAAATCTGGAATATTCTTTTAAAAGGCTAACAAGCTTTATTTAGCAGTTGGTTAAGTATGAGTTTCTATCTGGTATAAAAATTATTAAAGACTATGATATTTTAATAATTCATTCAATTTCTCCCAAATTCGTATGTCTTATATGTTGAAATATTTCTCATGTTGATATATCCATGCAAACCTTTCACTCCATGAATGCTAGAAACATTATATTTAATATTACGTTATTCTGCTTATGTCACAAAATAATTTGCTAAATTTTGTGAACAGATGGGCTGTACTGGAAACAATCATTCACACCAACATTTGTTTAATTTAAATGTTTCAGGAGACCTCTTGCTCTTCAGCTGTGATTCACATGTAAGTTGCTCACATGAAGTCTTCGTTAAATTTGGCTTTTTCCACTCTGTATTGCTCTGAAGTAGAAAAATTAAATAAAACCAAATTTGCAATTTAGTTTTTTCCAGAAAGCTCATTTTCTAACAAATGCTTGAAATATAGCAAAATGGGATAAAATATTATTAGAAAACTTTGACCTTAAACTTTTTAGGAAGCTTAGCAGTGGTGAGTTGCCCCGGTTCGCACCAGTTCTATAGAACCAGTAGTAAAACTGGTGGGAGACTCCGCTCACCCACCCCGAAATCATCAAATCGCTTCTGCGCATGCACAGAAGCTTCTGTGCTTATGCAAAAGAGTGCACGCACACATGAAGCAAGCATGCGTGCAGCCCCATTGCGAACCGGTAGTAAAGGTAAGTAGAACCCAGAAGCTTAGATATGATATTGCAGTGGTTAGAGTGCAGCACTGCAGGCTACTTCAGCTGACTGCTAGCTGCAGTTTGGCAGTTCAAATCTCACCAGCTCAAGGTTGACTCAGCCTTCCATCCTTCCGAAGTCGGTAAATTGAGGACCCAGATTGTTGGGGGCAATATCCTGACTCTGTAAACTGCTTAGAGAGGGCTGTAAAAGCACTACAAAGGGTATATAAGTCTAAGTGCTATTGCTATTGCTATTCCGTTTACTAAACTCATCTTTTGCCATGGTTGTTAAGCAAATCACATGGTTGTTAAGTGACTACGGCTCCCCATTGACTTTGTTTATCAGGAACCCCCTGGAAAGATTACAAATGATGATCACATGACCCTGGGGAGCTTCAACAATTGTAAATACATGGTGGTTGCCAATCACACAAACTCTGATCACAGGGATGCTGCAATTGTTATAAGTCACTTTTTTCAGCACCATTGTTACTTCAAATGATTGCTCAATGAAGGGTCAAGGACTAGCTGCATTGTTATTTTAATATCTGTATGCCATGTAGCTATAAGTACCATGAAAGCAGAAAACAGAATAACAGAGTTGGAAGGGACCTTGGAAATCTTCTAGTCCAACCCCTGCTTAGGCAGGAAACCGTACACCACTTCAGACAAATAGTTATCCAATATCTTCTTTAAAACTTCCAGTGTTGGAGCATTCACAATTTCTGGAGGAAAGTTGTTCCACTGATTAATTGTTCTTACTGTCAGGAAATTTCTCCTTAGTTCTAAATTGCTTCTCTCCTTGATTAGTTTACACCCATTGCATCTTGTCCTGCTCTCAGGTGCTTTGGAGAAGAGCTCGACTCGCTCTTCTTTGTGGTGATCCCTGAGATATTGGAACACTGCTATCATGTCTTCCCTAGTTCTTCTTTTCATTAAACTAGACATACTCAGTTCCTGCAACTGTTCTTCATATGTTTTAGCCTCCAGTCCCCTAATCATCCTTGTTGCTCTTCTCTGCACTCTTTCTAGAGTCTCCACATCTTTTTTATATCATGGCGACCAAAATTTGATGCAGTATCCCAAATGTGGCCTTACCAAGGCATTATAAAGTGGTATTAACACTTTACATGATCTTGATTCTATCCCTCTGTTTATGTAGCCTAGAACTGTGTTGGCTTTTTTGGAAGCTGCTGCATACTGCTGGCTCATATTTGACTCCAAGATCCCTCTATTGAGTGAGGTACCACATATACTGTACCTGTGCATTTTGTTTTTCTTGCCTAAATATAAAATCTTACTTTTTTCACCATTAAAATTCATTTGGCTAGATAGCACCCAATGTTCAAGTCTGTCAAGATCCTTCTGTATCTTAAGCCTATCTTCCGGAGTGTTGGCTATTCCTGCCAGCTTGATGTCATCTGCAAATTTGATGAGTTCCCCTTCTATCCCCTCGTCCAAATCATTTATGAAGATGTTGAAGAGTACTGAACCTAAAACAGAGCCTTTGGATACCACACTGCATACTTCCCCCTGTCAGCCATCTTTGCTAGAGGAACGTCTAGCCTCAAAGTCTTCTTTCATTGGTGGTATTACTTGAGACCCTGACAACCTCCATGTAGATGCAGTTCCATTGAAGACTACACATTGAGTGGGGTTGGTCAGCCAGTTAAGAATCCATGTGGTGGTGATGCTGTCTAACCCACATTTTTCTATTTTATCTAATAGTAGGTTATGGTCTACTTTATCAAATGCCTTACTGAAGTCCAAGTAAATTATATCGACAGCATTCCTCTGGTCCACTAACTTTGTCACTTTGTCAAAGAATGCAATAAGATTAGTCTGACATGATATATTTTTGACAAACCCTTGTTGGCTTTTGGTTATTACTTAGTTTGCTTCTAGGTGTTTGCTGATTTGTTGCTTGATTATTTTTTCCAGAATCTTCCCTGGTATTGAGGTCAGGCTGATAGGTCTGTAGTTTCCTGGATCTATTTTTTTTCTTTTTTGAAGATGGGAACTACATCAGCTCTTTTCCAATCCTCTGGCAGTTCCCCGGTGCTCCAGGATCTTTGAAAGATATAGTTCAGTGGTTCTGAGATCAGTCAGTTCCTTTAGAACCTTGGGGTGTAATCCATCTGGTCCTGGTGGATTTGAACTCATCTAGGTTAGACAGGTGCTCACTCAGCATTTTCTTCCCTATTTTGTGTTCCTAATCTGTTTTTTGTGGTGCTGTTTTTGATAGTTGGATTTTTTTGAATTAATGAATTAAAGAAAATTGTGATAATGTTCTTTCTTGAACATAATTGACATAAATAGTAACAGCACTTATATATCACTCCACAGTGCTTTATAGCAGGGGTCCCCAATCCCGGGCCATGGCCTATTCAGAACTGGGCCCCATAAGTGTGCTGGCCCACTATTTGTGTGGGCCATTTCCCCTCCTCGCCGGGCCACCAAGCTGCAAATTTTGTGAACCACTCTCTGATTGCCCCCAACAATATGGGTCCTCATTTTATTGACTTTGGAAGGATGGAAGGCTAATAGAAATGATTTTCTATTATTAAAAGGAAGGAATCCTACCAATATTAATTTATTTGTTTCTTTTCAAATCAACCAACATAGCACAGTAATTTTTATGAAATCTTCTAAAATAGAAAACAATTATATACTGTTTCTATGGAGATTCTTAGTCATCCAGGTCATAGTTGTCCCAAAGATGCTTTTTCAAGAGGCAACTCTAGGCACTCCCTGACTGCCTGTGCTGGTTCCGAGCGAGTTAATCATACATAAGACACGTATGCATCAAACCCGGTTTAATTGTAGCTACAATTGTAGGACAGCTAGTAGTAAATGCCGGACCACTGGAATAGAATAAAGTCAGAGCTGAATGATCAGCTGCTCAGCGCCGCTTTATAGGTCCTCCTATAAATCCCCTATGATCCCCTGCCATCAGCGTTCTCCTCATTGCGCTCAGCTGCTGTGCGGTCGGTTTGAATTTGCCGCCTGCCTATCCCCGCAGTCATGGTCTTATGATGTCATTGGTCCATGCTGCTTGGTTCAGGGATGTTCTTGTTGCCGCCAAGGCATTGGCTGCGCAATATCCCGTCCACCAACAATCAGCCTTACCAAGCCCCTGCTAATCCCACCACCGACACTGTGCATTATTGTCCTACTCACATCTACCCCATCCTCACCACCATCACCATCACCCGTGCATGATATCAGTGTCAGTAACGTGGCCCTTTATGTTTTTCTGGTCGGCACTATTCCTGGCATTTCCCCCATGTTCGGTTATGTGTCAAGGAGTGCTTGATGCTCGATAGCAAGTGGACTTTCTGGTTTTTCTTGAAGATGTTTTGCTTCTCATCCAAGAGTTTTCTTCAGCACTGACTGAAGTTTTATATTATATTGAGATATCATATTACATATTCAGTCAGAGCTGAAGACGCTTCTTGGATGAGAAGCGAAATGTCTTCAAGAAAAATCAGAAAGTCTGTTGCCTCTTGAAAAAACACTTTTGGGACAATGATATACTGTATATCAGTGAAAGGGATATATTATTTTTATTATTATGTTTATTTTTTGCAATGCCAAAGTGGGGATCAAAATAAGGTAAATTCAATGATTACAACTCTATTTTTAAAATAAATGGTAAATAGTAATACTGCCATATTGTATTAATATCTAAGCCTGAGCAGGTTTTGAATTATAACTTTCCATTTGTTTTCTTATGAAAAGAGCAAAAAGAAAATAAAACATAGAGGTGAGCTAATATTAGGCTTTTAGTTTATTATTCTAACCCAGGGCTCTCCAAACTTGGCAACTGTAAAACTTGTGGACTTCAACTCCCAGAATTCTTCAGCTAACTCGGGAATTCTGGGAGTTGAAGTCTACAAGTGTTAAAGTTGACAAGTTTGGCGCACCCTGTTCCAACCTAAAAAATGTATCTTTAGAATGTTAGAAGCTTTCCGTTATCTGAGAATGAGACTAAGAGATCAAGAGCTGAATCTCTTCTTTTGTAGTATAATTAATGAAAACTGGCAGCAAATACTTTCATTCTCCAGAAAATCCTGATTCTATCTCTATGTTTTGTTCCTTTAACAACATTGCTCTACTACATTCTTCCCTCTTAAAAGATAACCCCCACTTATAAATGGTTGTTTACCCATGAGATGGGTTTCAGCAGGTTGTGACCAGTTCTGGAGAACCGGTAGCAGAAATTTTGAATAGTTCAGAGAACTGGTAGTAAAAATTCTGACTGCCCCCGCCCCCATCTATTCTCTGCCTCCCAAGTCCCAGCTGATTGGGAGAAAATGGGGATTTTGCAGTATCCTTTTCCTGCCACGCCCACCAAGCCATGCCTACCAAGCCATGCCATGCCCACCAAGCCACACCCACAGAACAGGTAGTAAAATTGTTTGAAACCCACCACTGCCATGAACCTGATACTTAACATTAACAGCCAGTGATTTTTCACACTTTCTATGCCTGACCACAATACAGCTGGGACCTCTTATTTTCTCTCTGTTTACTACCCACCCCTGCTGCCTCCAGGTTAGATTGCTTAAAGATGCAGAAAGTTTGTCTTGCAATGATTCAATGGCCAAGCTGTTCTGTAATGGGTTTCAGGGGGTTACCTTCTTCGTTAATTTTTAAATAAATTTCAAAATGTCAACTAAGCAACTTCGTTAATAATTTTAAATAATTTTTATATTCTTGAATTTAATGGAAAATAATTTTAATATTCTTGGAATTTGTTTTATTTTCTGACCATACACCATGAGATATTTCAGTAGTCAGTCCAAACAAAATATCATCATCATCATCATCATCATCATCATCATCATCATCATCATCATCCCTATTGATTTATTTTCATCGTTTGATACATATTGTTTGTTATCCTCCTAGTTAAAAGATTTTGTAGCAAAATGAAATAATGGCACATTATTTGTAGAATATAATGCAGATTAGGTTTTGGACTGAGTCTAGTTCATGCTATAGTAATTCAGTCTATACTAAATTGCTACTATCTATATTATTCACACAACACCTTTTGTATAGAGCATGCTACTTATGCTAAAGCAGAGTATTAATTCTATAATCAAATATCAAAGTAAGAAATACCTGTTGACAGCCTGTGACTGAGGCATCTGTTGATCTGCAATGAAGGAATGTGATCTATCAAATTTTCTAGTGATTACTGTAGTTATTTGGCTGAAAGCCATAAACATTCCCCTTGGCTTATTAATTATTATTTGGCTAGGTTACTATGAATTGATATTCTATTAAAGCAATAAGAGCAACTTGCTTTCAATAGAAGAAACAATAACAACCCTAACAAGAAAAGACAATAAATAATTAAAACATTAGAAGATTGGAATAACAATTTTAAAAAGTAATTAACATTTAAAGTAGCAGTAACAACATGATGATACATAAAGCTGCTATTGTCCTTTGTCAGCTTGCACAAGCTATTGCTGTTATTTTAAAATTGTATGTTTATATCTCAGCATTCTTATAAATGCTTCAAGATATCATGCCAAATTCTCAGCCCAACCCAATTTTATCTTTACAACCATTGTGTGAGGTACAGTAGTTCAAGGTCAGCCAGTGAGTTTTATAGCCTAGTGGAGATCTGAACTTAGATCTTCCCTATCATAATCCAGCCGTTTACTCACTAGATCCCAGTTTCTACACATAGAAAATCTAGTTTACAAATTATAAATAAAATAAATATATACTAAGCTGTTGAAGCAAGCAAAACAGGGATTGTCTATAAAGATAATATCATTTTTTTAAAAAACAAAATGTAACAGGCACTTCATGCAAGAAGGTATTCCATATTTAATACATTCCCATCATAAGCATCTCTTATAGCTACCAGTTAATGGCTAAAGACTAAAAAGGGTTTTCATAAGCAATTGTCATCCGGGAATGGATCTGATATAAACATTTTTAACGGTTATGATCCTGATTGAACTTAAACATTTAAACATTGCACAGCATTTACAATCTAGTTATACTTTTGAAATTATTTTTGAAGACACAATGAATTTTCTTTTCTGTCCCATAAAATTAACAGTTTTTCAGCGTGATATGATTAGGGAGGATGAATATTAGTTGTTTATAAAACAAAATCAAACAATTGTTCCTTTTTTCCCATAAGTAAGGGAAGAGAAACAGTAGTTAAAACTTTTACATGTCATCTTATATAGCATATCAAATGTCTTTCATCTAGAGCTGAACTTTCAAAAACAAGATTAATGCTCCTATTTCTTCTCTCTTAATGTGTCTTTTGAAGAAATATACTGTATTTTTTGGAGTATAAAACGCACCTTAGTTTTGGGGGAAGAAAATAAGAAAACAGCTGATTGGTGGGTGGATCCTGGAATGTTTCCAGAGGTGAATTTTAGCAACAGGTCCATTGGTTGTGAGCTCTGTGCCTTGCTTTTTTTCCCTTTTTCTGAAACTTCTGAAATTCTGTTTCAGAAAAAAACTTTTTTTTCTGCCTCTGAAAGCCTCTGAAACAGAGCTTCAGAAAAAAAAAAGGCTTTTTTTCTGAAGCTTCTTTCAGAGGCTTTTATTCTGAAGGACTACCTGTACTCTGTTCAATCTCCTTGCTTTGGTTTTGGTATGTAGATTAACTTCTTCTGATCTGTTGGTTATTGTGTCATTCTCCAGATTTGTTAGCATAGTTTGGTTAGAACCTTTACAGATTCTTCTTTTGTTGCTTGCCATATTAGTTTAGATAACAGGCTTTTTTCCTGAAGCTTCTTTCAGAGGCTTCTTTCAGCTTCTGAAATCTCTGTTTGCGAGGCTGGGCAGGGCTACATTCGGAGTATAAGACGCACCCAGATTTTCACCCTCTTTTTGGGGGGAAAAAGGTGCATCTTATACTCTGAAAAATATGGGTAAGGAAAAGTCATTTGTATTTGTGTGTGTATGCAAGCAAGCAATACCTTCTAATTAACACTGTTAGATTAACTAATGATTCAAAACTGAGAGAGATTTTTCTGTAGTACTATTCTTAAGGTAACAGGAAGGAAGATGATATATAATAGCCTTCTGCTTCACTACGCATTTTTATAGATGGACATTAAAATTGATTTTCTACATCTTAGCTGATTAAAAAAGTGTGTTACATGCCCTATTGCCCAAAACTGTGCAAGCACAGAGCAAAGTTTGCAGCGACAGAGGTTTCTATGGTATCTGGAGACCTGAATTACTGAACTGGAGAAGGAGAAAGATAGATTTATAGAAACATCTAATAAAGATATTGTGTAGTGAGCATACCTCCTGGCTGCCCTCTGAAATGCTCTCTGCGAAGGTCATTTTGTAATAAAAGCTGAGTAGTAATGGTGAAGGATATCACTATTAGATGGTCCCCTGCTCTGGAAAATGCAGAGGCATACATTAAACCAGTAGCTGTTCTTTAAATGCAAAATATAAAACCTAAACTTCAAACAGTATATCATAAGAACAGTAAACTGAAATAATATAGACTATTATAAGAAAAAATAAATAAGATATTAAATTATAAAATTAAGAAAAGTATAACATCAGTTTCAACTAAATTGAAGACGACAGGACAAAAAATAAACTTTGTGCATAATCTTGTTTTTTTTAAGTGAAAAGCTTTATTTATTTCTTTAACAAACAACAATCAACAAGTGAAAAACAGGTTAGCATATATGATGGTCAAGTTTAATTGCTATTGAATCTGCTTTCGAACCTACTAAATTTGTTTATCTTCTTAATGAAAATATTAAATATAAAATAAAATATATATGTTCTCTGGCTTGAGTTATTTATAAAAATAATAAAGGCAGGGTAAAAATAAATAAGTAAGTAATAGAAAAAAAATTAAAATGGGAACAATATGGCCATGTAACTTGATTTAATGAGGACGTTTTTGTTTTGTATGATTAATAGAAGATAGCCTTCTTCTTTGAAGATATGTGTTTAATTATCCCAGTTTAGTTTACATGCAAAATAACCATAATAAAGGAGATACAAAGCTTTGAAATTTACGGATAGAAAAAGTAGGAACTTGGGTGACCTGGTCACAGTCTTCAGTACATATGTCTTGCTTTTCTGTTTCAAATAATATTCATGCTTCTAAATTTAGTACCCATACATATAAATTAATGCAATCAATATTGTTAGTCTGTACTTTTTCGGTCCAAGATTTTTACACCAAACAAACAATTTGTGCTTGATATAATTCAGCACCTTCTATTTCTCTCCAGCACCTAGAGGGAGCTCATATATTCTGTTCATCAAATATTCAGATGAAAAGGTAGTAGGAAGAAGTTCCAAATCTTTATAAATGTCTGTATTACAGCATGAATTGAAACCTGCACTTGAAATGGGAATGGGGTAGATCAATTGCATCCCAGAGGAAATACTAGTTCAAAAAATGCAACTACAGAAGCTTCTGAGAAAGAGCCTGGATTTCATTGAGAAACAACATTCTGAAAACATATCAATGAAGAAAGGCATGAAAGGGAAAACAGGAATCCTTTAGGAAATAGCATTCAATAGGGAACTAGCCTCTAAAATAAAAACATCTGTGTTGAAGGAAAAGCAATGAGAAGATTTTTTATAAAATTTACAAAAGCATTAAATGGGGAAAATGATAGTAAATGAGAAATGGCACTGAGGAAGAAAAGAACTATCACCAGGGAAATAACATTTAAATAATACAGAGAAAATATTAATTGCTAATCCATGGGGTTATTGATGTAAGAATTTTGCAGTTTATAGGGCAAAGAACAAAATCAATGCAGAAAAAAGGCCATTTTCAGAGAGAGAGAGAGGGAGAGAGAGGGAGGGAAGAAGGGAGGGAGGGAGGGAGAGAGATGAACAGGGAGAGAGAGGGAAGGAGAGAGGGAGGGAGGGAGGGAGAGAGAAGGAGAGAGAAAGAGAGAGAGAGAGGGAAGCAGAGAGAAAGGGAAGTGAGAAACCAACCTGTAGATAAAATAAGATTGATAGACGTAGGGATGGGGGAAGAAAAAGGTACTGTATCTTCCCTCACCTAGTCATCATTCTGGAATGGAAGTAGAGCCTCCAAAAGTCTCTGGAAAGAAGGTAAGGGATCTCTATCAATAGTTGCTTTTTGGTTGGGTCACCTCAACAAGCTCTTTGATTTCATTCTGCTGGAACTGGGGATTCAGACAGCTTGACTTTTGGCACAGCCCTCTTTTTTATCATCTAGAGCTAACTGGTGAAATTGCATTTTCCAATTTGTGAAACAGCTCAAACAGGAGCTACTCCAGGAACCAGTAAGCTCATTTATTGAAACATAAGGAGGCAATGTACTGTATCATAAATGCTGGGTTATGATGGCTTTTCCACGTAATCCTAACCCTACATCTAGAAAGGCATAGATTCTCCTAACAACCATGTTAATAACTTAACAACTGCAGTGATTCACTTAACAACTATGGCAAGAAAGGTTGTGAAATGGGGAAAAATTCACTTAATGACTGTTTTGCTTAGCAACTGAAAGTTGGGCTCAATTTTGATGGTAAATTGAGGACTACCTGTATTTCATAGATGAGGTTCTTTCAGGACAAGCTGAAATAGATTACTTTTAAATTAATTTTCAAGACTAAACATACTCAATTCCCTAAAGCTGTCATCACAGAACATAAGATTTCAGTCTGCTGACAATCTTTGCTGCAATTTCTGCATCTGTTTCTCTGAATCTTTTTTTAAAGTATTGGGCTCAGATTTCGATGCAGAATTAAAGGGATAGTGCTGGGTGTGTGTGTGTCTGACCAGTGCAGATTTAGTGGAACTATTTTTGCAAAGGAGGGGAGGTTGGAAACTAAATTTTTATTTATGCATGTAAAATTGCATTTGCTTTTTTGAAACTCACTCACATTAAGGTTGATTCTCAGTATTTATTTTGGGATCAATGCTCTAATAGCAATTTAAAATGAAATGAAAACAGTAAAGATGGCTTTCCTCATATTAAAAAATGTAGTTGATAAGCTGGGAACCAGGAGATGTGCTTCAGCCTCCGCCTCTATATTGCTTGCTTGCTTCGGCTGCCATTGTAATGGGGGGGGGGGGGAGCTGTCTGGATATTTGGGAGAGGGGAAGCGAGGTGGTGGAGATATCTCGTAACAGGGAGTGTGCTGTTACAGATAGTGAGTCATAGTGAATTAGTTACTTTAAGGATTAAGAGCTGTCTCCTTAAGAGATTGCATTGTGGGAGATGTAGAGAGAGAGATTGCATCATGGAAAATGTAGTTCATGACATGTGACCATATATCTGTGTGTCTGATTGGCCACCGAGGCTCTCTGCCTGGGTGCAGAACAAAGACCCGGCCATTTTGAACTACCACAGAAGAGAGAAGCATGGTTTCTGAACAGGGGGACTGAATTGGAGAAAATTTTTCTCAGCACTTTCTCTGCAGCTGGAAGGCGTGCTGATAACAAGTCAAGGTCAACCATCCTGGCATACCAGAAGGATGGAGCCATCTGAAGCTGCACCCCACATGACACCTTGGGGGCAGGGGTGGGATTCAGCCATTTTGCACCACTTCGGGAGAACCGGTAGTTAACTTTCTGAGCAGTTTGATGAGCTGGTTGTTGGAAGAAATCATTAGGGCAGAGAACCGGTTGTTAAATTATTTGAATCCCACCACTGCTTGGGGGGATGTGGATTGGATAATCCTGACTGGACCCTTGGGGGGAGGGTTTTGGGTATGCTTTCTATATGTGATTTTCGCGCCTATTGCCTCAGACCTTGCTTTTCTTTGGTTGCATTCAGTTCATACTTAGTAAAAGTACCTTTCTCTATGAAAATGGAGTCGGGGTTTTTCTTTCTGGAGATGTGAAAGGAGGCATACCTGACACGTGCCTTCTCTGCTATTGCTCTATGGAATATTATTTCTTCAGATACCTGGATAACTCCAACCCTATCGGCCTTTGGCAAGGCTGTGAAGTCTTCATTGTCTGCCTAGGCCTGAGGCCTGTATGTGTTGAGGGACCATTTTCTGGCTGTATTAACATCTATAATAACATTTTTTACTTGATGGCATATATGCTTGGTGGGATGGGTAGCTATAGGAATCAAATAAATATATAAATTTATTTTACAATTTATTTATTTTTACAATATTGATAAGAGTTTTAATTGTAAAATTACTTTCTTTACATATAAATGTCTCAGATTTGATCCTTGCATTGCTAGAAAGATTACTATCTGAAACCTGGAGAGCCACTTTGATGTAGTTGATGTAGAAAATATTTAGCTATATGGATCAATAGCACAACTTAGTATAAGGGAACATCTATATATACTTCTTTCTGCATCTTCAATATATGGAGAAGATACATATAAACCCATCTTGTGATCACCTGTATTGAAGTATAATGTATTTATATTTAAATTATTAATCACTTAATTTCTGGGAAAGATTCAGTTTACTTTGAATGAAATAGCCTAATGGATAAACTGTTTTCTTACAAATATAAAGTAACAGAATTGAACGGGCTATGTTCTCATTGCCTATAAATAGCAAAAGTCTGACTTCAGTTAAGGAAAATTGGCCACTGAATGAAATTTTTTTTAAAAAAAGCATTGATGACTAGTGCTAATAATGTACAATAGAAAATATTTAAACAAGTAGATCTTAGTTCAGGGATGATTTTATGGATGGAAAGGTATACTGTCTTACATCAAGTCTGTGTTGCGTTACATGGCTTATATTTTGTATGTGAATAACAAAATTGCATCTAAACTTTGAAATACTGTACCATGGCATCTATTGGAAAGACAACTATGTGATGATTGAGTGAACAATAGTCTTTTGGAATCTTCAGAAGACTAATTTATATATCAGAGCACATGCATCAAGACTTAAATAGTAAAACATATGCATGATCTAATGGCTATTATCCATGCAATATAAAACAAACACTGAAGCTCTGTTTCTTCTCTGGGTGTTGAATAAAATCTAGCATAAGAATTGCCTGTATAAAAAAGCTGCTTTGGACATTCCTGCATGAATAGGGTGATCTGCAGATTAGGGCTAAATAATTTTTGTTCTGCAGAAAGCTACTTTTGCACAAAAAAGGAGGAAATAAAAATGGACAAGAAGAATGAAAGGGAAATGGAAAGGGTTTGGACTCAAGTGAACTGAATGACCGGACTAATCAAAACAAAGCCAACAGGAAACAGGAAAAGGTCTAACATTGTGTGTGTGTGTGTGTGTGTGTGTGTGTGTGTGTGTGTGTGTATTTTCTTTAAACTAAATAGTACTGAGATAGCAAAAGCATGAGTGAAGCAAAACGATGGACATGTCAGCCATTACTTATCCCTCTATTCTCATTCCTGAGATACTGTCTCAGGAATTTGATAACAATTGTTTTGGCCTAAATACAACAATATTTGTTCATTTTTACCAATTCCAGTCTCCTCACAAATCTATGCACTTGTTGCAAATTATAGGAAATGAAGCTATTTCATTTCACACTTTCATGCCAGTAGAAGGCAATCGCCTTTCTAGCAGTTGTAACTGTGATGAAATTACTGATAAACCTGGAAAGAAATGATTCAGGTGCCGGAGGAAGTGAGAGAGTGATGAAAGAAGCCTGAAGATTATAGTTCATCTCTGTATCGCAGTCTTGTTTAAAATTTTTAGACAAAATTTAAGATACACAGAGAAATCCAGACACAGTATCACAACCTCAAGCTCTCTGTACTTTACATGTTTTAAGTTGGAATCTTTATGTGATGTTGCTGAAGTGAAGGTTACAGAAATGTGATCTGTTCTGAGACAAAAACCACTGAGATCTCATTAGCTGATTTCCCAGACGGAATGGGATTTTTCGCTTCCTACCCTTGGCCGTGCCTGCTTCTCTGCCAGGCTTCTACCTCGGGATTCTCCTCTAGCTTTTCTCCTCAGCTGATATGCCCCCGCTCATTTGCCACAGCTAGTCAGACATGGCTCCTCCGTCCCACACACTTCGGCATGGCCAATTCGACGCCACACTATTAGTCCCATGCTTTTCGCCTCCTGGGACAGTTAGCCGTCAGCCAATCGGCTAGTTGCCAATGCTGGCAGCCAGAAGCCAGCTTCATCCAAATGAGTTTTTGTTTCAGGTGGTTATCTTATCCTTAGAAAGAAAGAGGGAAGGAGGAAGAGAAGGGAGGGACAGAGAAAGAGAAAGAGAGACAAGGGAGACAAGAAGAAAAGAAAGAAAGAAAAAGAAAGAAAGAAAGAAAGAAAGAAAGAAAGGGAAGGAAGGAAAGAAAGAAAAGGAAGGAAGGAAGGAAGGAAGGAAGGAAAGAAGGAAGGAAGGAAGAGGGTGGGAAGAGAGGGAGAGAAAAAGGAGAGGAGTTGTCAGATGTAAATGCCTTATTCTCTAATGTGTAAATAATATATGAACGGGGTATCAGGGGTTAACTTATTCTTCACTTCTTAATGTATTCATAATTCACCACTCCCACTTATAGCTCCACCCATTGTATATATAAGGAGCCACCTACACCCTTTTCCTTGCTTCTATCTGTGAATATTCAGTGAATATAGAATGCCTATTGTAAATAAAAGGAAATATATTTAAACCTTTAACTCTTACTAATATTATTGAGTCTGATCCTGAAAATATTGCAACAAGCTGGTAGCAGAGGATGGTTAATTGACTCAATAAAAAACTTAAAAATGTCTAAGAAAGATAGGCCCAACACCAGGGCCTACAGCAAAGAAATGGAAACAGAACAAGAAATAATCAACGAATCCACAAACGCAATTTCGAGAGAATCCGAAGAATACACCACTGAAGACGAAGAAATAATAGATGAAATTGATGACCAGAAGGAAATCGAAATAGAGAATAACGAACTCAGGTCAGAGATATTAAAACTATTAAAGAGCCAGAAGAATGATGAAAGCCTCATCGCGAAACTCCAAGATATGCTGAAGAACAGCGGAGCAGCGAGAGAGAAAAACATCACTAATGAAAAGTCTAAAGACCCAAAAATAGTGAGTGATATGACTGCAGAGAAAGTCATTACGAAGAAGAAAAACGGTGATCCCGCGCGAAATTTTGAATGGCAGCCATCTTGGTTTCAACAGGCCTCCAGGGTGAGCGAAGCAGAGCCAATCAAAATGCTCAATTCAAAATTTCTGGCGCGAAAAACGTTATCAAACAACGAAAATGAAAAAGAAGATTCAAACTCCTCAGAAGAATCAGAATCAGAAAGTGAAGATGATTCAACAAACTCCCAAATAAAATCAGCAATGAAAACGCTTTTTGCTGCATTTGGGCCAAAACTAAAAATTAACAAACAGCTACCGAAGAAGCGAGCGAGCAAGCCGATGCCCCATCCTGACTACGAGAACGCCGACGCCCGAACCCAGAGAGCCCTGCCGGTACCGCCCTACGCCACAGAACGAAGCAAGCACCAAGGCCCTCAGGGGAAGAGGAAGAGCAGCCGCCGTCGTCGGGACTCCCAAAGTCGAACCAGAGACCGATTCATCTGGAGAGGAGCGGAGCGAGCGAGCCACAGTGGAGAGAACCTTCCATGACGACTCCAAAGAAGAAATGGACAACGCGCATGCGCAAAACTACGCAGACGGTCCGGGAAGACATGAACTGGCGAGGAGACCATGCAGACTCGTTGCGAGCATCCCCATGCCGTTTTGCAATTTTCTACACTTGCGAGACCACGGACTACCTCAGGTTGTAAGTAATGGACACAATAATGTCGGAAATTTACCCAGTGACTTCCCAAAGCTAAGGGTTGATGGCGTTAATTTGCAAGAATGGTATCAACAGCTCCAGGTTGTCTTTATGAAGGAAAACTTATTATTTTTTATCACTAGTCCCCCAAAAAGACCTTGGACTCTAAAAATAGATTGTTTACACCATAGAGCATTTTTCTTAATAATATCTAGTGTGTCTCCTGCAATGTATCATAGCATTAAGCCAAATCTGACTGTTTCAGAAATCATTCAATGCATGTTTAATTTGTTTCACAGTGACAGTGTAGCTACCACCACAAGGATGTCTAAAGATTTCTTTTCATCTAGGGTAAAACCAGGGGTTTCCATAAGTGAGCATTTAATATATTTAAACAAAATAAGAGCTGAACTGCATTTGAGGGGGGAGGTGATTTCAGACCAAACAATGAAAAGTGTTATTATCAACTCACTTGATTCATCATGGGACAATTTTATGTCACATTTAGACACTATCAATCTAGGATATTTATCCATAGAAAGTCTATCCAATAAATTGATAGCAGAAGACAATTCAAGAAGGAATCGTTCTAGCAATCACACAGAACACAAACCATATAGGAAAGTAGCTTTCCAAGAAAAATATAATGAAACATTTAAATGCCACAATTGTGGATCCAGGGAACACAATAGAAGAGACTGTCCCAAAATTTCAAGAGAAAGGCATAGGTCAGAATATAGAAACAAATACAATTATAGACAGTCTTCCATAGATAGACATAGATATAGGAGCCCACCAAATTACAAAGAGAATAGAGGGGGCAGAGATAATTCAAAGGATAGAAAATCTGGCTCACTGAACGGGCTAAATAAACAAGACAACACTAACATACAGCAAAATGAGAACAATAATTGGCTTATTGATTCTGGAGCAACTAATCACACCACTAATAACAAAAATATATTGTCTTCATTTGCAGAAGATAAATTTGTAATAAAGGTAGCTAACCAAGAAAAGGTGCAAGTATTAGGTAGAGGGAATGTAACCTTGCCTGGTCTAGGAAAAATAGAGGGGGTATTGCTAATACCTGAGATACCTCATAACATACTAAGTGCTATAAAACTAAGTAGAGATTCTGACATTAACATTGTTTTTTCAAAAGGAAAAGCGATTTTGGAGAAGAATAAAATAAATATAGGCACAGTGATGATTAAAGGAGGCCTACCTTATCTGATAACTAAGGAAAAATGGTTGCATAACATTGACTCAAATATGGAAGATTGTATTGAAGTAGATGATGAAAATATTAGCAATAGTGACAATGATGAGTGTAAAACATCTCATGATCACAAAGATGCACACAATGAAAAAAAACCAAAAATAGGTAAGCCAATTCATGATGAGTGTGCTCACATCTTACATAGGAAGTTAGGACATGCCAGTTTTCCTGTAGTACAAAAAATGACTGAACACGCAGAAGGTGTTAAAATAAAAAATTGTGAAAACTATTTGGAATGCTCAGTATGTAAATCTACAAAACTAAAAACTAGCCCCAGGCCAAGAAAATCTACTAGATCAACTAACAAAATTTTTGATTTAGTACACATGGACTTAGTTGGCCCATTAACTCCATCAATCACTTATAGAAAACGTTACTTCCTGACAATAGTGGACGATTATAGCCGCTATGGGTTTGTTTATACATTAAAACACAAAGATGAAACATTTCAAAAATTTAAAGAATTTTACAAACGCATAGAAACACAACACAACATCAAAATAAAACAAATTATGACAGATAGGGGATGCGAATTCATGTCTAAAGAATTCTCCCAATGGTTAAAAGACAAAGGAATGTTACATTACACATCTAGTCCATTTTCTGCGTTCCAGAACGGGATTGTAGAGAGGAAAAATTCCACATTACAAACCATGATTAGATGCACATTGGAAGATGCTGGCTTAAGCAAACAATTCTGGTCAGAAGCCTTACATTATTCAAATTACACACAAAATAGAACATGGTCCAGCATTGTAAATAAGACACCATATGAAGTGATGTATAATAGAAAACCAAAATTAGCACACATGCATATATTTGGAGTCACTGCAGACGTACACATACCTAAACAATTAAGAAGAAAGGGAGAAAACGTATCCAGAAGACTCAGATTTATGGGATATGAAACCGGTACTAAAGGGTACAGATTCATTGATAACAATAACAAATTTATAGTCTCCAGAACAGCTGTGTTCCATGAACAGGCTAACTGGTCTAAATTACATCTTAATGAAATATTTCCAAATAAATATAAAGGTACAAAATCTCATGAAGAAGGGATCATAGAAAAGCAAAATATCAACAAAAATAAGAACAAAACCAAAATTTGGACAAATAGCCAACACAAAATTAAGACAGACACATTAACAAAAAAGGAAGCAAGATATTTGCATGATAACGATAGTAAACCTGAAAAAACCATTAGAAACACCAGAAATCAAATGCCAAATAAATACAGGGATTACATAATGCATATGGATGGTGAGCCAACAACACCCAATACATATGAGGAAGTGTTAAAACTCCCTCGTGAAGAAAAGGAAAAATGGGAATTAGCGATGAAAAAAGAGATGGAAAGTTTACAAGGATTAAATGTATTTACACCTGCAATTGCACCTAAGGATAAAACAATTATTGGTACCAGGTGGATATATAAAATTAAGAACTTAGAGGGAGGCAATACTCTATACAAAGCTAGACTAGTTGCACAAGGTTATGCACAGAAATATCCGGAGGACTATACTGACACGTATTCCCCCACAGTAAGAACAGAGAGTGTCAAAACAGCTCTAGTGGTAGCATCAGCACTCAACCTTGATGTATTTCAATACGACATACAGACTGCGTATCTACACGCTAAACTAGATAAAGAAATATACGTAAGAGCACCTCACAGTCAATACACAAACAAAAATGAAATTTGGTTGTTAAACAAGAGTTTATACGGGTTAAAACAATCTGGTAAACGATGGTATGATTGTTTAGTGAAAGTACTTAGAACCATGGACTTCAACGCTACTACTGCTGATAACTGTTTTTTTGCCAAAAAGGATGATGATTACATTGAATTTGTATTGATTTATGTGGATGACATTTTATACATAGGAAAACATAAAGAGAGAAGAGAAACCTTTGTAACCAAACTAAATGAACATTTCTCGTTAAAATCTCTAGGTAAAGTAAACAAATATCTTGGTGTCCAAATTAATAAGACTAGAAGGGGATTCAAACTTACTCAGAGAGATAAGATTGTAGAACTTTTAAATAAATGCAATTTAAACAATGCCAAACCTTGTGATACTCCTATGCAAACTGATTTTCTAAGAAATACTGATGAATCTTCCCCCGAATTCAAGGATAACACATTTTATAGATCAATCATAGGTTCACTTCTTTATATATCTAATTGGACTAGACCAGATATCGCCTTACCACTCAATCTATTATCCAGACATGTCAGCAAACCAACAATGTATCACTGGGAAGCTGTTAAAAGAATTTTAAGATATCTGAAAAGTACACTAGACTTTTGCTTAATATTAGAACCTAAAGACAATAAAGAACCAAAGCTTACATGTTATGCAGATGCAGACTGGGCTGGAGACACCTCATGTAGAAAAAGTACATCTGGTTATATATTTCTCTTAAATGACTGTCCAGTTTACTGGTACACTGGTAAACAAGAACTAGTGGCCACTTCAACGACAGAAGCGGAATATGTTTGTTTATCCAAAGCTGCAAATAACCTTGTATGGTTTAATGATTTAATTTCAGATGTTTGGAAAAAACCTGTTTTGCCTTTTGTTATGCATGAAGATAATAAAGCAGCCATTGAAATATCTAGATCTGATGCCATTGGACAAAGGTCCAGACATATAGATATAAAATTTAAACATGTGAGACAATTATCTCAGGATGGATTTATTAAAGCAGTGCATTGTGATACCTCAGAACAATTAGCTGACATATTGACAAAGCCTTTACCTTCTAAGCAACACAAATATTTAACTTCTAAGTTGTATGTATTGTATTGTCCTGAATCTGAGTGTAATTGGTGTTGTATAACGAATCGGCATTTAGAGGGGGATTTGTCAGATGTAAATGCCTTATTCTCTAATGTGTAAATAATATATGAACGGGGTATCAGGGGTTAACTTATTCTTCACTTCTTAATGTATTCATAATTCACCACTCCCACTTACAGCTCCACCCATTGTATATATAAGGAGCCACCTACACCCTTTTCCTTGCTTCTATCTGTGAATATTCAGTGAATATAGAATGCCTATTGTAAATAAAAGGAAATATATTTAAACCTTTAACTCTTACTAATATTATTGAGTCTGATCCTGAAAATATTGCAACAGGAGTATTATAAGCACTGTATCATTAAGATCATACCAGCGTGTCTCATTTTGCATATATATATTTCTTCATTAGTCACCAAAACACTTGCAGTTATATTTGTATTCTGTTTTCTATAATAGATACATTTATCTTTATATAATGGACATATTTTAGTTGAGAATTCCATCAAATTGGTGCAATAGCGAAATAACCATGCTCTGATCTTGGAAATGAAAATGGTCTAAAATTATTTAAGAATATGAGCAAAACATGTTTTTGTACCTATTTTTATTTCTAAATGTTTTAGATGTTTAGAATTTCTGTGGGTGCTGGATGCTTATACATATATTCAAACTACTTGGCTGGGCTCAGTAATCCTAAAATTAACTTTTCATAGAATACAGTAGCCAGGAAATATTACACACTACCTTTTACCTTTATAGTCTTTATCTGAGTTCTTAGGGAGTGATGAAATGCTGTCAACTGATTTTTATTTATAGAAAGATATCATTAGTCTTTTATAGAGCACCATCAAAGAATAAGCCTTGCTTTTATTTGTTTGCATAATAATCCCCACAAGGTATGTCATGTCTGTTTTAGAGACTGGAACTGAAAAGCTGAAAGATGATGACTTGCCCCAAAATGTGCAAATCTACGGCTGACAAAAATAGAGTTTTCCAGAAAAATGTCTAATGTTCACCCAATGGAAACTTATCATAGCAACTCCATGTTAACAGCCATCAAAATGAAACTATAGAGCTCCACATAACAGTCAGTCATGTGAAAGTATGAAATTGTACTGATGCCATCACTAAAATATTTGGGAGGTAGGATAGTATATTGCCTACCTCAATTGCATAGTTTTAATTGTGTGCTTTTCCACATTAGCACAATTCACATTACTCAAAACACAATTCTGATAATATATAGAAGAGAATGAAATGTCATTTGCATGGGTTATAGAATCAGATCTGGAAAATCTCAGTCACCGACCCCTTCCCCAGGAGTATCATCCCTCTGTTGGGTTATTGTCTAAGTTTGCCCCAATAGTTTTCTGAGTAAGTTTAGTCAGTCAAGCAGCCTCCTGCATTTGGAAGATGATTACAGGATCAAAGAGCAAGCTATGGTTAGGGAACTCACACCAGATTTCAAACAGCCACCCAAAACACTGATCAGTGTGAAATGGCTAGATCAGGGATCTGCAACCTTAAATATTCAAAGAGCCATTTGGACCCATTTCCCACAGTAAGAAAACACCGGGAGCCACAAAACCTGGGTGGGCATGGCCAGCTAGATTTCACTCACTTCCACCAGTCATATGACCCTCCTAGCCACGCCTACCCAGCCAGTCATTAGGGCATGGAACCAGTTGTTAAAAAACACCGGGAACCACAAAATCCTTTTGACATCTCTCTCTCTCCCCCTCTTTCTATCTCTCTATGTCTCTCTCTCTCTCCCCCATCTGTCGTATCTCTCTGTCTCTGCCCTGGCCGCTTCTCCATCCCTCGCCATCGCTCTTACCTTCTCAGGCCAGGCGAGGAGTGACTGGTAGAGGAGAGCGAGGGGCGGAGCCAGTGGTGGGATCACCTGACAGGGAGCCACAGCAGAGGGCCCAAAGAGCCACATGCGGCTCCGGAGCTGCAAGTTGCTGACCCCTGGGCTAGATGAAATAACTAACCTTAATTTTAGAATGGAATCACCAATTCTATCCTGACAATCCACAAAAGCAGGATTATGTCACCCCTGTCTCTTTACAAACTAGTATATTATTGGAAAAAATATACTAATTTAGACAAATATGTAGTTCCTTCATATTTGTCATATTTTCTTCCTTTTTGAGTTTCCCTTTTCTTTAAACACCATTATCTTTCTTCCTTGTTGAATTTAAACTTTCTTCCTTTTTGAACTTCTTGCCTGCTTATATGTAAATAGAGGATAACAGAGGTTGGAGGGATGTCACCTAACTTTAAATCATAACATAGACAAGCCCTTAGGCACATGAACCTCATTCTTTCAAATGACTTTTATTGGCTTTGCAGAACTGGTTGCAACTTTCCAGATCAATCTGGTTTTACTGCTTGGAGCCACCTTTATATTCTGCACGTGGCTTCTTTCCTGGTAAAGGTTGACACAAAAGGATCAGAATGTCACCTCCCAAGATGACACTGAAGCCAGCTGCTACTCACCTCAACAGATGAATTACATTGTGAGGCTAACTCCCTATGCAACAGAAAAGAGTCAGCAAGTTTTAAACTGGAATGTCTTGTTAAATTATTAATCACACTCTAATTGCACATAAATTATGGGTGATACAAGGTGCATGTATATAATTATTACAAATATACTACGGCATAAAGCATGAAGGGCCACGTGAAAAGATATTGATAAATACTGAGCAGCTGTCTTCAACCTATAGAAAACGAATAAGCATTTCCTGGCTACAGAGAACAAAGCAGAGTTGACTGAGTTGGATATATGAGTTTTCTGAAAGCCAGCTGAGATATCTTAGATGTCTTGTCCTACCAAACATATGCAAGATTAATAAAGTGAATTGCAATCCAGTCTTCTTCATCATAGCTGGCTGGAGAATTCTGGGAGTTGAAGTCCACAAGTCTTAAAGCTGTCAAGTTTGAAGACCTCTGTTCTAGAAGAAGGACTGAATATAAGAAAATGAAATAAAAATGAAATGGAAAAATCTATTATTTTGGCTAATTTTCATGGGAATCTTCAAGAAATTATATTTCAAAAATCAAAATGTATGTACGGATGTATGTATTTTGGTTACGAAAAAAATGCCATAAATATTTGATTATTTAAATTGGATGTCAATTATTATTTTATTTTTATTTATGTATATTATTACTTCTACTTTACCTCGTATCAAGCAAAACAAAGTTTAATAGTTGTAAAGAACTGTTCATGGCAAGCAGTTGTTCTGTTTCAGTTTATACTATTATTGGCTCTAAAGTCCTATTTCTTTATATACCTACAATAGGTGTTTCAATGCCTTTACAGTGCGTTTGAAAATGGTTATTTCTTATGCTTGACAAAAACTTACAAGTTAAAATATAAAATTGATAATGCATTTCCCCCCCCTGAAGGAAATAAGAAATCAAGGATGGATTTGAATTGTAGAAATTTAGCCAATAATTCTGACACAAAGCATTGCTACATCAAGGAAGAACTGCTAACCTTATGACACATACACAATAAGAATCACTATAAAAGTGAGAATAGTTGAGTGCCAGATATGGGCTTGTCTTAGTAAGGAAGAGGTATTTACGTAATCGACTAGTGAAAGACTTTGGCCAATCAATGCATTGCTTTTAATCAGTGGTGCAATCTTATATTTCCCTTTGATGTGTAATATTTACAATCCTTTGCTTCACCTTCTTCAAAAGAATGCTCAAAATAGATCCACCTTTCACAAAGAATTATACATAGAAAATAGCTGCAAATCTGGTAATGTTTCAGAGACCTAGAGTACATTAGGAAATTAATTGAAACCATAAATATAGATGATGAGCTGCAAGGCAATACAATTCGGAAAAATTGCTTTTAAACCTTTGATCATGGACTCTGAAAGCAAATGACTTCTATCACGTGTCATCTATGTTTAGCTCATATTTATCTTTATGGCTATAAACTTTCTCATGATTTTTTGTCTCTTAGTGAGCTAAAGGCAGATAAATTGAATACTTTTGCAAAAACAATTCAACAAGCAAATTTAATAAGGCTGAATTGATAGGAATCTAGTTGACAGCTTCCTGGGATGAATCTGTCCCTTGATGCAAAAATGTGTACATTAATGCAGGGGGATTAAATATCTGAGTTCCTCTAAGAAACTGCAAAATATCCAAGACAGCTAATTATTATTATTATTATTATTATTATTATTATTATTATTATTATTATTATTATTATTATTATTATGTTTTTGCAAAGAAGGTTTTAACAGAGTGGATTTTTCATGTGTTTGAGTATTCAGCTCTCCATATGGGCACTAAAATGGTTATTCCAGCAATATATCTTGTGATCTGGATAATACTATAGTTTCTAATTCTTTCAAACTAAAATATTATCAACTTTTTCAGTCTAAACTATATAATCTGAATTCAGATAAAGTGCCCCTCATAAGCCAGAAATCGAGTGTGTCTCTCTGTGTGTGTATTTATGTCAAAAATATAGTGGCCATAGTCATATGTTCATGTCCACTATCTTGATTTTTTTATTCCGACCGATTGCATATGCAGTTAGTTAAATTTGGGCTCCTTAATATATTTGAATACTAAAGCCTATCTCAGTAATGAATCACTGCAAATATCTTTCTAAACTCATACACCTTTGGTGGCTCATTGTGTAGAAAAATTACAAGAGAGTGACAATCTTCATTGATTGCCCAACATATACATCTGTAAAATGATTACTATAGCAATATGGAATAAACATTTGGGTAGAATGGATGAATTAATTTATCTAAAATATAATATATTCTTATTTTACAGACAAGCTGGTCTTTTGCTGTTACAAGCTGGTACAAGTTAGTTTTCATGTTATTTCCATCATATGGATATTGTAAGGCCCTACCAGGATATGAAAGTTGTTCAGTGCAACAAGCTGATTTTATATAGACTCATTGGTCACAAAAATATCTTTTCCATGCATTCAAGTAGCTAATTAATTATAGGCATTGAACTTAATAATGGTATGATAGCATAATAACATTGGAAAATCATCAAACTAGGGCTGAACTTTATACAGTATTTTATTCCTCACTGTGGCCAATCCAATGGATTGTCCTCAAACAACAGAGGGAAGATTTGGGTAAAACCAGATCAGATAACTTTGGAAAAACTTGCTTATCAATGTCTGAATTTGTCGAATCTAGTTTTAAACTCATACAAATTAGTACTTATCGGTACTTCTACTTTTTCTGCTAGACTTTGTATTCTGTTTGTAAGAAGGAGTTAAATTTCCTGACATAAAACTTTCCTAGGTGTTATTAAACAATCTTATTGATCATTTCCTGGTCTTAGTTGATCTGTTCTTTCATTTTGCAATATATTTCAGTGGAGCCTCACATTTTGATGTTAAATAATCTGCAACATTATTAATATATTTATCCTTTTATTTTTTTTTAGTATCTCATCTATTGCCTCCTGTTTTAGAAGTTTCACCTTTTCCCTAATCCCTTTGTAGATTAATGGGAATAAGATTATGCTTTGTGTGTCCCATTTATATCTATTCTGAATATAATAGTATTATGGTAACAGCTTTCTATAGCTTCTACTGTATTTATATCTTAAACCAATTCATGATTACCCATCTAGTAGGTTCTAAGGTCAACTAATGATCATTTCATGGTCATTTCTCTTGTTAATTCCAATGTCCACTGTTCTTATTTAGATTCTTTCAGCAGAATTCTTTTGATATTTGTTGATTTATGGAAAGTTCCGATGAACTTCTGTAAATGTCTTAGAACTTGATTCTAATTCAAGTCTTTTAGTGGAGAGTAATAAAATCCATAGTTTAGTTAGTGAGAAATGCATGGCTCCCTTACCTAAGGATTAGAAAAAAATATATGCACAGAGTAATCAGCCATATGCAGACTTATCATATGAACAGAGGTATTAATAGGCTGTTTAGGGAAAGAGATAAAAATGTAAGGGATTTATCCACTAAATTTCTAAAAAATATTTATTCATGCCAAACAAAGCAGTTTTTGCAGTCCTAATTCTTGCTCATAGAGCAAAATGGATCTTGAAAATGGATCATTTTATTTTATAGTCTTTTTGACTGCAGTGCTACAGCTGTTTAATTTTAGAATTTGGGGGCAGTATTTTTATACTATTGCTCTTCCACTCTTTTATAGCCTTATAATAAAAAGTAGTACAATAATCATATATAAGTATGAACATGTATAGTCATTATCTTTTCCCCCAACTTACGATTTTATAAACAAGAAGATGAACAGATAACTGGCACCATACCCAACATGTCCATGTCAGCTAAGTTTGGCAAAATGCTTGTTTCTTATGGCCACATTACTTATCATAGTTTCTGATAATATGACGGAACCCAAGGCTATAGGTCCCAGAAAGAGCCTCTGATACCACATTTATTGTATTATTGTTTGGAGCTAAGTTTGAATTTCAGATCTGACTATTGAAGCATTCAATAGTCAAAATATGTACATAAGAAAAAAGTGTATTATACAATAAATGACTAGCATTACTATGAAAAATATTATGTGGCCCTAAAGTTCTTAGCTATGTAGTGCTTCAGATTTGATCTATAAATGGTACATCAGAGCAGGGGTAAAATGCTACCGGTTGGACCGGTTCAGGCGAACCGGTAGCGATAGCGGTGGGTGGTTCAGAAAACCAGTAGTGACGGCAGTGCGAGGCTCCGCCTACTCACCTGGTCGTTGTTACTTCCTGGTTTTAACCAGGAAGCAACCTGTTTTTTAACCCTCTGGGCATGCGCAGAAGGATTTGCGCATGTGCAGAAAGTCCGTGCGAGCATGTGACACGTGCACACACTTCCAAACCGGTGGGGAAGGTAACTAGATTTTACCCTTGCATCAGAGTCTGCAGAATGTAGCATCATCTATTCTCAGGATCACATGGCTGTCATAAAATATGGCCAATAGTTAGTTCATGTTCCTACATGGTTCAGAAGCAGCATTTAAGAATATGAAATTTTTTACAGATCCAGTAACCATTATATAAATTATTTTATTTTGCTTAGGGACATACATGTAGCAAGTATCATACATGTAAATTATATTTTAGAACTGATTATCAATTGTAAACCAGGCAACAATATTTTTTTTAAAATAATAAATGGATAGCATTAATCATGGTTTCCTATTTTATTTTATTTATTTATTTATTTTGTCACATTTCTATGCCGCCCAACTCCCAAGGGACTCTGGGCAGCTTACAACAAAGAATAAAACAATGCGAACAATCCCATAAAAAATGTTAAAAAGAAAAACATTAAAACTTTAAAAACTTTAAAAACATTAAAACACATGCACTCCTATTCGTGGCTGGGTCTCGCAAGATCATTTTTTTTTTTTTTAATAATTTGATTTATATGCCGCCCTTCTCCGAAGACTCAGGGCGGCTTACAATGTGCTCAGCAATAGCCTTCATCCTTTTGTATATTTATACAAAGTCAGCTTATTGCCCCCACAAACTGGCTCCTCATTTCACCTACCTTAGAAAGGATGGAAGGCTGAGTCAACCTTGAGCCTTGGCGAGATTCGAACCCTGCAGTAATTGCAGGCAGCTGGTCTTAATAAGCTTAATAACAGGGTGCCTTAAACCCCTGTAGTACCAAGGCTCTTATAACGATTATAACGAGATCAACGGCCCCAGGCCTGCCGGAAGATCCAGGTCTTCACCACTTTGCGGAAGGCCAATAGGGTAGGGGCGGTCTGGACCTCAGGAGGTAATTGGTTCCAGAGAGCTGGAGCAGCCACAGAGAAGGCCCTCCCCCGCGGACCCACCAGTCGACATTGTTTAACTGACGGGACCCGGAGGAGACCGACTCTGTGGGATCTTACTGGTCGCTGGGAGCTATGTGGTAGAAGGCGGTCTCAAAGATAGCCTGGCCCTGAGCCAAATAGGGCTTTAAAGGTAATGACCAACACCTTGAATTGCACCCGGAGACCAATAGGGAGCCAGTGCAGCTCATGGAGAATTGGTGTAATGTGGGTGTATCTAGGTGCACCCACTATTACTCGTGCCACTGCATTCTGGACCAACTGTAGTCTTCAAACACTTTTCAAGGGTAGCCCCATGTAGAGCGCATTGCAATAATCCAACCGTGAGGTGTCAAGGGCATGAGTGACTGTGAGGAGAGCCTCCTGATCCAAGTAGGGTCACAATTGGTGCACCAGAGGAACTTGTGCAAAGGTCCCCCTAGCTACAGCTGTCAGATGTTGTTCCAGTCTCAGCTGTGAGTCTAGAAGGACACCCAAATTGCGAGCCTGTTCTGAAGGGAGCACTTTCTCACTCCCCAGAACCAAGGACAGACAATTGACATAGTCTTTAGGGGGCAATACCCAGAGCCCCCACAAACTTGTCTGGGTTAAGTCTGAGCCTGTTGACTCCCATCCAGATCCTCTGATAAACAGTCTCTGTTGACTATAATAATTATTAAATACAGAAACTAATAGGAACTATTATTAAAAGCATATTATTAAAAGATTAATTGAGAGAGGGAATAACAGAGAGAGGGATTTAACAAAATAATAAAGAGTTAATATCAAGGATAAATGAAATGAAAAATTATATAAAAAACAGCATTCAAAGAAGACAGGCAATTCCTGAAAGTTGTACTCTGGACCTAATTTTTAATCATATGGGAAGGAGACCATACCCATCAGGAGCACTTCATAAGTTTCACCTAAATGGAGTGCTTCCTATGACCAATATCTGATAAAAAGAAATCTCAGAGTGGATGAAATCACAATTAATATTATACTACAATACTTTGTGTTCATATGAGGGGGAAAAAAGTAGTAATTCTCTTTAATGCAGAGCTGTAAATGAGAGAACCAAGCAGGGACCAATTGCCTGTCTTGCTTCCACCCAGGCTGATAAACCTTATAAATGTTTTTATTATGAAATTGGCTTTGTTTTCAGCATATTGTTCATACTGTAAATCTTTGTTTGCCAGAGAAAAAGCATATGCAATGTTTGGTTATTATTGCTATTCAATGTTTTAATGTGAGAAATGTGCTGTGAGAGTCTCATTTTTCAGAAACCTAAGCAAATGCTTCTGCAAATATATGAAGAACAGCATGCAAGAATGTTGGCATGGACTAATCTTTAGGGCTTATAATTTGATCAATGTACTGAATATCCTAATTTTAAAACTATATGTATATAAGGTTTTTTACACTGGTGAATAGTGCTAGTGAATCAAGCTGAGAATTTCTATTTAATAGGAAAGGGCACAGACAAAAATGTGAACATATATATTTGATTATTTGTAAAACTGCACACCCTAAGAATTTAATTTATAATGCAGGTATTGGGAAAATGTGTGAATATTTATGCAATTGCTAAATTTTTAAATAGTAGGGCCAGATAGAGCTTGTGGTCATTAAGCTGAAACATTAGCCAAACCAACATTGTCCAGTTTTAGTGGATTCTGAAAAATGAACGTTATGCTGTTTTACATGAGACATCCAACAGGTAGCATGACTAACCTCTGAATTGCAGCTGAATCAACACTTGGGAAGTGAAAAACTATACCTTTAATTATAAGTGCATTAAAAGTTTCACATGTATTAAAATTGTGTTCTCAAGTATGATTGTTCACCACAGCATAATTACAAAATTTCTCTGGTTAGGTATTTGTTAAGTATGTAGTGGCCACAGCTCTTCTCAGCTGGTATAATATTTGTCTTACATAATAGTTATAGATTAGACCTAGATTAGAGCAAAAGGTTGGTTCAAATAAACACTTTAATGCTTACACATTCATGTATTTCTTCCATTTCTTTCTCTCTGTACATCCTTAAATTGTATTATATACTAAGCATTGCAAGTTCCTGTATGTCTGAGTTGACTATCAGTTGCGTTGAGGAAGCACTTAGCAAGCATTCACTTGTCAGGCATGGATTTTTGTGTCTCTTAGCAAGGCACAATATAGGAAAAATAAGGTGAAGTAATATGATACCTTGTTTAGAAATGCTTGTTCATATAAATATTTAGAATGCTTTATCATTCCAATCTAAGTAGTTCTCAACTTTGCTGCATTTTGTTTTACAGAAATAAAGCGGGTTTTCTACCAGTCATATTAAATTTTCATTTAACAAAATTTCAAGGCCTAATGTGATTGTAAGATGCATTGTGTCAATCTAAAAGAGTGCATATTGATCAATTGTCAAACCATCCGTAAAAGGGCAGTCAAAAAATAAAGAGGAAAATTTACTCCATCTCCTATTTGCTTAAATAGGAATATATAATACATTTCTTTTAGTCCCCCTGTTTTTAGATCTTCTATTTTCTGTCCTTCAGCTTCTAACATCCATATAAATTTGTGCTGTCTGAATCAGTGGTGGGTTCGCACCGGTTCTATAGAACTGGTAGTAAAACTGGCGGGAGGCTCTGCCCACCGGCCCCATAGTCGTCAGAACATGTCTGCACATGCGCAGAAGAGCGCATGTGCACACAAGCGAAGCGCGTGCGCAACCGCATTGCGAACTGGTAGTAAAGGTAAGTAGAACCCACCCCTGGTCTGAATCATTCATTTTTGTTACAGTTCTGACTACCCGGCTGGATCCACTCTGTGTATTTAATCACATCCTTCTTCTTTATGCCTTCTGCATTTGGATATTGTTTCCTTACATGAAAAAAAAAACCTTTATGTCTTCATTATTTCAGTATTTTATAAGAATCAGCTATATGTATTTTTAAAAAACTTTATATACATAACTGGTGATATATATGTAAATGAGTAATTAGCTTCTTATGGTATATTCCTTTCTGGAATAAAAAGAATCTAAAGGGAGGATTAAAATATACAAAAGAAAGAGACCTTTGTCTTAGTTGAGCAATAACCTGTCTCTGAACATTGGTTTATAGCAGTGGTGGGATTCAGCCAGTTTGCACCACTTCGGCAGAACCGGTTAACTTTCTGAGCAGCTTGGTGAACTGATTGTTGGAAGAAATCATTAGGGCAGAGAACTGGTTGTTAAATTATTTGAATCCCACCACTGGTTTATAGCAGGGGAGGGCAACTATGTCCCTTTTATGACTTGTGGACTTCACCTCCCAGAATTCCTGAGCCAGTCATGTTAGCTCAGGAATTCTGGGAATTGAAGTCCACAAGTCATAAAAGGGACATAGTTGCCCACCTCTGGTTTATAGGGATTATAATTCTGGGAAATGCCTTGAAGGCTTAATGATTTCTGTTCTGAGCTAGGCTTCCCCAAAAAGTACAAAGCAGAATCCTGGTCCTGACAAAACCCCTTTTATTAAAAAAACAGTGAATTCCTCTCATTCACCTTCAGCAAAGTCTTTCAAGGGAGAATTTATGGTCACAGACCTTATCTGGCTTGGAGAGCTGCCAAGCCGATATCTTCAAAAGAGTCTTGGAGAGTCACGGACCAATTAGGCAAACTAATTGTCTCCTGCAAACTCCACTTCCCTTTTGCTCCTCTTTTATTCCCTCTGGGAGGCCATTCATCGTCCACCTGTGGCCTTACTCCCAAGTCAACCCTTGTTCTGTAGCTGTTCCCTTTGTCTGGCAACTCTGTGCATGCTCACACTGGGAACAGGCTCCAGCTGTTCGTCTGCCTCACTGATGTCTGACTCTGAAGGCAGCTGATAACTGGCATCCGGCCCTGGCCTCCTCTCTGCCTCTCATACAGAGCCCTCATCAGAGTCTTCCCCAGACTCCAGGACTGGGCCATGTTCCTCCCCAATCTCCTCACTGTCCGAATCTTCTGCCAGCTCTGCTGGCGGGCCACAACAATTTCTGAAACCAAGTCAGTGACCAGATTGCTAGTCTGTGACTGCACAGTGAAGGGCTGTTGATGTTGGATAGATGTAATTATCAGCTTCAGCTGGAACAACAAGAAGAATAGAAAAATATTAATATTTTTACATTTTCTTTTCTATTTTCCTTTATCCCAGAAATAAGTTGCATGTGTTTAGTTCAACGGATGAAAATTGTTGCATTTGGAAAACATTCAGGCAGGAATATTCTTAACTTTCCCAGACTTGGGGAATAGAAAGGCCTAGAACAGGGGTGTCAAACTGGTGGCCCATGGGCCAGATGCATCACATGCAGGCCAACCCACCCCAGCTTCATGAAGGGAAAAAACATCATAAAATGTCACGTGATGTGATGGTGCGATGTGATGGTGCGAGTTGACATCCTTGGCCTAGAATAATGTGATTTTTGCTGTTTGATTTTTGTGACTTTTCAGATGGGCTGCTCTTCCTGTATTAGCTGTGGCAACTGTAACATGACAGTGAATAGCATCTTATATTTTTCTTTGAAATCAAAATAAGCTACTTACTCCTAGGAAATAAAATAATTGCAGTAATGTCATATTGTGTAGTACATTATTTACACATATTAAGAGGAGCACAGAAGAAATCTGTCCTCAGTTAATTTTCATTACATTTTTTTTAGTGCTGCATTCTGTTACAGAATTCTTCATATGGCGTAAAAGTAATGAAAATTGAAATAGCTTGGAAAATATGTTTCTACAGTTTGGAGTAATATTTTTTAAGTAGTGCTTTTACTCAAGCCTTTCTAATCATTCGCTAATTAAAATTTCCAGTCCAAAAACTCTGAGTCTATCCTTAGGCAGAATGTTTCAAAATGTCTGCCAGATTTACTCATGACTTTAAACTTCCTTAGAGCTTTCCATTTTGCCTCAGGATATAAAACCTCAGAACCTTTGAACTATTTTTTTATTCCTATGAATTGCCCATGCATTCTTGTTTCTTGCTGCTGCTCTAAATAAAGATCCTTGGTTCATTCTTAATCAAGACTAAACACACATATGTACTGTAATTCCCTTTTCTACTCAATTTTGTTGGATAATCCAGATCTGTTTAACAACCAATATTATTGAACTGTTTATTGCACACAAGTTCAGTAAGCAGCACACAACTTCAGAAGACACGAAGAATATTTTGACATTGTACAGTCTTAACTTTGCAAGTAGAATTGCAAGAACTAGGGCAGTTTTCACAAGAAAAAAACACACATATATTTTAAATAAATGCTGATCTTTCCTTTGAGAGAGAAAGAGTTTTGGATAAAAGGGGAAGGAGAGTCTGGTTTACATGCCTCAGCTTTGAGAGTCAGGAGTTCAGCAAGAGAAGAAAATTAAAGGAAAAAGGAGAGTGAAAAACAAGAAAATATGTAACAGATAGATTGTAAGGAAGAAACACAAACCAAAAAAGAAAAAGAAGCAGAAAACCAGCCTATATCTGAAGATTAATATTAGATATGTATCAGAGGTGGGTTCTATTTACCTTTACTACCGGTTCACAATGGGATCTCATGAGCAGATCGTCAATGACGACATCCAGGGCGGTGGGTGGGGCCTCCGGCTGGTTTTACTACCAGTTCTTGCAAACCAGTCTGAACCGGGGGCAACCCACCACTGATATATATGTGTGTGGGAGTTGTTATCTTTCTATCACATTATCCTGGTTCTCAAAGGTTGCACGTAGGTGGAGCCTTCTGAAATTCACAGGAGGAGAAAAAAAAAGGAGGCCCATAAGTTTCAATAACTTCTCACTGGTGACTTAGCTCAATGTATTACTTTGCATCTTGGATTCTTTCTAGGCCAGTTCAAGGAGATTAGTACTTTGATTTGTACCCAGCTGATCAGGCAAAGTGAGCTAACTTCCAGACCATGGAACTCAACTCAGGAGAAGCTGCCAAAGGGACCAAAAGAACCAAAGAACTCAACTCAGGAGAAGCTGCCAAAGGGACCAAAGAACCAATACTTCTGAGGAGGCCACATATTGGAGAAGCTAAGTTTAGCTTGCAGAAGGTACAGAATTGAACAGTTCAGAAGAACACATTGATAGATTTCTGCCTGCTTCATGGTCAAATTAATCTGGACAAGTTAATTCTAGAGGTCTCTAAGAGACCTGACTTCCGGACCTTTCTTTGGAATAGGTAATGGCTTAAAAGGAGTGGGAAACTCCAAAACTGGCCAATATCAAAATGAAGGTTTCTTCACAGCGAGACAAATTGTGTCTGTCCAATGTGGAATATTTAGAAGATGATCCTATTTCCCAGGTATAAATTCACAAAAACCTTCCCAGTTCTGATTGTTATTCAAGGTAAATATACTAATTTTGTATGATGTAAGGCTGAGCTTAATTTTTTTTATAAAACCTGAAAGAATGAAGTGGATTGGCAGTACCAAATTTCAATTTTGTATTATCAAGCCAGCTGTCTAATTAGGATTACCAACTGGATTTATATCACTTTGTGGCTGAGTTGTATCTCCAGAGAGGACAGGACTCCCAGATGGTTTCTATAAAATACCTTTGAACTGTAGAAATATGAAAGTGCTGAAAACATTATTCAGTCATAAGCAGTGGATTTCAAAATTTTGTTTACTTATTGTCAAATAAGTAAGTACCGCCAATCTCACTCACAGTATTAAATGCATTATTATTATTATTATTATTATTATTATTATTATTATTATTATTATTATTATTTCAATTTATATACCGCCCTTCTTCTATTGGACTCAGGGCGGTGCACAGTCAAGGATAAAAACATACCAATACAAAATTTAAAATCAATTAAAAGAATTATACAGCATAATTTTTGCATAGAATAAACATGGAAAAATAATAGGTCCCAATTAATTTCCCTTTGCTTAAACATTTACTTTAATGAAGGTGAATACATAGTAAAAATTGACTAGGGGCAAGATAGTAATCTGTACAAACTGAAAGACCAAGTTCTTGGTAAAATAAAGATAAAATCTTTCAAGTTTTTCCCCCTTGGAATAGACAAAAATATTTCACTGTTTTCAATATCCTCAAATAAGGATCATTGTTGAACAGAAATTATCAAAGAAGATGGAATATTGAGATACTTGACTGAATTTGAAAACTTACAACACAATATTCAGAACACCTGTTGAACCTATCTACCAGTTATTAAAACTCAGAAACCAAACAAGTTAAAGACTATGTGATTAAATCAATGCAGAAATTAAATAGGACACTTGACATTCAAGAATAGCAAGAATAATGGAAGACACATATTAAATTGATGGTGAATAGCAACAATATTTTACAGTATAAGGTAAGGTATTTTACAGTACAGTATATCACTGTGCTACTGATTGCCAAAACAGTTGATTCAGTTTCCAAAAATTGTCTGAAATGTAATTATCAGTTGGATCATTCTTCCAAACAGAAATGCTATAAAGCTCAAAAAATTTGGAAAATTGTATTATATACTGAAGCACATTTTATAAGTTAAATTATTTTTCCTGCCAGCTGTTTTACAATTAAATGTAACCAACCCTTATGCCCTTAACACAACATTCTGAATTGGCTTTGTATATGGTGACAACTGCCAGGATACATTATGCCCTTAATTAAAATGCCAGATAGTTTGCTCTTTAGAAAAACAGGACACTAAATTGTGGGAATATGCATCACTGTCAAAATATTGTATTTGAAAAATAAGTCTGATATAGAATTTAATTCAATTTAAAAATCATTCAATCGTTATTGTTCTAAATATGTGCTTTTACCAAATCCAGAATTTGGGTTTCTTTTAACATATTGTTTTTTTTTTAATTCATTAAATAAGCATAGAATTTTTACCATGTTTCTCTGAAAATAAGACCCTGTCTTATATTTTTTTGAACCCTGAAATAAGCGCTTGGCCTTATTGCCATGCGCTCAAAAGCCCGATTAGGCTTATTATCAGGGGATGTCTTATTTTGTGGGAAACAGGGTAGATTAGATAGTCTTTTTTCTTAATTCTTCATTCTGAGTTATTCACTTTGACTAGCTAGTTTCATTAATTTATGTACACCTTGTAACTTGCTTTTTTGCTTTTTTAATTCTTTTCTACTTTTTTGTTAATAGTATTAAAAATTACATTAATATGAAATATTTAAAATTAAATAAATACAATATAATTAGAACACACACTCACATACTTACATCCCCTCAAAAAAGGGAAGGGAAAAGGGAAGAGAGAGATGCACACACACAGAAAGGAAATTTATCTTTAGCAGTGTTTTATTTCTGGCAATACTGTCATGGAATGAAGACTTTTCTATCTGAACAAGTCCCAAATGGTACAGCACTGGGATTCAAGAATAAGAGTCTTTCAGGACAAGGGGAAAGAAAGGTCTTTCTGAATAAAATTTGGAGGTTGTTACAGTTTTTATATTCTGAATAAACATTTGATATGGCTTCTTCAAAATTTATGCTTCAAAAATTTATGCTACTTCTGGAAGATTTACAAATTCCCAAGTCCTGCTGGAGAGGTTTTGATGTTCAAAGTATGACTTTTAAGATATGGGTTCATTATGTTATTTTAGAATTATGTAGGATTATTGTTATTTTTATTAATAATAAATTAGTGTACTATTATTAATAAAAACATTATTTATTATTTTAATAAATTGCTACTGAATATTCAATTAATATTGAATATTAATAATTAAATAACTTAATTATTTAAATAATTAAATTAACTTGCTACTGAATATTCAAGACAACATAATATATGCACCCGCATATGCACATATACATGCAAAAGCGTAATAACAAACACATTCAAAAAACATAAGTAAAATCATTCAAGAAAGAGAGTACAATCCAATCTATTAAAACAAATTTTAAAATCAATTTTAAAAGTAGGATTCTACCAAAATCTGCAACAATGGCCAAAGCTAACAACTAGAAGAATGCTTCAGATTTTTGGATCCACAACCAAAATATTTTGCTTAAAGCATCCCAATGCTTATAAGTTATCTGTTAAAATTTTGAGTTAAATGATCATTTCAATAATAAAATCTGATGCAATGTAAGACTCATTAATCAGTGTCAGTACCTTCAGGAAATTATCTGAAGGTTGAGTAAAATAAATACGATCAAATTTATTATATTGTCTTGAAATAAAATAGAGATGAGCAATTTTATTTTTTATATTTCAGGAAAATAGAATTTCAATTCTGCAACATTGTAAATAAATCCAAGTTTATGATTTTGGCTTTTTAAGTGGGATCAAGCAAAAAGTCATAGTTCAGTCATAATTTAAAATAATTCATGGTTTCCTTAATTTATAGATAATTTTGTTGGTTGTTTGAAGTTACGATGGACTTTCCTAGGGCTACTTATGACTCAGAATTGAAGTTTCTATGCCTGCCACTTACCCGGCTGCCACTCCCTGGCAGTCATATGACTGCCTTTTGGCTGCTTGGCAACTGGCCCACATTTATGGCCATTTACAGCATCTTGCAGTCACACAGTTTTGATTTATGACATTTACTTCTGCTTTCCAGCAAAAAAAAAAAGCCTTAATAATTCCAGGTTTAATTATGATTGTAAGTCAAGGACTTTCTGTATTTAGCCTAGTCTCTAAATGATAAAAGTCAAACAAGGGTGATCAAAGACTGTGTATGATTTTATTACTTTTTTCTGATAAATCAAAATTCATAAGAATTCCAATTGTGGTGTAAGACTGACTAAATGAATCAGATAACTTTTTAAATAAGCAGTAGAAATATCTACTAGACATGACAGATGGCCTGAAGTATGTAATTTTAAAAAGCTTAATAAAACCATTAGAGGTCAAGATTTTTTTTAACTTCTGGAAATTTCAGTATTTATTTTGACTAAGCAGAGTTGCTTCCAAATGTCTTTATGGTCTGGTTATTCAGAAGTTCTTAAATCTACCATCTCATCTTCTATAAATTCCTTCCTCATGCAACAAATGTTTGGTACAAAGCTGTATAAATTAACTATATTTTAACACAATTTCATAAGCTTAAAATTGAATAAAAATGTTGTTCCAAATAAGAGTATGGTTTAAATTTTATGGCTTTAAATTCATTGATAATGTAGTAATGAAGAGTTATATCAAGTACTTGCCAACAATTAGAAGACGCTTTCTATTTTGAACGAAAACAAAGTGCAAAAGCAATCAACTTTCAATTTTGTCATGGCATAATTCACAAAAATGTGAATTATGTGTACATCATTAATTCAAATGTACGAATTGACTTAGTCTATTTTACATGAGTAGGTATATACATTGTATAATTTTTGTAATACAAAACAGCTCAAGTATATTTCCTTATGAAAACATACATACTACATTCACATTTAGTTATTACATTATTATGTAATAACACAATAATGTAATTCTACTGAAATAATTAATTACTCTAATTAATTATTCTAGTTCAGAAATCTTCAGAATTATCCCAAGGAAATTACAGACCATCAGAGTCCCAGGTTTGAAATTTTCTTCTATATTTCAAGTTAAACATTTGTAAAAAGAACATAAAATTTCACTTGGTGTGGAGATCACAGAGGAAGTAGAAACCATATTTAATGACTCACTATTTATCCATTTCATGTTTATGAGTAACATCTAAAGATATTTGTCATACAAATTATGTCAACATGTATACAGTATGACTTACAGGGCTGAATATAATTTGTGGTATTTGAGCAAGCTGCTGGCTATAAAAGAAATAAGCAAAGGCCATTCTAGGATTACTATGTTTGAACTTTCTAAAAAAAGAGATTTTTCTGCATTGCACTAATGGAGTATTATATGGACTCCCTCATTTTATTCTGACAATAACACTCAGAAGGAGTGATTGGCTCAAAGTCAGTCAGTGAATTTTATCATTAGGTGAACACTCAAACTTGGATTCTTCTGATAAGGGTAACACATTCACACACGCACACACACACATTCTGCACACTATGAAACCTGTCCCATTTCCTGCTTGTGGCATAATAGTAAAAGTAATAGTGGTGCAACAGCAACAACTACAACAATAATAACTGACAGAGAAAGGCTGTCTCTTATCTAGGGAGAGGTAGTTACTAGAATAGTACTCTCCTTACTAGGAGAGTAAGAAAGACTAAGAAAGAGAGGAGCTGAGTTGGATTCTGGAGCTGGTATCTACAGCCATTAACAAAAAAGATAGATATGATACTGGATAGGCAGGCAGCAAAGAGACATAGTAATTATAAGTAGTGGATGTATGGGGAGCAGCAGACTGTTGCCAAGGTGGATAGATAAGAGAAGTGGAAAGTTGGAAAACTAAAAGAAAGAGTGGGCAGACATGTACAAAGCAGAAGAAAGTTGGCCGTTATGGTGGATGCAGTGAGTGGTTCAAAGCAGTGGTGGGTTTCAAAATTTTTTACTACTGGTTCTGTGGTGTGGCTTGATGGGTGTGGCTTGGTGAGCATGGCTTGGTGGGCATGGCAGGGGAAGATTATTGTAAAATGTCCATTCCCGCCCCATTCCAGGGGAAGGATACTGCAAAATCCCCAATTTCTTCCCAATCAGCTGGGACTTGGGAGGCATAGAATAATGGGGGCGGAGCCAGTCAGAATTTTTACTACCAGTTCTTTAAACTACTCAAAATTTTGGCTACCAGTCCTCCAGAACTGGTCGGAACCTGCTGAAACCCACCTTTGGTTCAAAGGCTGTTCCATGATTTTTACTGATAATAATTTTGACCTCTAGGTAAAGCGTGTTTTTCTTTCTAATAAAAAATAAAATTTACTATAAGTGGTCATTAAAAAATCAATATAAATTTATGTTATTGTATTTTTTCATAATTAGAAGACAAAGCAGAGTAAATGGATAGGCAGAATGGCAAACCATTATATGGAATAATCCTTAAAGAACAGAATGTTTTACATTTTATTTTAGATATATGTTTTATAGTTACCAGGTTGATCTGGTAACCTTGGGTAAGATCTGTAGCTTGATGGTAGAGAACATAGTTTGCAGGTCAAGCCTGCATTTGGCATAGAGTAGAAAAGAATCTAGCTGGAAATCTAATTTTTAAATTCTATATTCTAAACCTTTTTACTGGCTTTTACATTTCCTATATCTATATATATTTATGCAGCCAAATATAAAATATATAATATTTTTCTTTCATACCTTATACATTCTATAAAGGTATATTATCCTGTGTAATGTGTCTGACACAAGTTCTGTGATATGTATTTTTCTAATATTTGCACAAAAGATATACTTCAGTGCAGCGTTGCAACTATATGGAATTTGATACTTAAGCTGTGTAATACGTTGCATTTTCCTATCTGCAATTTTCTTCATATTCCAATATTGCAAATAGCTCTACATATTCTTTTGAAACAGAATTGAATTGTGTAGCCTAACCTGCCAGAAATAATTTCAGTTAAGAAAGCAAAAAGCCTTAGGTGCAAACATTTTACATTTAATTGTTTCAGGGGTGAAATGCTCCCGGTTTGGACTGGATTGCCTGATCCGGTAGCGATGGCGGCGGGTGGTTTGGAGAACTGGTAGCAAAAATTCCTGCGCCTCCCTCCCCATGCCCAGCTGAGCCATGAGAATATCAGAGGCTGTTTTTTTACTTTTAAAAGCATTTTTTCTACAACCTCTTCAGCCGAAAAAATGCTTTTAAAAGTTTTTTTTTAAAAAGCCTTTGATGATCGCACGGCTCAGCTGGGATCATCAGAGGCTTTTAAATGCATTTTTTTCTGCAACCTCTTCTGCTGAAGAGGTTGTAGAAAAAATGCTTTTAAAAGTAAAAAAAAAAAAGTTGGCCACACCCATCCAGTCACATTACACCCCCTCCCCCCCACCAAGCCTCCCCCACAGAACCGGTAGTAACAAATTTTACATTTCACCACTGCATTGTTTCATAACTGGGTAAAAGGATACCATGAAAGGATATTTAGATATTTAGGAATAACTTAACATTATAGCTTTATTATCCACCATAGTTAATAAAAATGTAGGATATCCTTGGAGAACTGAATGTATTATTGACATAAAACAAAATCAGAGAATTGGAGATTTTTTTGCCCAAAGGTTATTGAAATCTTTGATGTCCAAACAGCATAGCCAATAGAGTGGGATGCCTGGAGTCCTAGTTGTCCACCAGAGTGTCAACTCCAATAGGATAGAAGTTGTTTCTTTCTGGCTACATCATGCTTCACCAGACTAAGTGAATGCTAGAGATGGCTTCATAAACCTTCAGTTGAAAATGTTAAAAGTATTTGATGGAATGACCTACTTCTCATGCAATTTCTTTGCTGCTCTTCTTTTTTTAAAAAACCCAACTAGCTATTGATTTGCTTGGTTTTCAGAACTAAGGATTTTCCACAGTCTACTCAAACAAAAGCATATAAAATGCTGCAAGGTCAGTACTCCCTATAGACAATCCAATATAATCAAACTACAATTCAAGGGTTAGCTAGGTAATAGCTAAAAAATTGTTGGCTCTCTTTGTCTTTTCTGTTTTTGATTCCCTCACTGCAAGAGCGAACAGAATATAAAATTGAACTGTATGATTTGGGAGAACAAATCTTTGCATCAACTGTATTATTTGACTGGGCTGCAGCTACTGTATCTTGGTTGAGAAAATAATATATTAGTAGAGACCTACAACAGTCTTTTTTCTTCTTTTCCAATTTGAAAAAAAGAATCCCAAACCCAATTCATTTTGTCCCAAATCTAGTTGATCTAGTTCTGCATTTGCTTCTGACACCCAGTTCTAACAAAACATTTTCATACATATTCTACTACAGATTTTCTTTCTTTCTTTTTTTTTTTTTTTGAGGAAAATTCCAGTGCCAACACTAGCAAAATATTTTGACTCCTTGCAAACATTGGTTTATTTTAAGACTAGTAGTTTTAGCAAGGCATTGCTTCGGTAATTAAATGTGCCTCTCTAAGGCTACTATTACTTGAGTGAAATAGCCACTAAACTAAGAGGAACTCATTTTTGACTAGAAAGTAAAGAATTGCATTAACTTAGTTCTGTTGAAAAATTTAACTGAACAGGCACCAATTATTTTCAGCATTGCCATACACTACACATATTTTTGAATCTTATAACTTAAGAGGTAATTTTATAAAATGATATATCATTGGTAATGGTATATGACACAAGACAAATTAACTAAGATGAATAAAGATAGTACTAGTCAATTTTGAAAATATGAAAAACATGAAATCACATTTTACCATGCATGGCGGAATTGTGAAAAAAGAAAAAGGATATAAATGTATATATTGATACAAGAAATTTAAAAATAAATGTGAAATCAGAATTTTTCTTATTGGACTTTTGTATAACTTTCATATTGTGAATGGCCATATATTATGTAGTGCACGTGAAATTAAATTATTATGAATTTCCCTTATATTTTTTTCCTTATTCCATCCCTGAAGTTTGAATGAAACCCTGAAAGTCACAGTCCAAAAATAATAGATGAATCCAGGATAAATAGCTTTTTAGCTACTTGAGATTACACTCTGAGGGGAAAAAAGAATAACTGTTGTTAACTGTTGTTATTTGGGACCCAAGGTATAGGCACAAATTAATATAACCTCTTTCCCTCCTACTCCTCAGGCAAATACAGCATTAAAAAATGAAATAAATTGTTTAAGCCATCTCTAGTTGGAAGCATAGCACCCCACAACCTTACCCTGGTGAGATCCATAAACAAGAGAAAAGCTTTCTAGAAATTACATCTTCAGTTATCACTATTTATAGGTAGGGAGAAGACAGAGGTCAGTGGCAGAGGTCAGTGGGAGAGACTGTTCCCCAAATTTCTCAAAAAAGGTGTATCAGCAATATTTTCTTTCAAGAACATCTTGATGGTTGGGCGAATGTACTAATGTCATGGTGACAAGGGTACAAATCAGGTTCTCCTGCTAGTTCCTCCTTCACCAGGTAAGATGATAATTAGTCAAGGTCAAAGTTGGAAAATGCACTTCTGTACCATTAACTTCAGTTGCCGCTTTAGTAGGAACAATTAGTCCAGGAGAATTTCAGATCATGGACCAACTATGCTTCTTTGTTGAAGAAACAACACAATAGTCATAGAATCCTGATTTGTCAACAATACGTCTAACAACAGCACTCTCAGTGTTTCTCAGTGTTTCATGCCTGGTTTTGATCAGTGTCTTTATAAAAATGAATGCCATCTTCAAACAATGCTTTCAATTCCCCATTGAAAGCACACTGGTTTGTGTCAGAGTTTTTTGATTAAATATTAAGCTCCGATGGTATAAACTCCTAATTTGTTTTATTTATTCTGAGTTTTTTCCCCCTCTTCCTCTTTTTCTTTTTGTGACTTTCTACTTCCCTCTTTTTGAAAAAATCTCATTACAGGTTAACTGCAGTTTTATAGGAAGAAAATGAATGATCTAGATATACAGACGGTGAAAATGGATTTTACATTTGCTGGAAATAGCAGGGTTATTTTTGTAATAGTATGGGATAAGCATTATTAAAGGAATGTTTTTGTTTGTGGAGGGTTTTTTTTTTAGATCAAAACTCAATACAATAATCGACAGGGGATGGCAATATCAAAAGAAGGCATTCAGTGTTGTATTTGTAGTCTTAGTAATTTCTCAGAAGACTCAGCCATGTAAGATATATAGAATAGAAAAGAAAAAATGTGCAACGCATTTGGTTTTTCTAAACTCTCAACTGTTATTGAGATACACTTTTATTTATTCAGATGTTTTAGCTCAAATGCAGTTCTGAAACAATGAAAAATGAAAGGCAGCTATCTTTTAGAAAATGATACCGGTTGTAACACATGTGCTTTATTGAACATGTTGGATATTCTAACCACATTTCTAGAGAGGGAGGGAGGGAGGGAGGGAGGGAGGGAGGGAGGGAGGGAGGGAGAGAGAGAGAGAGAGAGAGAGAGAGAGAGAGAGAGAGAGAGAGAGAGAGAGAGAGCGCATTGTTCACAATAATAATTCACATTAATTTATGCAAGATAAACATAGATGTATTTCAAACCCTCCTGTGCAGTTATGAATGTATTTCTAGCTATGACTATGGAACTCAAAGTAACAAACATTTAAAATAAACATGACCATTCTTTGGAACGTATTACTTTGGGAAAATATGAATGATATAACTGTCAAGTAAATATCGGGTAGAATTTGGAAGGCAGAAAACCCCAAATACATAAGATTAAAATAAATAGAGATTCAGAGTGGAATACTTCAGTTCTGAGTTAATAGCTATAGATCACCAAGAATTTTTTTCTTCTATAAATTATGTGTATAATAAGGATTACTTGTTTTTTTCCTACAAGGCTTTATCTGACAAATACGATAATGCAAGTATTAGTCATCTGACAGAAAGATGTGCTGTAGGCATAATATACCAGCCAGAGTGCACTGCATACATCCATAGTAGTAAATTCATTGTTTTGAAAACCTACATATGCTTCATCCAAAGATTAAACAGGCATGAGACACTTAGCATATGTCAAGGGCCAATAGAATGCCAATACTAAAAGAAAATAAATAGTTGCACTAACAGCCAACTCAGACTGGTTTGGCAGGCACATAATAAAGTAGTACAAGGAATGAAGGAAAAAGACAAACACATTTTAGTCTAAGTTAAATGTAATGGAGGAGTAAGAAACATAGATAATAGAAAACATGAAGCCCATGGAAAACAATATTGGTAGAATCTTATCACAGATCAGGTATTCCAAGGCCCTGAGAAGAGAGCAAAGGGAAATCTTTATTGAAACTATTATGAAAAAAATATAGTGCTAATATGCTGAACAGACCTTTCTCATCACAATTCTATCTACATTCACTTTTCCTTTGATTAGTGACTATGGAGATTCTCAGTCATCCAGGTCATGGTTTTCCCATATGTGCTTTATAAGAGGCAACTGGACTTTCTGAAGATGTTTCGCTTCTCATCCAAGAAGCTTCCAAGAGTTGAAGAAGTTTCTTGGATAAGAAGCGAAATGTTAAAAAAAAAAAAAAAAGCAGAAAGTTTAGTTGCCTCTTGAAAAAGTAGCTTTGGGGCTTTGATTAGTGAGGATAGCTGGAAAAAATGTTCATCTCTGAGAATGATCGGGGCAAATTTGGTCTGCACTTATTGAATATTTATTTTGTAATTGTAAAGTACAAAAAAAAATCACTAAGATGTTTTTATAGATGAATGATAAGAAGTTGATTTGAAAGCTTCTAATCATACAATTTGATTTGACTTTCTAATTCCATCCAGAAATTCAATTTCTATTCAGTCGTTAATTCAGCAATCTAATCAATTTGCTTTTGAATTGAATTTCTGAACAGAAGTTTTAAACAGTGATTAGTATTTAGTATCTTATTTGAATGCACATATGGATATCTTAACAATACATTTAATAATATGTTAATATATTTCATAATTAGTTTTTTTTTGCATAGTTGGAATTAAATATTTTTGAAACATTGTTTTGTAAAGAATCACAGCATAGTGATAATGAAGTTATTTTTTTCACTGCTACATTTTTCAAGAAGTTCAAATGCAGAAAAGTTGTTAAGGGACTTTCTATGTTAATTAGCTGTGAATGCAGTGTATGGTGTATTATATAATACAAGAAATCTATTTTTTATTCTGCTCAATATGGGATTCTATTATACACATGCCACAAAAATCACCAATTCTGAAGCAATAAGTCTGCTAGCCTTAGAATCAGTATTTCATTCCTTGCCAGCTGGTGTGTGGATGAAAAGTTAAGGTATAGCTATGGTTTTAAATGATACTGCACATATTGCTTATAAAAAGAAATCTAAAAACTAAAATAAAAGCCATACTGTGCAATCCAAAAAGCTTCAAAGTTTTTCTCCTAGCGATATAAGTTTGTCCGAACTTATAAATGATGAATATAAATGATGTACATTTGAAACAGATCTGGAAAGTAACCCAAATACACATTTCATAAATCTTTCAGTTCATTTAGTGACTGTTCAAAGTTACAACAGCACTGAAAATGTGACTTATGACCATTTTTCACAATTACCACATTTGCAGCAACCCCTTGATCATGTGATCAAAATTCAGATGGTTGGCAACTGGTTCATATTTATGACCATTGCTGTGTTCTAAGGTTATGTGGTTACCTTTTTGCAACCTTCTGACAAGCAAACTCAATGGGGAAGCCAGATTCATTTAACAACTGGATTACTAATTTATCAACTGCAGTGATTCACTTAACAACTGTGGCAAAAAAAGTCATAAAACTCACTTAACAAATGTCTCACTTAACAACAGAAATTTTGGGCTAAATAAGTCAGGACTATCTGTACATCTTATTAATAGTATAAAATAATCTGACCCAATGATTTAGGCTGTCAGTATTTGTGTACTTTATATGGCATAGGGCCTAGCTATCTGCGAGACCGCCTGCTGCTACCGACGACCTCCCAGCGACCCGTGCGCTCCCACAGAGAGGGCCTCCTCGGGGTGCCATCAGCCAAACAATGCAGGCTGGTGACCCCCAGGGGGAGGGCCTTCTCTGTGGGGGCACCCACCCTCTGGAATCAGCTCCCCCCAGAGATAAGGAGAATCCAAGACCTCAGTGCCTTCCGTCGCGCCCTTAAAACCCATTTATTTAAACAAGCCGGGCTGGCTTAAGATGAAATTTTTAACTGTTTTTAAATGTTTTAAACGTTTTTAATTGGTAAATGAGTTTTAATTGGGCCAAATTTATATATCTTTTAATTGTTTTTAATATTTGTTCTGCATGTTTTTTTAATCTGGCTGTACACCGCCCTGAGTCCTTAGGGAGAAGGGCGGTATAGAAATCCAATATAAAATAAAATAAAAATAAATATATTTTTTCCAGGACAACAAAATCCGGGTTAGCATAATTGGCAACTCCAAATTTCAACTAATAAATGTTCTGTCCTACACATTGGCAATAAAAATCAGAACACCAAATACAAGTTGGGCGGAAATGATCTCATAGATGACCCTCACTATGTCAAGGTCCATCTCAAATGACCTAAGCCCCAGAGCTGTAACAGCATTGCCAAAAAGGCACTAAGAGTTGTTAACCTAATTTTGCAAAGTTTCTTCTCCAGTAACATTGTATTGTTAACTAAGGCATACAAAACCTTTGCCAGACCAATTCTTGAATACAGCTCGTCTGCCTGGAACCGACACTGTATTTCAGACATTAGCATGATTGAATGGGTTCAGAGGTATTTCACGAGAAGAGTACTCCACTCCTCTATTCACTATAGAATTCCCTATGTCACCAGGCTTAAAATTTTGGGCTTGGACAATTGCACCGCCTGTGGTCCGATTTAAGCATAGTACACAAAATTGTCTGCTACAACGTCTTGCCTGTCAATGACTACTTCAGTTTTAACCACAATAGTACATGGGCAAATAATTGATACAAACTCAAGGTAAACTGCTTCAAACTCGATTGCAGGAAATATGATTTTATTTATTTATTTATTTGTCAACAAGTACAAAGAAACAAATAACAGTATAGACATAGACATGGACACATGAAAAAAAAATTTGCACAAATAAAAGGATATAAATAGGCAAAACATAGCCATAAACACATAGAATGATTACATATAAATTGGGACAGTAGGACAGGGATGGTAGGCACCCTGGTGTGCTTATGCACGCCCCCTTAGGGACCTCTTAAGAAACATGAAAGGTCCACGGTAGACAGTTTAAGGTATGGGGATTAGCAAGACTAACAACAGGATCAGGTAGAGTGTTCCAGACATTTACTATTCTATTGCAGAAGTCATATTTCCTTCAATCAAGATTAGAGTGAATTACATTGAGTTTGAATCTATTGATAGCCCTTGTGTTATTACGGTTGAAATTAAAGTACTCACTTACAGGTAGGACATTTTGGTAAATAATCTTATGAACTAAGTATAGGTTGAAACGTAGACGGCATAGTTTGAGGCTATCCAGACCTAAAATTTCAAGCCTGGTGGTATAGGAAATTTTATTTCGAGCAAAAGATTTGAGTACTCTTCTAGTAAAATATTTCTGGGCCCACTCTAATGTATTGATGTCTGAAATACAGTGAGTGTTCCAGTCAGGTGAGCAGTATTCAAATCTAGGTCTGGCAAAGGTTTTATATGCCCTAATTTGAAGCATAGCGTTACCAGAGAGAAAACTTCGTAAAATAACTCTTAATGCCTTTTTTGCAATGATGTTACAGTGAGCTCTGGGACTTAGATTTTTTGAAGTGAGTATTCCTAGGTCCTTGACAGAGTGTGGGTCAACTTTTAGATCGTTTCCAGCCAGCAAATATTTGATGTTCTTATTTCTATTGCCAATGTGCAGGTCTGAGCATTTGTTAGCAGAGATTTGGAGTTGCCAATTGTTTGACCATTCAGATACATAGTTTAGGTCATTTTGATAGTAGAGTTGTCTGTGGTGTTGAATAGTTTAACGTCATCGGCAAAGAGGGCACAGCTGCTTATAATTTGTTCACAAAGGTTGTTGATATAAAGCAGAAAGAGTGTTAGACCTAGAACGCTACCTTGAGGAACACCACTGTTAACAGGTGCAGGATTTGATAGGGCGCTGCCTATTTTGACCACGTTGCCTGTTTGACAGGAACGCAGCTATCCAATTATGCAGGGATCCAGAAATGCCATAAGATTTTAGTTTCAGAAGTAGTTTGTCGTGCACTACTGAATCAAAGGCTTTACAGAAGTCTATGTAAATTGCATCTATTGCTTTGCCCTGGTCGAGTTGAGAGGTCCAGATGTTTTTGCAGTGTTTGAGTTGCAGATTACATGACAATTTTTTCCTGAAACCAAATTATTTTATTAGAGAGTAGTTTATTTGTTGCTACAAGGGAGGGTGATGGATTGGTTTATGATGGATTCCATGATTTTACATGTGACACAACAAAGAGAGATTGATCTATAATTCTCAACAAGGCCAGGGTCACCTTTTTTGAAGATAGGTGTGACTATTGCTAATGACCATATGTCAGGCAAGGAGCTCATTCTAAAAGATACTTCATAGATGGTGCTTAGAGGTTCAGCTATAGTGGAAGAAAGCTTTTTAAGAAAGAAGGCACATATTCCATCAGGACAAATAGAGCCTCGGTGGTGCAGCAGACTAAAGTGCTGTTAAGTGCTAGCACTTAGCTGCCAGCTGCCTGCAATTAGTGCAAGTTCGAATCTCACCAGGCTCAAGGTTGACTCAGCCTTCCATCCGTTCAAGGTAGGTAAATTGAGGACCTGGATTGTGGGGGCAATAAGCCAACTTTGTATAGAACAACACCGCTTAGGGGGGACCGAAAGCCCTAATAAGCAGGTATATACAAAAAAGTATGCAGGCTATTGCTATAATGCATTGTAAGCCGCCCTGAGTCTACGGAGAAGGGCGGCATATAAATTGGACTAATAAATAATAAAATAAATAAATAGATAGAGATTAGTTTGTGTAGTGCCCTTATGACGGTTTAGACATCATTTAGACTAGTGTGTTCAAATTTGTCAACTTGTGACTTCAACTCCACAAATGAGTGGCTGGTTGGGGAATTCTGGGAGTTGAAGTCCGCAAGTTGCCAAGGTTAGACACTCTAGGTTTAGACACTTGGGAGCACATACTTTCAGATGTACTATATTTTTTGGAGTATAAGACACACTTTTTTCCCTCCTAAAAGACGCTGAAAATTTGGGTGCATCTTATACTATGAATGTAACCCTGCCCACCTGCCGGCCCTCACCCTTCAGCCTCTGCGCATCCTCTTCCTGGCTGCAGAGATTGCCACCGACAATGGCTTGTGTGCAGTGCCCAAAATGGCTACCCGGAAGAGCTGCTGCCTTCTCTTCCCCCTTCCGCGCTTTGCCTACTTTAGTCACTGGAACTGCCTCTAACAATCAGCTTTGCTTTTGAAGCTGTTTTTCAAATCCAACGCGAGCGAAGCAATCTTCTGTGCTTTGTCTGCTTTTCTAATTGCTGCTCCCTCCGATGATCAGCTGTGCTTTAGAAACTGTTTTTTAGCCCCAACCAGCCCCAACCTCAAAACCAGTGAGTGAATTAATGTGCTGAAGCTGAACAGGCTAAGGATGATAGCCAGATGAATACCTGGTAGGCAGAATTCCCCCCCCTATTTTCCTCCCCAAAAACTAAGGTGCGACTTATACTCTGATGTGCCTTATACTCCGAAAAATACAGGTAGATATTTTTGTGTGGTTATTTGCATTTTTTATAAGGTTGGCAATTATTTAAAATATTTACATATTTGCAAATTACAAGATATTATCAATATCCACATTTGTTCTGGGTTGCTTATATAGTTGACTGGGAGAAAGGAGTTGCAGTTGTCTCGGAACTTTTATATTTCTCCTGCAACTTTTGATCACTAGCCAAAGAAGTAAGGGCTTTGTAATAAGTATGCAAGTCATGCAAACCTATCAGAATAAATAAAGAGAATGAAGGACAATCAAGGAGATAGATTTAAGGTCTAAAAACAGGATGACTAACAACATGGATTTTTCCCAAAACACTGTAAAATTAACCTCTCTACTAAATCTCTACTAAACGAGTTACAGTGTTGTAGTTTTGGTTGCTCACAAAATTGGTAACCTGGTTTTTTATGCTGTCCAATATACATGGCAAGAATCTTCCACACACATGCAATTTATTTTATTTTATTTATTTATTTATTTATTTATTAAATTTTTATACCGCCCTTCTCCCAAAGGACTCAGGGCGGTGAACAGCCAGGGTTAAAATACATACAATATGAAAATTAAAATAGTTTAAAAAATAATTAAATCCAATTTGGCTTTCCAATTTTAAAACCCCTTACCCATAAAATTAATCAATTAAAATCTTAAACCAGCCCGGCTCGCTGAAACAAGAAGGTCTTCAGAGCCCGGCGGAAAGTACGGAGGTCCGGGATCAGTTGTATCCCTGGGGGTAGATCGTTCCAGAGGATGGGTGCCCCCACAGAGAAGGCTCTCCCCCTGGGGGTCGCCAGTCGACATTGCTTGACCGATGGCACCCTGAGGAGACCCTCTCTGTGGGAGTATATTGGCCGGTGGGAGGTTATCGGTGGCAGAAGGTGGTCTCGTAGATATCCAGGCCCTAAGGCATGGAGCGCTTTAAAGGTGAGAACCAAAACCTTGAAGTGCACCCGGAAGTCCACCAGAAGCCAGTGCAGCTCGTGCAGGAGAGGTGTTACATGGGAGCGCCATGTCGCCCCCATAATCACCCACGCAGCAGCATTCTGGACCAGTTGGAGCCTCTGGGTGCTCCTCAAGGGCAGCCCCATGTAGAGAGCATTACAGTAGTCCAGGCGGGAAGTAACGAGAGCATGAGTGACTGTGCATAAGAAGTCCCAATCCAGAAAGGGACGCAACTGGTGTATCAGGCGAACCTGATAAAAAGCCCCCCTGGCCACGGCCGTCATATGCTCCTCTAAAGACAGCCGTGCATCTGTCGCCCAAGTTACGGGCCCTCTCCTAATTTAACCAGAATTTACAATGATTATGTCAATCTAAAAGGTATATTTTTCTTCTCTATTTGTTCATGTACTGTCTGGAAAAAAAAACTTTTAAAAAAACGTTACTTCTTGGACAATTCACAAAATGATGAATCAATTTGATGAAAAACTCTTTATGATGAAGGACTAAATGAAAGTTCTGTCTGCTGCAGTCATATATTTAGGAAAATGAGCTGTAAAATCATCTTTAGTTACTGAAATTATTACCAATAAAAAGGAGAAAACTACATAATGAACAATAAAGAAGTGGTTAAGAATGACTGTGAAGACAGTTTGCCAAAAATGAAGAAACAAAAAAAAGAAAAAGAAAAGAAAACTGGATGTCAGAATAAACAGTGGAAATTACAAAGAAGAGGAAAAGACAAAAAAATCTCACAGAAGAGTCAGACAAAGAATTTCAAGAGTTGTTAGAAGAGACAAGAAATATTATAACAACATCTGTAAAGACATTGAAGATGGAAACAGACTGGAAAAACAAAAAAAGAACTCAGAAGGTGGTTCTAACCTGGAATTGGTATGCAAAAAGATGTAGTAGTAACTAATTCACTAATTAGTTAATTCAAAGGAGATCAAACAAAGAGATCTCAACAATGGAGATACTGTGGAGGATATTCCCTACATACAAGAACTACTAGTATTAGAATATGAAGTTAGAATAGAATAGAATAGAATTTTTTTATTGGCCAAGTCTGATTGGACACACAAGGAATTTGTCTTGGTGCATATGCTCTTAGTGTACATAAAAGAAAAGATATGTTCATCAAGAATCATAAAGTACAAAACTTAATGATAGTCATAGTTACAAATAAGCAATCAGGAAACAATATCAATATAAATCGTAAGGACATCAGCAACAAGGTTACAGTCATACAGTCATAAGTTGGAGGAGATGGGTGATGGGAATGATGAGAAGATTAATAGTAGTGCAGACTTAGTAAATAGTTTGACAGTGTTGAGGGAATTATTTGTTTAGCAGAGTGATGGTGTTCGGGAAAAAACTGTTCTTGTGTCTAGTTGTTCTGGTGTGCAGTGCTCACCAGTAGCATCGTTTTGAGAGTAGGAGTTGAAACAGTTTATGTCCAGGATCTGAGGGGTCTGTAAATATTTTCACAGCCCTCTTTTTGACTCGTGCAGTATACAGGTCCTCTATGGAAGGCAGGTTGGTAGCAATTGTTTTTTCTGCAGTTCTAATTATCCTCTGAAGTCTGTGTCTGTCTTGTTGGGTTGCAGAACCAAACGAGACAGTTACAGAGGTGCAGATGACAGACTCAATAATTCCACTGTAGAACTGGATCAGTAGTTTATGGATTATTATCATGTGGTAATGTGACAGCCAAACATGCAAAGGATCTTTCAAACTCTAGTAATAAAAGTCAAGGAGCAGAATGAAAACATGGGACTAACATAAAACATAAAGGAAGTCAAATAGGTACAATAGCCATCCTTATAAGTGCTATTGAAGACAGTCAATTGGTAGATAGCTGCAACCTTTTAGGATCAACTATCAAAATAAAGGATACAGGCTATAAGGATATAATAAAGGATGAGATGCAGACTAGCACTTGGTAGAGCAACATGAAGGTCTTTGCAAAAATATTCAAATCTTGTGATGTTTCTGTTCCCGCAAAAGTCAGAACAGTGCAAGCAATTGTGTTTTTTGTTATACTCTATGGAAGCAAAAGTTGGACTTTGAAGAAGCAGAATAGTTCAAAAGTATTGATGCTTTTGAACTTTGGTGTTAAAACAGACCTCTGACAATACCATGGGCAGCCAAGAAAACAAACCAATTTGTCTTTTAACAAATCCAGACTTGTTATTGAGGCACAAATAACCAGGCTCAAATTATCCTATTTCAGAGACATTATACAAAGACTTAACTCTTGGAGAATACTCTAATTCTGGGAAATGTGCTAGTGCACATTGGAAAATCGGAAAGATCAGGTTAGAGACAGATCATCATGGAAAATATCTAACTATGTGATCACTAAGAGTTGATACTGACTTGATGGCACATAAGCAAGCAAGCAAGCAATAAGCAAGCAATTTCCTTATAAAATGTAGAAATGACCAGAAAGCACAATGTTTCCCATATTAATTATATTGAGTTTCATGGACTAATTCAGAGGGGCTTGAATTTTTATTTTATTACAAAGGAGTAATATTTATTACTACAAAGTGATGGTTTATTAAACAGATCTCCTTGAATAATAACACTGGGAAACAAAATAACTGAACTGATTATCTTTTATTTTCCCCTATATATTTAAATGATTATTATGCTTTTTAGATAATTCAACAAAAGCAATAATTAAACAGAGGACAGATACCTATGATGCTGTACAAGCGCATCTTGTTTCCTTGAGCTTCTTTTAATTGTATTTTCTTTGGCAACTATTGTGTAAGAATCATCAGTGCAAACAATTGAAATTACTGATAGGATTATTTTATAACTATTAATAAGGCAAACACCTAGGATATTGCAAAATAAAATATATAGCAATACTTTATGAATTTCTTAAACTGAATATATTGTTTCTGATATATAGTTTTTTATAATTGGCTTCAGAAGTTGGTATTGGCATAGGATAGAATATTAACTAAATACTATTGATCTTATGCAGCATCTTAGTCCTTTAGGAGATCAAGACTCCAGTCATCCAACATTCTGCCAGTCAAAATCTTTCCCAGCTAATTATATTCAGAAACCTGTTCTCTCCAAACCTGTGGAGAATTCATTTGATCATCATAACTACCTCCATAATAATGGAGATGATATTCTTTTTTAATCAATGATAATTATCTGAGAAATAGTCTAGGGATAACATTTGAATCTTTTTTGGAAAAAGTATTGAAAAAATGCTAGATAAAGAGTAGTGAAATATTTTCTCCACATTTTAATGGTAAACAAATTATGATGAATTGTTTATTTACTAAATATATCTGTTAGGTAAAATCCAGTTCTATCGTATAAAGTTCAATACCATCATGTTTTGGACTTTACCTTCGAATAGCTCAAGTGATCCTAGTCAAACATAGCTAAAAGGCACAAGATTATGAAAAGGTGTAATAAAGTTATCTCCTTTTTACAACACAAATGAGAATGTGTCTGAGAAAAGCTGAATCTTCACAGATAGGATAGCTCTTGTAGTCTGATTCTAATACCAGAAAAAGTCAAGATAAAAGTAATGGAATAGGAACCATGGCTGTATCTTAGTGGCAGAACATGTCCTGCGTACGGAAGGTTTCAATCCCTAGCATGCTGGTTAAAAGCATAAAACACCAGGTAATATGATAGGTACAATCAGTGGTGGGTTGCCCCCAGTTTGGACCGGTTCTATAGAACCGGTAGTAAAACCGGCGGGAGACTCCGCCCACTGACCCCGACGTCATCAGGATGCTTCTGCGCATGCACACGCGGCCCCGTTGCAAACTGGTAGTAAAGGTAAGTAGAACCCACCCCTGGGTACAATATATAGCAACTCTCAAATAGAATAGGCAACAGGGATAGAGTTAAGCCAATACTTGGACCTGCTATCGGGCTAAGATAGCTCTAGTTTGTAGTGTAAACTACAATTGACTTTTTTTTTTCTTTTGCTTTCGAGTCAGGTTAACAGTTGGCAACTCCCTACATTAATTGTTAATAAAATAATAAAATGTTCAGTTCCCCACATTAGCTGGGAACAAGATAGAACATGCAATTCTGAATTCACAAACATGGCTCACTGAATCATATTATTAGGCTTGACTCTACTATTATTACTGACAAGAAATACCTAAGTTATCTACACTGAAAATGTTCCACTAAGATCAATGACTTGAAACTTGCTCCTAATTTTTATTTCCTCTTTGTACTAATTTGTGAATCTATGACTAATTAATAACTATTTGCCTAATCAAGATATAAGCAAATAAGGTATTCTAATTGTATGTTCATAATAAAATTATAATTCCATATATTATCTTATGTGCTTAAAATAGTGTAAGAGTTTATGTAAATGAAGCAATAAATGCCTATTCAAATTATGTCTTTGATATTTGAAGACCTGGTTAAAAAGTACCAGCAACAAGGAGAATTCCAACCATTTTGGTCCTGCTTGTTCAATTTTTTTCAGAATGTATTCATCTACCTCTGCAAATTGCTATTTTAATATATGTGGCATGAACAAAGGTGGTATGATATAATGAATATCTCAAAAGATCATGAGTATGTAATGTAGATTTCCATGCTTATACCAGAGGTGGGTTGCAGGAGGTTCTGACCAGTTCTGGAAAACCGGTAGCGGAAATTTTGAGTAGTTCGGAGAACTGGTAGTAAAAATTCTGACTGTCCCCACCCTCATCTATTTTCTGCCTCCCAAGTCCAGCTGATCGGGAGGAAATGGGTATTTTGCAATAACCTTCTCCTGGAGTGGGGTGGAAATGGAGATTTTACAGTATCCTTCCCCTGCCACATTCACCAAGCCACGCCCACCAAGCCATGTCACACCTACTAAGCCAAGTCACTCCCACCAAGCCACACCCACAGAAACGGTAGTAAAAAATTTTGAAACCCACCACTGGTTTATACATAGTGCAAAAAATGGAAATTAAAACATTTATTCTTATGTTGTACTACATCATCCATATTGAACAACTATGGAATAATCAGCTATTTTGGACAGATAGAGAACATAAAATATCTTGAATAACTTATCTGCCTGCCAATGGAATCTATATGTTAGGAAGATGCTTTATACTGTATACTTGTCCCAATTAGCTAACTTTTTAAAGAAGTTCTTTTGGGTATTCAGTCAGAAGTCTTCCTGCCAGTCTTTATCTAAAGTGGAGGTATCAGAAATTGAATCTGAACTCTTTTGCTGCTAAGTATATGCTTTGTTGTGAATGATGATCTATTTAGCTGTACCGCAAATACTCTGGATCTGATATTTTCTTCTGGTATTTGCTGCCTGCCTGCCTGCCTGCACTGCAATGTTTTGTAGTCACATCACGTGCCAGTCTATGTGACATTACCCTTGCAGAGACTAGGATGATTAATGATACATTTTTGGCAATTGAGGAGGCTCAGCCTTATTGCCATGGACATACTGAGACTCAAAAACTTTACAGATAAGAAGTAGATTAGAAAGATAAGAAATGTTGTTCAACCAGTTGGACAAAACTATATTGTATACCAATCAAACATGAGCTCAGCCACAAGAAAGAGGAGATTGCAGTCATCTTTTATCTTAAACATGCCTGACCAGCAATTGTCCACTGTTGAAGTGTTTTCAACAATTTTAAGAACTGTGCTTTAGCAATGCTCACTATATCTTTTTTAAACAAACAATTGATAACTACTTTTCATTTGGTAATAATTGCAAACCAAACAAATCTGGAAGTAGAACAAACCAATCAATATTATTTACCTTGTTAGCATTTATTAGTTTGGGTTCATTAATAATGGGTCAGGGATCATACCAAGCTGAGTTGGTGTTTCCTAGCCTACTGCAGAAGCCCTCTTGCTAATTCCAGATGAGGAAAGCATGAGCATTACAAAGAGCCAGTTCAAATGTAAAACAATCAACATTTGATGGTTTTCTCAATATTAACTAAAAAGGATATCAGATAAAATCAATGGGACTTATAAAAAACTTTCCAGTGTGGCATCTTCTAATCAAGCAGTCAATTAACTGTGACTGGAGCTTCACACTAGGAAACAACTGAGTTACAGCCTAGGAAACAACTGTTAGAAGGTGAAGAGAAATGATAGAATTAATATGGATTAGATAACTGGAAACAATGCTAATAGGATTTCACTCAAGACAATTGTTTATGTTTTAATACTGAAAACACCAGATACTGTCATTTAACACTAAAGAATGCAAATATCTCACCACATTTAATTTTTTTTAGCCAAAGCAAGTCCTTAATTTTCAAATTCCTATCATACATGACTGAAGTTATCAGGCACCACAGATAGTTCATTTTTCAACTCAAGGAACAACTTTATGGGTTTCTTTTCAGTTAGATATGGAATATAATTCCTTTACGTCTATGGAGATTCTCAGTCATCCAGGTCATGGTTGTCCCAAAGGTGCTTTTTCAAGAGGCAACTGGATGTTTTGGTTTTTCTTTGAAGACATTTCGCTTCTCATCCAAGAAGCTTCTTCAGCTCTGACTGGATGGTGGGGAATGAAAGGATTTTTATTCCATGCAGACAGCTGATCATTTGCATTCTTTTAGCGAGTCATTAAAAGACACAGATAAACCTCCAGGTGGCCTTAACAACTCGCTAAAAGAATGCAAATGACCAGCTGTCTGCAAGGAGTATAAATCCTTCCATTCCCCACCATCCAGTCAGAGCTGAAGAAGCTTCTTGGATGACAAGCGAAATGTCTTCAAAGAAAAACCAGAAAGTCCAGTTGCCTCTTGAAAAAGCACCTTTGGGACATATAATTCCTTTACAACATTTTAGACTGCATAGGAAGAGGTGGGACCTTAGAAGGCCAGTAAAGGCCTGGAACCCTTGAATGTAAAATAAGCATTCCACTCCCTGGGTTAATCACATTCCTGCCTGGGTTGCACCATCCTTGAAAGAATCTATTATACTTTGTAATGCTTAAAAATATTGCACTGGAATCCTTTCACATAGTTCAAGTATTGCTGGATTCCTGATTAAATGCCATTAAAAAACCAGTGAAAAGAGTAAGACCTTGTTTCCTTTTGCTGTGAATAACTATAGCAGTGATGGCTAACCTTTTTGCTGTTGCGTGCCAAATGTGGGGAGAGCGCAGGGGATCACGCGCCTGTGTGCCCACACCCAAAATTCAATGCCCCCACACCCCATACCCCCATGCATGTGTGTGCAATCCCCCCCGCTACCCCCATTTTTGGCACGTGACGGCAAAAAGGTTACCAGTGGGCTTGGTAGGTCTGGTTTTTTGCCTTCCCAGGCTCCAGAGGCTTTCTTGGAGCCTGGGGAGGCCGAAAACGCTTCCCCGGAGGCTGGAAACAGCCCATTTCTCAACTTCCGGTGGGCCCGCATGTGCATGCGCGCTGGAGCTGAGCTAGGGCAACGCTGGCATGCCCACAGATATGGCTCCGCATGCCACCTGTGGCACGTGTGCCATAAATTTGCCATCACGGGACTATAGTATCAACCTTACATGCAGAAAATCCAAAAGGACATAAAACACCTGTTCATTTTTGATATAAAAGATTTATATCTTTTACCTCAGGGTTACCTCAGATTTATATCAAATACTTCAGAGTATTTCGCTGTGCCCTTAAGACCCTGCTGTTCTGCCAGGCCGGGCTATCAATGTAATGATTTTAAATTGGATGTTTTAAATTTTGGGTTTTTTTAATATTGAGCTGAAATTATTTAATAATTTTAAATTATTTTAATTGTTGTTTATCTTTGTGCTTTTAATAGGCTGTACACTGCCCTGAGTCCTTCAGGAGAAGGGCGGTTTAGAAATAAAATTATTATTATTATTATTATTATTATTATTATTATTATTATTATTATTATTATTATTATTATTCTCCCCTGGAAAATACAAAAGGACTGTCCATAGTATTGCTCTGGTCAGAATTGGCAACTAAATGCTGACATTACTGGCAGATTTTAAAGCTAAAATAATAAATGTCACTGATTGTATTAGTCCCAAGTTATATTCATTCAAGGAATTTGAAGGGTATGCAATCCAAATTTTATCAGTCACCTCACCGTATATTTTATCTTTTGCATTTGCATTCCAGGCTGATTTCAACTAAAGCCCAGCCATGGATCTATATGCTTAATTAGTGGTCAGTTCATTTTTTTAAACCAAATGTTTTGGGAACCTGGTTCATTTATATACTTACCCTTCTGGCAAGTTACATATCTGTTATTGGTTCATGATTTGATATATGAATATTTTGCCAGATTCTGTGCAATGGCCCTATCAGCGTGCTAATGATTAAAGAATACTAGTTATATGATTATCATACTTTTCAAATGTCTTGTAAATTTTATTTGGCTGGCTGCAGACCATGATTTATTTTCTTCTAAGAAACACTTGAAGTTAAATAGCATATGCATTTTAATTTCAGCATTTCATAATTAGGAAGAGATATTTAAAAGCCAAAATATAATAGGTCTTTCAAAATGCAAGAACTTCGCATGATGAACAATTGCTGCACTTGAAACTGAATAAACATTTCTTTCATTTCAAAATGTACTTGGATATTGTCAGCATGGAAAGCTTCACTTCATTTGCAAACACTTGCAGCCTATGTCTGAAGGAATGCACTGCAATATTTGTAGGAGTGTTACCAAACCTTTATTCTATACTCATAATACAATTCTTCATTCTTGTTTTGTAAATATGGCAAGGATGAAAGGATTAGGTTGAAAGGGATTGCCTTGAAAGGCACTTCATAAACAAGAAAAGCATAGATGATAATATAGGTACCTAACATCTGACAAAGGTTTCATATTTCCATGTTTATCTTTGGAGAACCACATGTTGATTTTCTATAATGGTGTCTCCACTGGGTTAACATGTCAGGAGGGGACTTCAACTGCATGATCAACCCTCCCACTTTTTATTTGTGATGAATATGGGTTTTGATCAGTGGTGGGTTCCTCCCGGTTTGGCCCGGTTCGCAAGAGCCGGTAGCGGTGACGATATGACATCACTGAACCGGTTCTCTGTCTTCGGGAGCTGGGCCCTCCCACCCGCCCTTGTGTTATTCTGACCTTATATGTCTGCTTTTTTCGCCCATCTGAGAGGTGCAGCAGAGCGGATTGCCGCACCTCAGCTGCCAGTGAATCAGGGCAGATTCACAACGCGCTTGCGCGAAGCGCAAGTTTGGTGTGCCTGTGAGCGAACCGAGCAAGTGCGCACACAAAGAGAACCAGTAGTAAAGCCAGTTAGAACCCAACCCTGGTTTTGATCATATGATCCAGCTGCCGAGTTGACTTTTCTGACTCATTCCAAAATGATCCTGCTACAGCTACAGTCTCTGACCTGCAGAAAGTGTTTCTGATATAGAGACACCAATACACAGAGACTAACATTTTACATTCCACAAAATGAAGGCAGGTAAATATTTATCCCCCAAATCATTGTGTGTGTAGGGAATATCTAGCAGCAATTTGGGTTTTTACTGGTATGTTTGTTAAGATCTGTTTTTCTGTCTTTATATCAAACAGTGCTCAAGACTTGTATGAAATAAGAAATGATGTAATTTATTTGTTATTTATTTCTTCAGTTTTTATGGCTGCCCATAAAAGAAACGCTTACAATCTTTAAATACAAAACAGAACATAATATATTACATATTAAATTTCAGATATATGGGAAGTAGAAAGGTGGGGAAGGCATTAACAAAAGTGATACAAGCAATCGATTCAAGCTCATTATAACATATTTATAGGATAGGTTTAATGATTAGGAAAAAAAATAGTACGTATAAAAAACTGAAAGTTATGGTAACCTTAAAGTCAATTAAATTTATTTTTATATCCATTGAAAAAGGTTGAAAATAATTTTGTTTTCTTTTCTATCTGCATTTTTGGCTTAACATTTTCTTTCTTTATTCCTTTTATCTATCCTATCTTAAATATTAGTTTACAATGTTATCTTTATAAGAGCCTTGGTAGTACAGTGGATTAAAGCACTGTTATTAATATCTGCTGCTTGCAATTACTGCAAGTTCAAATCTGACCAGGCTCAAGGTTGAATCAGCCTTCCATCCTTTCAAAGGTAGGTAAAATGAGGACCCAGATTGTGGGGGCAATAAACTGACTTTGTATAAATATACAAAAGTATGAAGGCTATTGCTTAACACATTGTAAGCCACCCTGAGTCTCTGGAGAAGGGTGGCATATAAATTAAAGCAAAAAACAAAACAAAAAAAAACATGGCAGATGAACCCTTTTCTGGAATTCAAAATCTAAGGAAATAAAAAATTACCTGTTCACAGTGTCCACTCTTTGTTCTTTAAATATGTTATCTTTTCATATTTATACAATTAGCTTCACCAATATACGATTATTACTCAAACTGTAATACTTTTCCTTGTCTTTAGTATCTTCAGGATCTCATTTTATTCTATCAATAATTCCGAAAACATTTTGAATATTTTTGAAAATATTTTTAATATTTTTAATATTAAATATATGGACATATACAACGATAGTTTGTGGTTTAAATTGATAAGAGAGATTTAAGTTCGCATTAGGCCATACTAAGTCTGTGGTTCAGTCACTCTCTTTCATATCAGTACAAGCTCTATGTTGACAAGTTTCCATTAGCAGTAACTACTAGCCGGTTAAAAAGAGTTATTAAAAGCGAAGTTTTAAGATTACAAGGATTGAAGTGCTCTCTGTCTTATGTGTTTGCCTCTTCAGAATTAGATGTTTCAGTGGAACCTGATAGCCTCTTATAAAAATGGACAGTGTACTAAATCTTGACATATAAAGTTCAGAACTGGACTTTGTTCCAAGAAGGAATGAGGAAAAACAGCACAGAATACCATGACAGAGGGGAAGAAAAGAAAACGGGGGATATAGAAGTAGGAAGTATATTATTAAATTAAATGAGACTGAACTATAAAATAAATTGTTAAGTTATAAAGATGTCCTTTTCTTTTTAGCTACGCCTTCTTGCCTTGCCAGTGCAGAACTTTGTGGAGATTGGAACTTGACAAGCAGATACTACAGAGGTAAACAAGCTATTGAATACCATCTCTTCTGGGCTACAATCCCACAGAATCCTGCCCTGCCCTGCCTGTAGTAACTGAGGGATGAGGGAAGAGGAACCCACTTTGCAATGCTGCTACAAAATCTGCTTTGGACTAGATCATGGGTTTCAAACTTGTGGCATCACATTGCCATCACATGACATATTGCAACATTTCCCCCCTTTGTGGAGCTGGGGAGGACGTGGCCTGCATGTGATACATCTGACCCATGGACCGCCAATTTAACACCTCTGGACTAGATTGTTGTTAACCAGTAATATTACTGTTTTTTGTGGCATCCCAGAATTGTTTTACATTTACATTTGAAAGTTTTATAACTGCTTGAAAAGAAATTTGATCTCTGACAGATAAAAACTAAGAGATTTCCCTTGCCAGGCTGCATTTAAAGAACACCAGACTTCTTTTTTTCTTTTCCTTTTTCTATACCTTCTATTTTTTTCTTTTTTTTTCTTTTTCTTTTTAGTTCACATTAATTGTTTTAACATTGTGATTGTAATTTTTAATAAAATTACTATTCCTATAAGATCATTCCTGCATTCTCCAGTACTCCATCCATCCATTCTGTCTATCTTGCTGATCATTATTATTTTTTCTATAGATGCATCAGCCTTTATGATGTTCCAGTATATATTTCTGTTTCATGATTCTTAAATGCATAGGCAAGTTTGAGTTCCTCTCATTCATCTTTTTCATTAATCAATGAAAGTTTTTGCCTATCCAGTGAAGCAGGTTCTTCCATGTTAGCCTTGCAAGACAGTCCAGACAAGAAGTGTCTATGTTTTGCCTATGCATTTAAGAAACGGCAGCATTAGCAATATCTTTATTGCAGTGGTGAAATTCAATTTTTTTACTACCGGTTCTGTGGGCGTGGCTTGGTGGGAGTGGTGTGGTGTGGTGTGGCTTGGTGGGCATGGCTTGGTGGGCATGGCAGAGAAAGATACTGCAAAATCACCATTTCCACTCCATTCCAGGGGAAGGATACTGCAAAATCCCCATTTCCTCCCCACTCCTGGGGGAAGGATATTGCAAAATCTCCATTCCCACTCCACTCTGGGGCCAGCCAGAGGTGGTATGTGCCGGTTCTCCGAACTACTCAAAATTTCTGCTACCAGTTCTCCAGAACCTGTCAGAACCTGCTGGATTTCACCCCTGCTTTATTGTAAAGGTTACATTAATAGAATCTTGCAAGACTGAAAGTACCTGTCCTTTCCCTTACTCTCTGGAAAACTGGGGAAAATCCCTTCTGAAACATTTTCCAGAATGCCATCCTATGTCTGTAGGCTGAGACATCTTTTACATGGCTGTTGTCCCATCTGCAGTTATTTCTCCTGTTTTGCACATACCATTAAATGACACACCAACATTCAAAGGCGTCAATCTTTCTATTCTTGTTATTCTACAAAGTCTACCTTTTGTACTGTATACATATATATATATATATATCATATCAGCGAAAACCATTAGATGGAAGATCATCTACAAATTAAAATCTGCAATTGGTATTCAGCTTGTTTGCTTTTTGGCAATGAACATTTTGTTCATCTTCCAGATTACAAAAACAAAAGCAGATTCTCTAGCAAAAGAAAAGTTATAAATGCTGCCTGCTGCATAAATAGCTTTAAACATTAAATTGCAAATAATGAGTCTTAAAGCGATCTCCACTTTAATATTTACTGAAATTATTATTCCCATGTTTATAATGTGTAAATACAAAAGTGCAGAAATAAATGAGTATTTTTTTTAAAAAAAAGACCCAAATATACCATGCCAAATGCCAAATTAGTTAAATTTTAGAGGCAAGATGGTTATAAAGACAAAACAATCCTTTAAAATTGCAATTGGTAATTGGCAAATAAATAAACTCTCAGTAAAACAAAATATTTAAAGATTGAATAATTGCAAAAATGTTGATAAGAGTTCATTTTCAGCCAACATAATTTTTATGACAGTATAAAGATAATTAAATGTTTACCTCTTCAGCTTTTGAAGCACAAACCAGTTCAACATAGAAACAGAATATTTTCCAGAAGGAAATGTAGCCTAAACCAAAGGACAAGATGCCAAACTTGGAGTACAGGAGTCCCCAACCTCTGGTCTGTGGACCAGCACAGGGCCGCAACATGCCAGAAACTGGGCCATGCAAACAAGCGAAGCTCCATCCATGGGATGCAGACAGAATATGAAACCACGGCCTCTGCGGTCCATGATGCCCAAAAGTTTGGGGACCACTGCTGTTGTAATTGAATTACGCTTTATTCAGGTATATAGTCCCCTCCTTTAAGCATAATCATTTTGAGAAATATGTTCAACATGTTATGTTACTGGGAAAATTAACATATAATTAATAAAAAAAACTAAATAAATAAATAGATATTACTTTCGACTTACTACTTACAAAGTATTGTAGTCTGAATTAATGCGGTGGCATTAAAAACCTGGATGAGTATGTTTTAGAAATATTTTGCTTAATTGGTATGTAATATAGCAGCCTATATGAAATCACATGTTAGAAGCAGATATGATTCATAATACAGGGATAAAACATAAAGCTGGGGAAATGAAATAGAAAGCAGTCTTGAAAGTTCACAACCTGTTTTATAAGAGGGCCTATAAAGTGAGCTTGCCACAAAAAGTTAGTGCCAGGTGGTCTCTCCGTCTGTTCTGCCTTAGAATAAGTGATGCCTTTCCTCTTAATCTTATGTTTTATTCTAGAATTGCCTGCATATATCTGTGCTATTATACTTTTAGTAGAGGATCATGTAGGCTCCCAGAACAGGTTGAGAGTTGTTTTAAGCAGTTTGTATCAAAGCTTATTTCCCACCATTCACTCAGAACTGAAGATGAGTGCAGTGGTTCATGAGGTTAGGATGCTGGGCTGACGATCAGCGGATTTGCGTTCAAGACCTGGTGGCTGCTGCAGAATGGGTGAACTCCTGTCACATGCTCCAGCTCCTGCCAACCCAGAAGTTTGAAAGCGGGTGATCGCGAGTAGATAGAGGGGTATCACTTCAGTAGACAACGAGGGCATGAAAGGTGCCCGGAACTGGGTGTCTCCCAGGCACTGTTGATGTCACTGTTCAATCCTTTCAACCCAAGAGCACTTTGGTGTTCCTGACACAAATATAGTAGCAGTCAGAACTGAAGAAGTTTCTTCGATGAGAAACAAAACATTTTCAAGGAAAAAACCAAGAATGTCCAGCTGCCTCTTGGAAAAGCACCTTTGGGACTCATGTATTACTAACCCAGGCAATTTGTATTTTTAATTGTAATAATGACACTGATTGCAACTGTTGAGCCTGTAGGATGGAATGCTAGAGAGAACCTTCTGTAGAAGAATCCTTTAATCCAGGAGTGGGCAACTGTGGCCCTTTTACAATCTGTGGATTCAACTCCCAGAATTCCTGAGACAGCCTGTCTCATGAATCCTGGGAGTTGAAATCCACAGGTTATAAAAGAGCTACAGTTGCCCACCCCTGCTTTAATCTGATCCTTCTCTGAGAAAAGCAAGGACAAAGCCTGATGTGGTTTTATAGGTTTTGCCACCCACAAACGATGAACCTACAGATAATAAAGACAAAGAGAAGAACATCACAATTTGTTACCTAAATCTTCCCCCACCAAAAAAAATCTGTGGGGAAGGGATTCCTTTAAAGAACATTAAATCCTAATAAATATATAAGATGTTAATTCAAGAGTTAGAAATATATTTTAAATTAAATATGAATCTTTAGTCTCTAATCATGTCTAAAGGCAGATGTAGGCTTGTCACTATACATATAATATTATTGAGTTTCTTATTTTGTTTTTCCTAAAGCAGAGAGAAGGTTTTTGTATAGGATATCTGAGCTCATAGAGAAAAAGCTTAATAGTCTCAAGGCTCTTTCCCAGAAATTTTCTGTGATTATCCATCCTTTGCCCAATCTTTTAGGGCACTTTCTTCTCCTTCTGGTAAGTGAGAGAATTAGACGTCTCACATGTTGTGCTGCCTTTCTGGAAATTAAAGATAAATATAAAAAAAAATGGAACCCCTTGGCTATTTTATTTTATTTTATTATTATTTTATTTAAAACATTTACATACCCACCTGTCTTTCACCAACTCTGGGCAGGTCCAAATAATAAATTAAAACATATATAAAATCACATTAAAGCTATAAAACCCAACCGATTAAAACATTAAAAACTTGGTGCCAAATCAATTCTCATGGGTTATTAATTAGTCTTCTTTCAATGCTTGAGAGGAAAGCCAGTTCTTAAAAACCTAACAGAAGGCTAAAGGGATGGAGACCAGCTGAATGTCAGGGCATAAGGTGTTCCATAGACAGGGGCTGCCATGGAAAAGAGATACATCCTAGCTCCTAGCAGATGACAATATTTAGAGGAAGAGACTAGGAGCATACCCTGTGGTGGGCTTCAAAAATTTTAGCAAGGGGTTCTCTGCCTGGTTGCTGGGTGGCTATGGTTGGCATGGCCTAGTCAGCCTCCTGCACCATGTTGTGGGGGTGTATGTGTTTGCCTTCCCTGGGCTCCGGAGGCTTTCCTCGTGCCTCCAGGAGGGTGAAAATGGCTTCGCCAGGCTCTGGAGGCTTTCCTCGTGCCTCCAGGAGGGTGAAAATGGCTTCGCCAGGCTCTGGAGGCCCTCTGGAGGCCAGAAACAGGTCCATTTCCTGCCTTCCTAAACTTCTGGTAGGCCTGTTTTTCACCCTTCCCGAGCCTCCATGCGTATCCTGCACTGACCTGCATCCAAAACGGACTGTGTGGGGACTCCTGGGAGGAGTGGGGTGGTGGGTGGGGCCAGCCAGGAGTGGGATTTGGGGTTTCTCTGAACTGCACAGAATCTTAGCTAGAGGTTTTCCCGAACCCCTGCGAACCCCCAGTAGCCCACCCCTGAGCATACCCACCCTATCTCACCTGGTAAGACGTCCTTAGGGAAAAGCAGTCCCACAGATAGCCTGACATTGTGCTATATAGGACTTTTAAAATGATGACCAGTGCCTTGAATTGTACCTAGAAAGAAATTGGAAACCAAAGCAGATCACACAATTGAGGTGTTTCATGGGCAAACCTAGGGGCTCCCATTACCATAGGGCAGTGGTGGGTTCCTCCCAGTTCGGTCCGGTTCAGCCGAGCCGGTAGCGGTGACGTCATATCGTCACCGAACCGGTTCTCCCCCCTGCCCTCCCACCCCCCACCCCCCCACGTTATTCTTACCTTTTATTTGGTCCCACCCCCAATCTATTGCTGCTTCCTGAGTCCCAGCTGATGACTAGAGGGAAAAAAACTGTTTAAACTCTTGCCGTGGGGCTTCAAAGGGCCGTCCTACAGCTGATCAGTGTTAAAAGCAAACAAATGAGTCGGGTCGTAAGTGCGAGGACTGGTCGTAAGTGCGAGGACCTTCCAGAAATGACTCTGACCAGCTAGCCACGCCCACCTAGTCACATGACCTCCAAGCCACACCCACAAAATAAGCCACGCCCACAGAACTGGTAGTAAAAAAAATTAGAACCCACCCCTGCCGTAGGGATTGCTGCATTCAGAACCATTTGAAGTTTCTGGATGGTCTTCAAGGGTAGCCCATGTAGAATGCATTGCAGTAATCCAGGACACAAAATTCTGTATAACATAGAGGTGTGTTACTAAATGGGTAAGTCCTTTCTCTCTTCCTTCACACATAGACACATTTCAGCAGAAATCAATACATATAGCATTTTTGATAAACTGTAATAAATCTTTTTACCTCGAGATATTAAAATGCATACTTTTGCTGCTCAAAAAAATGGGTAAAAAGGTTAGGTTTATTTTCAAACAAAGCATTAACAGACTGCTTCCATCCACCATTTTTATTTTCTGCCTATCCCACCATTTAAGACTCTGAACCATTGAAGTAGAAATATAGATTAGGTGTAAGATTTTGCTTTGCAGTATGTTTGCTTCCTATTTATTTTTTCAGAATTAAAATAAAATTCAAAACAAGGATGGTCTGGGGATATGAGAATAGTACCATCTATTGCTAGTGGGTTCCACTTACCTTCGCTACTGGTTCGGAACTGGGAGCCTGCGCATGCTTCGCTCACATGTGGCGCTTATGCACATGCACAGAGCATCCGTGATGACGTCCGGGCGGGTGGGCGGAGCCTCCCACCACCGCCACTACCGGTTCGCCTGAACTGGGGCGAACCGGTAGAAACCCACCACTGCCATCTATGACTGCTAAATTGGGAACAGCAGAAATGCAGGAACTGTGCATGAAAGTCTTGTGTTATGATTGCTGTGAACTGTATAGTTGATTTCACTTGCTCACAAAAGGCTAGCTCTTTATTGCAGGGCATTGCATTGCATAGATAAGGATATTTCAAGATTTCTCTGCTATTGATAGCTAAAACAAGATTTTTTCCAAACTGTTTGGGCCAGCTGAGGCCTTTTAAATTTGGGTACCGTACTCCGTTGGGGCAGGATTTGCCCATTCAACAGATGGCTGAGTATGGGCAGTCATAAAATGTTGATTTCCCAGAAGGCAAGCTGTAAGATTAAGAGAGTGAGGGTGGGGAAGTAGCATTACTAAGAATTTAAATAGAAGACAAAGGACTGAATTCTAAAAAAACAAAACTCAGAGATAAATAATTTGACCAATGTAATACAGAGATATGTTCTGAATACCCAAAGCAAAACCCTATATTTGTTCCCATAAAGCACAACAAAACAGTCATTTAACAGAAGGCAAAATGCTCAGAAATATACAGCCATTAGCAATACATCCCCATCTCTGATTTTTCAGGATGTTCCAAATTAGGTTTGAGATTACCTTTCCTTTTTGGTGTGGGATAATTAGACATTTTCAAAACAAAACATTGACTCCAGCTGCCTGCCATTTTTAATCTTCTAAGAATGTATCTGGAGGAAGGGATATATATCACTGGAAATAAAGATAGCAGCTGGTGATTGGTATGTCCCTTTGCAGAATGCCAACTTCTTAGCTTAAATCATTTTAATGGAAATAAGAATTAGGAGATCTTGTCAGGAAGATTTCCAGATGTGCATTAATTACCATGGTTGCCATATTAGGTATTAATTAGCTAAAACAACATACCAGAACATTATCAGTGCTACAACCACTATTACTCCAAAAACATCAGTATATCAAATGTATGAACTGGAATAAAAGAGAAAACTTTATGGTAAATAGCTATCATTTTCTATCTGATGAACCACACTCTGCAAAATAAGAAGGAATTGTATTTTCCAAATAAGCATTATAACAATTCACCTGCAAAAGCTAAGTGTGATGGAATACATGTACATCTATACAATTGAGCCACTGTTCTGCCTTCAAAGTGGAATTGTTTCTACAAGAATCACTTAAACGTAGATAACCAACTTGCTATCATTATGATATTAAGATCATTGATTTTTTTCTAATGGATGAAACCACATCTTTTAACAAAGTGTCTAATCTTAGTTAAATGAATAAATAATGAATTATTTAATCCATCCCCCTTCCCTGGTAAACAGTCTGAATAGTTAATTATATTCACCATTAAAGATTTTTGCCTTATATCGAATCTAAAATTCACCAGCTTTAATTTCCAACTATTGATTCAACTACTCTTTGGTCTGATACATTATAGAGCTCCTTAAAAGCCAGATTCCCAAGAGACTCACCTAACTGTATTTCTATTCTTAATATAAATAGAATATTTCACACAGAGACATGATTCTACTCATCTCATTCATCACTGTGTTTCCATGACATCCTGATAAAAGTGATGAATTTGGTTGGGCTGGAGTTTCAAACCAATATTCTGTTTGGGACATTCAAAGTTCCTTACAAGACATTCATAACCAAAGGGAAGATGATTAATTATTCTCCTTAATTCCAAGTCTCAGAAGAAGGATGTAGCTTCTGCTTCAATATTCCAAGTATCTTGGTTGCCCAGTACCAAAACAGCTCTTCCCTCTCATTAAAATCCCATCAAAACTAGTTTAATGTTATAACAACAACAACAACAACAACTTTATTGTCATTGTACATGTATACACAGTATACCCATACAACGAAATTCACTTAACACCCAAAGACAAGGTCCAACACACATAACAATTCCCAAACAAACTCCCACCCACCACAAATTCCCCACCCCTAAACCACCCAAACAACAGACCAAGTAATGCGTGAAAACGTGTGGTCCAAGTTTTAATTGTTCTGTGTCATCTGCCGGAAGGCAACCATCCAAAAAGATTGTAAGCAGGATGGGAAGAGTCTCTGAAAACGTTATGCAATTTCCTCAAACAGTAAGATTTGAAGATGTCGTCCAGGGCTGGTACTTGGAGCTCAATGATATTCTGGGCAGTTTAATGAAAGGCTGTAGAGCCTTTTTGTTGGCTACAGAGCTGCTCCCATACCATGCAAGAATGCCGTATGTCAGAACACTCTCAATGGTGTTGCAATAGTAGGACAGAAGTAGATGCTGAGATAGATTTATCTTCCTGAGCATTCTCAGGAAGTACAGCCCCTTCTGTGCCTTCTTCACAAGCATGTTAGCATTCCTAGTCCATGAGAGGACCTTCAAGATATAAATTTATTTATTTATTTATTTAATAAAATTTATATGCCACCCTATCTCCGAGGACTCAGGACGGCTCACAACAATAAAACAACCAGTTAAAAATATAAAATGCCCAGAAATTTAAAACTACCAACCCTCTCCACCTCCTCACCATTTATGTACAATGGTAAATGTACATCTCTCTTCCTCCTGAAGTCAATTATAAATTCTTTAGTTTTTTGGTGTTAAGTGTAAGATTATTTTCTTTACACCACAATGTCACAATGTCAGTCCGAGTTTGGTTTTTACCAAGACTTTTTAATGGATTAGGAGTGGGATACTTGAAATGTTACCTAATTATTCATTTGTAATAAATTTAGTCCTCCCCAGTAGTGGGTTCCACTTACCTTCGCTACTGGTTTGGAATCAAGAGCATGTGCGTTCTCTCGCTTTGCTCGCGTGTGATGCTTCTGTGCATGCGCAGATTGTCCGTGATGATGTACGGGCAGGTGGGCAGAGCCTCCCACCACCGCCACTACCAGTTTGCCCAAACCAGGGCGAACCGGTAGAAATCCACCACTGGTCCTCCCCCCAAGTCCTACTGTGCACTTGTGGGTATGCTTGGGAGGAATGAAGAAAGAACATTGGGAATGTATGCACAGAATATACAAATGGATCGAATAGCTAAAGTAGTGGCAAGGAGTTTTTACTTTCAGACTTGAAAGATTCCATTAATGTGGCCTTACACTAAACTAGAATTAGTTCATCTAGTCATTTTTCCTATGTAATTTATCTGAGAGGGCTGATATATTCCCAGTGGCTCTGAATGGAAATTGGACTTTGAAGAAACAGGATAGGAGAACCATTGATGCTTTTGAACTTTGGTGTTAGATCAGACACCTGAGAATAATAATAACAGCCAAGAAAACAAACCGATGGTTTAATCATGGAACAAATCAACCCAGAGTTCTCATTTTAAGCACAAATGACCAAACTCAAATTATTTTTATATTTTTTATACAGAATCTTTAAATAACCAGAAATTTTAGGGAGAAGAAAATTTACTTAGCACTTAGCACCAGGTTGACTCAGCCTTCAATCCTTCCGAAGTCGGTAAAATGAGGACCCAGATTGTTGGGGGCAATATGCTGACTCTGTAAAACTGCTTAGAGAGAGCTGTAAAGCACTGTGAAGCAGTATATAAATCTAAGTGCTGTTGCTTTTGCTACCATTGGAAAATGAGTCAGTCTATCCGCTGAATATATTATATGGCCCACAAGTCTAGATAAACTAAAGATTGAAATAAAAGAAGTATGAAACAAAAACAGTCATACATTGGACACATCATGAGAACTGATGCATCTATGAAAAGATTATAATGCTGGACAAGATAGCCAGAAGAAGAAACTGCTGATGGCTTATGGGATAGAAAAGCAGAATATTAGGACTCACACAAATGCCCCTGCAGGAATTGTATAATAAGGTGAGCAATAGGTTAACTTGGAGAGCTTTCATCCATATGATCAATAGGAGTCAGCTATGACTCCTATTGATCACATGGCTTGACACAACCTAACAACTATGATATTTAAATAAGTATTTCATTAAAGTTTTACAGGCTTCTACTGTCTTGAAGGAAAAAGTTTTTGAAGTTACTCTGAGATAACATCAAATAAAATTTGAGGATCCTCTTCATTTGCTAACAAAAAGGAAAATAAATATTTTGACCACATTCATAGTTGGGTCCATGAATTGTTTTTCTTTCTTTGCCCCCCCACCTACTTACGTATGTTACAGTAATATCATATTGCTTACACATGACATTTCTTAAGGTTTTTGCAGAATTTATACCAAATAGAAATTCCTAGAAGCAAAACATCTTTCCTAAGAGCAAGGCTGTGAAATGATCAAACATCAGTTTTTCTCATAACATATGGAGCATTAAATTCAAATATTTCTTATGAAAGTCACATAGTATATCACATACCTGCTTATCAACATGTATTTTTATATAGAAGTTATAAAAGATACATTGTTAACCGGAACAAAATTAATTTAGTAAAATATTTAGGACGGTACATATTAGCATTATTATTTTTTATTTAATTCACCATTTACTTCTTAAACCAAAATAGCCATAGAATATTTTTTAAAAAATAACAGTTGTAGTGCAAATTTGCTATAATTATACTGGCAGTAGATTGCAATAAAACTTAAATTTATCCTCCTCTCGCCATGTAATAAGCCTCTCAAAAATTTATTTACATTGTTCCACTTTTGTATGTGGGTCTTCCAAACTATAAACAAGAACATTTTGGATGATGAGTTCTTTGCTTCTAAAATATGAATATGCTTCCTCAATCTTCCACATGCTTTGGATTGCAGTTCTTGGAATTCCCAAACAGCATTAGAAGTCATTCTGGAGATGACTACCATGGAGATGACTTGAGAAAGCTGGTTAAGCAATGGTATTATCAGTATCATTATTTATTTGTCAGGAAAGGACTAAATCAGGCTCTGGACTAAGGCTAGATATTTCCTACTAATCATTTAATATTTGATCAATAATATCACACAAGTGCTACTGATAATTCATTAGGTAGCCATTTCTGGCTGTGCTCCAGTTTCCTGTATTGGACATGTGTGACACATGACCCACATGAGGTACTATCAAAATGTCCCTGAGGAAGGGAAGTCAAAGAAGTCAAGACTTCAACCACAACCAGGCAATTAAAGATCCACCCTTTTTTGTGCATTATGGCTATGCCTTTTTTGAGCAACACCTCCATCCTAGGGACATCCATGAAGAATATAGCTTTGTTTTATTTTTTATTTTTGGTAAAAGTTAATTCGTCCTTCTACTTGCCAATGGATGCATACATTCCAGATTAGTTTGCAACTTGGATTGTTTTTATTTATTTTATCTTCTCCCTCGTGTATCTTAATTTTTTAAAGTTCTTTTTAAGCGTTGAACAATGTGCAAGCTTATTAGATGTATAAGAATTATGTTATAAGTAATAACATAATAGAGTAATAGTATAGTAACTTTTTTCCTCCTTTCAATTGCCATGACAGCTCCCCATTTTAATCATTAAATATTTTCTACATATGAAAATTTCCATTCAGCAACTGGATAAACTGATATAAACTGTGCCATGCATTTGTTTAACTGTATGAATCTACATTCTAGGGAGTTTCTCTTTGTATAGTTTAGCATTCTTCACTTTTACTATACTTAGACATCAGGACAAAACTGTAGTCTATTGAGATAGTAACAAACCCAGCCTACTGCAAGGATTTGCCTTTTCTTACTTGAGAAAAAAAATGTACTTTAAAGTATTGTTTGGATCAATAAACTGAGGTTAACATTAACTATGGTTAATTTACATAAGGATTCTGTGCCAGTTTGAAAGTTGTGCCAGAGATCTTTCTTCCCACACTAACAGTGTTGAAAAGCTGACCTGATTTATTTCCTTTTATCTGCTTGTGGTTGAAACTCCTGCAAAGTTTGTTGTTGTTTTGAGATGTCATGGCTCTGATTTCTCTTTGGAAGAAACTCTTTTGTAAGTGCTTTCCATTCCTGTGAGTTTTAAGAAAATACTAGCAGGAGTGGCTTCTCACTCTCATAACCTGGGGTGAAATTAACAAGAGTTTTGTTATGTTCCTTCTTTTCTACAGCACAAACCAACCTATGTAAAACATCAGGCTACTGGGTTTTTCTCCTTGCTATTCAGTGGGGGTCCTGCTGCAGGAATTGTACAGGGCAACTACTTGGAGAGGGCAGTGAAATTGTTACTTCTTGTTCACAGCATTTCGTAAGTAGACTTGATGTCAATCAAGGAGACAGAACATGGTGTGGGAAAAGCAACAAGCTATGGTTTCCAAAGCTCAAGGTTATAGCTTTGGATACAGGGAGCCTGAGGGAGCAACTCTTCTCCTTCAGATATATGCAGAGAGCAGAAAGAAAGCATGAGAAAAAGGCTAAGTGTATTTGGATATATGATTGATTGAATTTAATATAGGATTGAATGGAATGGAAGAGAGAAAGAGAGAGATCAGAAAAATTGCTGCAAAGATTTAAAACACGTTCATATCATATATATGAACAGTCTGAATTTTGGAATGCTTTTATTCAGTGAAGGGTTTCATATGACATCTGGCATATGACAATTTGCCTATGGCTAGCTTGCATGTTTCCTGTTTTGCAATGGGAACACCGTGGTGCAGAGGGAGAGGTATTGTTTATTTTTAAGAAGAAGAAGGTGGCATTGCTGCAAAGCAAAGCACTAGCTTTTAGCACCATCTTTATTTCCAAGACTGCTTATAGAGTCCAAATGGGACTTAATTCAATTAATTATTTTACATACTGATCTACCAAAGGAAAGCAGGGAACATCCTAGGGAAGGGGAGCTACAAAGGAAGTCACTTAGCATTTTGGTGTACTGAGATTTTTGTGCAGCTTTCTGCCTGGACATGTTCAAACCATTTTGTAAAAGAGTCAGCAAGATAGGGCATGCATAAGCGCACCAGTGTGACTAACATCCCTGTCTTACTTTCCCCATTTATTTGTACTTACTTCCTTTTTGTTTATATTTATATTTATGTTTATACCTATACCTGCTATCTTGTACATGTTTAACAAACATGTATATATATATATATATATATGTATGTATAATTTGACAATTCCAAGAATGCCCACGAGAACAAAAATGTTGGAGAAGAGAGAATTGAGATAAATTTACTGAAAAGGAGTGCAACACTGTGAAGCTTTATTCCACCTAACAGTATGAAAATTGATTATGACCAAAAGGAATTTCTTCCCTCTTCACAATCTGGTTTTATTTTGCCATAATAGATGTTGTAGGATTTTTGTAGCCAAAAATCAGGAGCATGGTAGCACTTTTTCATACTAACACATTTTATTAAAAGCCATAAGCTTTTGTGAGCTATAGCATCTGATGAAGTGAGTTGTAGTTCACAAAAGCTTATGTGCTTTAATAAAAATTTGTTAGTCCGAAAAGGTGCTACCAGACTCCTTCTGATATTCTGCCATAAGTGTTCCTTTTATTATGCTAATCTTCTTGGAATACAATAATTATAACATTGTGGAGAAATTAGGATTTATGTGAGAGTTGCCAGCATTTAGGATCTTCCAGCATTTGGCCTAACTGCCTAAAAAGACTGGGTATAATCAAGTGCAAATTAAGGGCCTTGGCTATAAACAAAAACAAAACAGGTTCCAGCTGCATTTGAGAATCTGAAAAGGCAAGTTATAATCAAATGTCTTATTAATAGATATTGTCAGATTTGACAAAAACAACTAATGAATGCCAACTTGTTCCTTCTGTACAGCCTGAACTTTAGGCAAATGACAGAAGTGAAATTTTAAGTGAAATTCACACTTTGGAACATAATGGTTTGATCATTTTAAATGGTCTTTATAATTTTTTTTCTTTTTTTAAACAATTGGCAATATACAAAGCCCAGTGTGGGGATTTAATTTTAGGTTCAGGATTTGTTGGCAAGGAATAGTCAGGTCTCTGGGATTTAGCAGATTGGGTTTGAAGGGAAGAGACAAGAAAGTTTTAGTGCAAATATTAGAAAGAGTCGGAAAACAACAAGAGAAAGATTACAGTGGAAGAAAGATAAGCAATTTGGGTGGCACGCAATTGGAGACAGTACAATAGGAAGAAATATGTGGAAAATTGGAGGAAGATGGAAAGAGATAGAGTTATCTGGAATAGAAAAGAGGGTTAGGGGTATGGGGAAAAAACCCAACCAAATTGGTTGTATTAAGGAAAGAAGGATAAAACAAAGCGCTAACAAGCACACCAAAAATGTGTGTACGTTTCTTTGTAGATAAAAAATTATTCAGATGGAAGTCCAAAATGTCAAATCCACACTAAACACCTGACTGACTGTTTGACCAACCATTATAACAATATTGGAGCATTTGGCACCCAAACATTTATGTCAGTTTCTGGGTTCTGAATGGGACACACTTTCTTTGAAGGAGTGGTTCTATGATTTGAGAGTCTTCCTATACTCCTGCTTAAATACCATATAGAAGCTGTTGCTCCGGGGTGACCTTTTTCTGACTTTTAGTGATTCTTCAGTTATAACTCTCCTTGTACTTGGATGTCCCATAACAAATTGCCCAAGAACTCATGTTCACCACATGGTTAGACGTCTACAATCTGCTTCATATGGAGCTATCTTTGGAGATAATCTGGAAATTATAGATGATGTAAAATTCAGTCACTAGACTGTTTGCGGGTCAAACTCATTTCATACCCTGCAGAATAAGATCTGCTTCCAAGTTGTTCCACGGATTCTGAAAGGCTGTTGGCTAATCGCCCCATTTAGAATTGTGTATGGTGCAGCAGCAATTTATATTACTTTAACCATCGTAAAAAGGCATGCTGATATTATGTCCTTTCTGAGGTTCATGGGGTGAGGACATGGAGAACTTCTCAATAGTGGTTCCTGCTATATGGAAGTGTCTTCCTAGAGAAATATGTCCAATTGTTATCCTCCTGATTTTTGAAAATTAGTTATGTTTTTATTACCTCTTAGGCCAAGCTAAATATTGTTTGTTTTCAATAGGAATTTTATTGTATTAGTTATTTTGTAATCACCTTTGTTTTATTTATTATTTATCAGCCAGAGCTTGACAACAAGTAAGTAAATGTACAGCCTCAGCATGTTGTTTAAATTTTACATTGGTTACACACAAAACCAACATACTGTATATAATAAGTATGATGCATTGATCTGTACATTTTATTTTAAATCAATGCTTCAGCTGCAGCTGTGCCCTTCCAGTTCAGACCCAGTATGTCTGCCTTTCTCTATTGTTATTTGCTCCTTTCTTTCAGATCAGTATGCAAAAAAATGCAGACCAGAGACCCACGAGACTTCCTCGCATCCGTTTTATCATTCCTTGAAAGAGTGGGAGGAAAAAGGCTGGCCTAATATGCAAAAAGGAAAAGGAAAAAAAAAAAGAATTGGGGTGGGGAATTTAAGAGTAAAGTGATGCTTAGAAGTATACACATACCATTTTATCATTTAAGACTCTATCCTCCCCTCCCCAGTTTGGCTCCCAAATGACCCTGGGAAGCTTCCTGTGGTCTTCAAGCCAACAGAACTTCTGTGTTCCCTTTCTTGATGAGACCTTGTTGCAGAAGAATAGATATGGGAGCACTTTCCAGTGTCACCTCTATGACAGAGCCTACTTCCTTTCTTCATGATGCTGCAGATGTAGGTTAGCCAGAGTATCAGCCTTTTCAGTTCCTTATGACACAATAGAATCTACAGTGACTGTCTTTTGAGCCATTCCACAAGAGCATATTGAGCGAATGAAATCTTAGCCTGTGTCTAGGTTTACTTTCAATTTCTTACCCTGGAAATCTAAAGATTACTGCCATGCCAATCAAGAGAATAATACATACAGAGACACAGACAATAAATGTCCCAATCCCATGCCAAAGAAGCATCCATGCAGTTTTTGCCAGGCTTTCCAATCATAACACTGAATAATGGATAAAGGTACATATGTTAAGAGTTGCACCTTCCATCAATATAAGAAGAAGCTTTATATCAGGAATGCATATTTATCTGACCCTGCAGTGCAGTGGTGGGTTGCCCCCAGTTTGCACCAGTTCTATAGAACCGGTAGTAAAACCTGCGGAAGGCAAAGCCCACTGACCCTGATGTCATCAAAACGCTTCTGCGCATGTACAGAAGAGCGCGCAGCCCTGCTGCGAACCAGTAGTAAAGGTAAGTAGAACCCACACCTGCTGCAGTGTCTGAACAGACTAATAGCAGCTTTTCAGGATCTCAAACCTTCTAGATTTTAACATGGGATTCTCTGCAAACCACAATATGCTTTGTAATTAACCTCTTGCTTTTATACATGTGCAACAGTTAAACTTCAGAAGTATATCAGAAAAAATAACCTTGTTTCTCATTTTCTCTTAGTGTTTTGGCTCTTGTATTTCTCCGCTTATCTCTTTCCCTCTGGCCAGTAGCCAACTCCTTCTATCATGAATTTCTATTTTGCTCATCTCCCTTGTGCCTCCTTTCTTTACCTTCTTGATTCTGTCAAATACTTCTTCGACAAGTGTCTGCTTTCTAGTCTTTGATCTATCCAGTCTTCCACTCCCTTAGATAATTGTGGCCAATGTGCCATCAAGGCAAACAAAGAAACAGTTTTAGAATGTCAGGAGAATGGTCAAAGTAATAGTTGGGTTTTCTCGATGGAAAGAGTTTTCTAATATCAGGATCCAAAATAGTTTGTATGATCTTAGATTCTATATTGTTGGAACCAAGGGTGAGTTCTACTGGTTTGCAACGGGATGGCGCGGGTGCTCGCTTCGCTCATGCACGGGCCTTGCTTCTGCACATGTGCAGATCGCTTCTGATGACATCAGGGTCAGTGGGCGGAGCCTCCTGCCGGTTTTACTACCGGTTCTATAGAACCGGTCCAAACGGGGGCAACCCACCACTGGTTGGAACTGGTGGGGGGAGACACTTTTGGTTTGAACTGGCGGGGGGGGGGGAGACACCTTTTGCCTTTGAGCTGCAAAATATTTTGGCCCCAAGATGTGTCTGTTCAGCATCTCTTTGTTTTCTATCTTGTCAGAACTTCATATTTCTCTGGCGTTAGGTTTACGAGGGATTTCTGCAATTACTTTTTCTCTTTAGAGTTTATTTTCTTAAATTCTGTCTTCAGGCTTTTTTTTCTTGAGATTTATTATCTCAGTTTCCTTCAAAGTGAGATTTGTACTGGCTTTTTCATTTTATCTTTCTTCTTTACCACCTTGGATCACCTTTTTCTTTAGCCTTCTGGAATTTCACGTCCTAACTTTCCAGTTTTTGGCCTGCCTTCTTCTGCCCGCTCTGCCCTTTTAGTTCATCCCAACCAGAACCAATATGGATTACACATTTAATTGTTTCCAATAATAGGCACAGCATCCTTCAGCTCACTGAATCATAAATACTAATGTAATTGTTGATCAATTACATCATAAGTGAAGCTATTCCAAATGTTTCTGACCTTGTCTCGTGTTTGATGGATCTGTGCCAAATATTTTCTTGCTACTTAACTGGCAAAACATCTGGCCAAAAGCTTTCCGTTGGTCACAGAAAGTAAAGATTAAAAGTTAAAGCATCCTACTGCTGCTTCCAAAGTGATGACATTGTCCATTTGAGGTGAGTTTTCAACACAACTGGCATTGGTAAGCATCTCTTTTGTCCTATCCTTTTCTGTATTCTCCACCAATCCTTGGTACTGAATGAACAACCAGTGCCAGTTGGCATGATCAGTCAAGTCCACTGAAACGAATATTCATAATAAAAGAAAAACATTTCCACTAAAGCAAAAGGCAACACAGCTCTTTTTCATTTAAAATAATGTTTATTAGAGAAGCCAACCAGATGGAAGATATATTTTGCAGGGACCAAAATGTAAATAGAAAATGGAAAGTTAGATTTCTAGTGCATGCTGATTATATGAATGCTTGGCGGTTGAACCAGCATCAAATGTATATGAAATGTAGGACATGAGAAGTTCCTGGGGGCATAGACGTATATAAGAACATTTTGTACAGAAAAAAGTACTATTGTTGTATAATACAACACATTACTTACCAGGATTTTGGAGCTGAACACATGCTTGACTGTATTATCCAGTCTTTGTACTGAAATATGTAAAAATGTATAGACGTCTTAACTCAGTGGTGAAGTATTTGTTTCACATACATACATTCAGATTAAATTATCAGTTAAATGCAATTCATATTTTTCAAACAAAACTATTCTTTTTTAAAGATTTTGAAGGTATTTGGTCTATTTTATCTTGATATGCTATCATTCTTAAGTTTCTTATTATGAATTAGGCTGGTTTAGTCACTAAAACAAAAAGGCAGAAATCTGATGATAGAACATTCCTATTTATTCATTATGAATAGTTTCTGGAATCTACAATTGGGATGGGTTGTTAAGGCTATTAGAGAAGCTGAGTGATAAGAAAAACTGCGTTCAACTCAGAATGGCTAAGAAGTAGGCCACAAATCTTTTAATTCTGATTGTCACTGGAGTATAAATATCATTTCTGCCGACATTGCTTAGATTATTATTTCATGTTAAAGAAAATAAATGAAAGCAAACAAAGCTTTCTGATATATTTTCAGAGCTTACCCCTTTTTAAAAAGCTTCTTTCCAATGATTCTGAGAAGCATTGGAGACATCAAAAGAAATAAAATTTTAACCGTTTATTTAAGTTGATATTTCATTTCAATTTCTAGTCATTAAGTGTAGAACCTGCTTTGATCATTCTACGTCGCACATCAGCACAGCCATCAGTCGTTTAGTTTATCCTCAGGGTTGATTACATTTAAACAAAATTCTTTGTTGTACATATAGTATTATCATTGCTTTCATTTGAAAATGTAATAGCAGCTTGAATCATAATGTCCTCAGGAAAAGGAGCATCATTCTGCAAACTCCACCTATGTGAACTGTGGCAGTCTATGTATGCCCCAAAGAGGGCAATACTTATAATGTAGTGCCACAATCCTGCAATTCCCATTCTGAAATATATTCTATTAGAGAATAAATTATTAAAGTTTTAATGATACATAGAAAAAAACTCTAGTCAACTTCTTCTGTAAAAACTACAATCTCCAAGGCTTCATAACCTCTGAAGTTCCTGGAAGTAGCTAATATTAAACATCTGAACTCCTACAGGATACAGATTATGGCATTGTAGCCCATGAACTAAAGACACTGCCATCATAGTTTCAATGAATAGTACATTGTGAATCTGTAGACAATTGATTCCTAGGCTTTTGGATAATATATAAGGGGGTTTATTACCTACTAGGATGAAGTCACTGATTGTTACTTGTCAACATACAGTCAATACTTTTTTTATGTCTACAAAGGTTAATTTTAGTATTTCTTCCTATACCCCCTTCCCATACTTTTCATCATTAGAGCTATATTTTTATTCCTCATTTAAAAAAAAACCTCTCCTACTTTGGAAAATATATATCCATGTTCATAGAAATGTGTGCTTCTACCTAAAAATTGATTCTCCTTTATAGTGTTTTCAAGTGTTGCAAAAATGTTACTTTATAGTGTTGCAAAGGAACAGCCGAAATAATGAAATATTTTGCTGAAAAAAGAAATAAAAAGTTGAAACCTCTGGCCAACTTGCACATTTTTTAAAAAAAAGTAAAACTTCTATTTGCTTCTAAACAAATCAGTTAAGACAAACGAGCAAAACAAATCAGAAGATCAAAATATTGCCTTGAATATAGGTAGTCTTTGAGTTATGACAGGTCACTTAGTGATGGCTCAAAGTTACAACAGACTCCCAAAAGTAGGAGGACAGGCTGCTCCATTGACAATTTGCATGGCAGAAAATCAGCCTTCTTTTTCTGAGATGGCAACTCTGTGTTTTCAGCAAAACTCTTCCCTTGCTACATGCTGCCTCTCTCTTCCAGCAAACACTCATTCTCCTCAAGATGGAAAATTTCCTCCAAAGAACTTTGAACTCCATACAAGGTCTCTGAGAGAAGAGATTATACATGCAATGTGGAATTCTTCAAAATTCTCTAGGTGTCCAAAGAATAATCAGTATTAGAAATTATTTTTTGGAATAAATGCTGTGAAACTATGGTAAAAATTTCCAAATCTCCCTCTATCTATACAAACCAAAAACTTTTTCTGTGAACAGGTTTTCTCTATTTTATTACAGGCCTTATCTGATTTTATGTTATATTTCTCTCTCTCCCTCCCTCTCTCCCTTCCCCCCTCTCTCTCCAATAACTAAATACACATATGAAGTATAGTTCTTAATCAGCTTTGTTCAGCAGAAGACTAATTCCCTAACTGTATCCTTGTTTCGTCCCTAGTTGATAAGTTTTTTCTGTTTTTTTTTAAAAAACTTATTATTCACTCCTTTTTTTGTACTTACCTGAGAGAACATATTTAACTAGAAAGACTATTATTCTGATGTTTGTTTTAATCCTAATTTTTTCCTTTCCTTCTCTCTACCAATTTTCCTACAGGTATCCAAGTTGATAAGGATTGTTTTCTTTGGGCCATAAATTGCTGTTGAATTTCATTAATATGAATTGAAACAAAGTAGAATGCGCAAATTGTGCAGACAGGTCAGTTATACAAATATTTCATTATATATGCATTTGCAATGTTGCCATACAGTTAAAGGCAGACAATTAGAAATTCCAATTTCAGCTTAAGATACAGGATTTCACTGTATCCACCAACAGAAATTTTATTTTCAAATAGCTCAGAGGTCTTTAACTCTTTATTCCAAGTTAACAGTGTATTATTTAATTGGAGTCTTCCAAAAAAGAGTTCTAAGATTTATACTGATTGAATACTAGAATTTTTTCTATCACACAATTGTTTGTTATTATTTGCAATCTAGCAACGCCCAGTTCCCAACACCTTGCCTGCTGGGTCTTGATTTAATTGGGTTAACTTATTTAAAGCTTGATTTAAGCCCTACATAATGCTTTTATCTTGCATCTCCTATAGACACACATGAATTAATTATAGGCCACAGGATTATTACAAAAGGCAATTTGATAATAGGTTTTTGAGGGCTTTGAGCCAAAAAAAAAAAAAGAATCAGAATGTTTAGCAATTAGGGAATCCAAGCAGAAACAGATTACATTAATTGAAGAGTACACAACCAGTTTACATGAAGGGAAAAGTAAATACATATAGGTTGGTTAGGCAGCTGAGTAAGAACTGCATTCAAACGCATAGCTGTTCTATGACTTTAAAAAAATGTATTGTGCAGTAGTTTATCTAACTCAGCAAAGCCCTATCTTAGTCTCTACCCATAAGGGGAGGCATTTATTAATACTGAGATCTTGTAACTGTTCAGAAACCCAAGGATTTCAGGAAGCAGATATGTTGCAATTTTATATGATATGACAATAACCACAGAAAATCTACTACAGTCAAATAGTTGTAATATTGAAGATTCCTAAGGGAAATTATAACTCTTAGTTGCAGAATGGTTGCTTCTTAAAACCAAAAGTTGCTTCTCTATTCATGTGTGTTTTTATGGGCATCACTTTGGTATGTTAAGATGGGAAGGGAAAGGAAGGGAAGAGGTTTCAAGGAAAAGACTGATATTGTATTAATCTGTTACTGAAACAAGAAGGAATTGGAAAGTGTCACTCCCACATAAATGAGAATACCTTTTATCCCATTACATTATGTGGGCAGAAGAAAGATGCAAAGACTTGAATGTTGATGTCACTAATAATAGGATTTGTAATTGATAAACAAAAAGCACTAGAATTCTTTCACAACAATATCTTTAATTTTTTTACAACATATTTACTTATTAGATTTGTTTTATCATCTGGGTAATTATTTCTGCTCATTGTGATGTGTTTAACTAAAAGGTTAAAGACTAACAGAAAGGCATCATTTTTCATAGAGGTAAGCTCAGACATTTTGCAATATAACCAAGAAGTTAAAATGAAACCCATTCTCACTTTTTAGAAATATTGCACAATTTTTTTTTAAAAAAAAAATCAAAACTTTGGCTATGACCTTTGGAACTTCAGCCTAAAGCAATTCTTTAATGTTATTTTATGCCTAAATTTACTCTGCCTTCGGCTCTGGAAAACATTCCATTTTCCCCCTCTTAAATGGAATTGTATAGATTTTATGTTGCACTTACCTGCATGAAAGTACATCTAAGTTTAGGAAGTTAGCACCCATCCCTTTCTTGGAAGAATGAAATATTTTAGGAAATATTAAAAAAGCAGAATATTATATTTTCCTGGATGAGAAATGAAGAAACATGTTTTAAAGACAAAGCAGCTTCCTGCCTCCCCTCCCCCACACCTTTGTTAATGGGCCAGAGGCAGAAACTCAATCCTTTGTCAAAGGACCATCATCTGCAACACAATAGGACCCATCTAGGACAGAAACTCACTCCATGGCACCTGGGAAGATTACATCAGCCAGCAAGGCTAGCTAAGACCCCCACCCCCTGGGAGTCTGACAACCAATCAGGATACTCTTTCGGGGCCCCAGGAAGTTTAAAGCCAGGGAGAGCATAAAAACCCGGGGACTCGCTATATTTGGCCCCTTTTTCTGTTCAGGAACTCAAGCCATGTGATCCTGTCCACCATTAAACCATCTTTCCAAGCAGTCTCCATGTTTCCAGTGTCTTTTTTCTCACTTGGAGCTGAACCCAGAAGGATATTTCTTCCTACATAAGTATTAAAAATATAATTTATTTAATACAATTATTGTAAAAGATGTATATGTATATGTATTTATAAGCACACATACACATATACACACACACACATACACACACACATAGACACACATATGAAACATATGAAATCACAGGTAAATACAGTAATTTTATTCTATATCTATTGTTTTAGAGAGCACAGTGGCTCAGCAGGTAATGATGCTGAGCTTGTCAGCTGGAAAGCTGACAGCCTGGGTTTGAGACCCGAGTGCTATGCAATGGAGGAAGCTCCAGTTATTTGCCCCAATTTATCCCCACCTAGCAGTTCATAGCATGCAAATGTGAGTAGATAAATAGGTACCACTTCGACGGGAAAGTAACAGCATTCCATATGCCTCAGTGTATAGTCATGCTGGTCACGTGACCATGAAATGTCTTTGGACTGCCTTGATTAAGAAACCTTGATTCTGTCCCCTAGAATCAAACATGACTGGAAAGGGAAAATCTTTATCTTTGTATTGTCTTGAAAATTTAAAAAAAGTATGAAGAAATGATGTCATAATACATTGAACAATGTAGCCGAAGCAAGCTTCGTTAAGAACAGCATTCTTAACTTGACAGGAATCTATATAGCTCCTTTTGGAATTAGATACGTTTACTTTCTCCAATTAAAATAATTCATTAGATAAAAATGCTCGATGTCAATACAATTACCTACCTATTATGGTTAAAACTTTAGAAACCATTCCCATGCAGATGGCTTTACAAATGCAGAATGCAGGAATGAAATCTAAAAATGCATTTTGTATAACAGAATTTTATGTTAAGGGATTAATTCTGTTGTAGAACCTTTCATCACTAAAGTCAGGAGAGGAAATTATGAAATTTCATTTGAACTAGATGTCAGTGGAACAATGTTAAAATGAAATTGTACCTGCAGGGCAAAAGCAGTTTTACAGCACCAAAAGCAATTTTACAACACACACATACAAAGCAAGAATAAATCTCTTTCTCTAGATCCAATTCTCACAAACTAGAGAAAAGTATAGGACAAATAAAAAATAGGGTTTTTTTCAGCTGTAGACAGTAATTTTAAAATCACCTTTGGTAGTTCAGGGCAACAGGGAGGTGAACCGGTAATTATAGGACATATGCAAGTGGAGAGTTCTATTCATTTTATTATTTATGACATTATTATTGTTTTACCTTGACCAAGTTGGTTTCTTAGTTTTACATGTTAATTTTTTTAGTTTATTAGTGGAAATTAGTAAAAAAAAAAATAATTCCATTTATTTCTGACAATTGGCAATTTATTCCATATGCGTTTAGGACCTGCAAGCCAGCATGCAAACAAAATGTTGGGTGGAACTTGTGGTTCCTGGGCCATGAATTGCCCATATTCCTGTAGTGTGATAATTTGTGGCAGATGACTACTAAGCCTATAGTTCAGTTCCTTTTGTTTTTTGAAGATGAGATGCCTGCAGAAAAGAAGACCAGCAACTTAGAGGAAAAAAATAACACTGCTGCATATTAACCAACCAACAAAATAATTAAATTTGCATACAAAATCTTTGTTTTGGATTAAGGAATAAATAATTGGTCAGAGTTCAGGAATTATATAATATTTATTTCAGGAAAATGCATTAAAGATGCATGGAATATGATTTGACTGATTGACTGACTGATTCTGTGCCATCAAGTCATTTTCAATTCTTAGTGACCCCATAAATAGATTTTTATTTATGATTTAGTATAATTTAGCTTGTAGAAATAGCTGCAGTACTGATTTTAGATTTGGAGGAAATAGGACAAGGTGACCTACATAGAGCTCCATAAATACAACTCATTTTTGTTGTATTTATGTAGAAAAATTAGACGCCACCATTTCACTCTCATGGTGAAATCATCTTAACCATCTTGAGATGCTCACTATGACAGACATTGCTTTTCTTGCCATTGTTAGCTTCATCTAGAGTAGAAATTTGAACCTGGGCTTCACCAGCTGGCTATTATACAATTATAGTACAGCAAGATTGTGGATCAACTTCATGGATAGCTACTTTGTTGTGGTAAAGAGGCCTGCACATTCTAATATTAGGAGCTACACGATGGCAGTGTATACATCTGAAGGTGTATTCATGATGGACAGGTCACATACAAGAGATTAGATTAAATGCAATTTATGAGAGAAATGGAAACCATTTCAATATTCTGCCAAAAAATCCCCATGTACCCCTAAAAATGACTGCACATGTAGATCTTACTAGAAGGGCAATGCCAACATAAAACTGCCTATAAATACATCACAACCAAAGATGAAGAAGCTCTAGTCACTCAAGAAGTCACCCAGCACAAAACCTCACACTGTAACCCAAAGTCCCTTGCAAAATTGCAACTTTAATTAAATAATATGAAGAAGACAAAGGTTTAGAGGAGGTTTAAACCTTTAAAAAAGGCTTACTAGATTAGATTTTTATAAATACAGAACTTGAGGAACTCTGGGCTCAATTTGATGAAGCAAATACAATTAGCCCCAAATCTAAAAATGATAAAGCAAAATGGTAGTTTGATGATAAGTTGAAAATAACTGAAAAAAGCAAAAGGAAGCAAAAGGCTTAAATAAATGCTGAGTTTCAGAAAAGGGCAAGAGAATAAGTTATATCTAAATAATAAATGGAAAAAAATTAAGGATAATAATCAAATGGGAAGAGTTATGTATTTAAGAAAATTATAATATTCAAGGGAAGTTGAAAATAATAAAAGAGAAGACAAAAATCTATTAGAGAAAGAATATATGACAAAGTGATGATGGAAAATAAAGAAGACCACACATAAATGTTATATACGAAATTTTGATCACAAAACTAGATCTAGATTTCTGCAAAGTGAAGTTAAATAGAATAGAATAATGGACTCTAAAAGTCATTTTTATGCCAGTAATACTATTATTAAATTTGCAGATGATACAACAGTGGTGGGACTCAACTCTGGGGGAGGGGGGATGAGTCTGCCTATTGAGATGAAGTGGACCGGTTGCTTTCGTGGTGTGGAGGCAATGACTTGGCCCTTAACACCAATAAGACCAAGGAGTTTATATTGGACTACAGAAGGAATAGATCAGATATCCAGCCCTTGGCTATCAATGGAGACCAAGTAGAGGAGAACAAGTAGAGCAAGTGGCCAGTTTTAAGTTTTTGGGTGTTATCATAAAAGGACCTGACCTGGGACGCTCACATTGCAGCACTGGTCAAAAGACCCCAGCAGAGATTATATTACCTGAGACTTCTTAGGAAACAACAACTGAATGAAAAATTGCTGGTGACCTTCTACCGCTGCACTATAGAGCAGTGGTCCCCAACCCCCGGTCCGCGGACCGGTGCCGGGCCGTGGAGTACCTGGCACCGGGCCGCACAGCGGCCGGGGGACATGAACGCTGCAGCGCAAAGGCTCCTGGGCCGTGCGCAATGGGCCGTGCGCAAAAGCTCCTGGGCCGTGCCCCCACCCCTGCGCGCGCTCAGCGGGCCGCGGCAATAAAAAGGTTGGGGACCATTGCTATAGAGTATTTTAACTTACTGCACCTGTGTATGGTTTGCTAATTGCACAGTGGCAGGTAGGGCAGCACTCCAGAGGGTTAACATCATTGCCCAAAGGATCATTGGTTGCCCTCTCCCCTCCTTGGAAGAGCTTTATAGCTCCCGCTGCCTTAAGAAAATTCAAAACATTCTTAAAAATCCATCTCATCCTGGGCACCCTTTTTTTGAACTATTACCAACTGGCAGATGGTACAGGACAATAAAAACAAGGGCAAATGGGCTGAAAAACAGCCTTCTATCCCAGAGCAGTAATTGTAATATAAATTACAATTACAATTAAAAAGTATATTGAATTTACTGTATAGTGTAATGCAAATGCAGTATCAGGGGTTTTCAATTCAATTGTATAGAATATGAAGGATGTGTGTTTTTGTTTTATTTTCATAGTTTTCTTATGTATGGTCTACACTGAAGATGGCACTTAATTTCATTGTACGAGGTGCAATGACAATAAAGTAAACTAAAGTAAACATTGTTTTAGGATATTTTGTAGAGAGAGAGGAGTTTGCAGGGGGAATCAAGGAGGTAATGTTGTAGTGCCATGAGGCAAAACTCCATTCCTTTGTATGTATGTTGTGATATCATATATATGTAAAGAAGGAGGTATATTTTTTTATTTATTTTATTTATTTTTTTATTTGATTTATATGCCGCCCTTCTCCGGAGACTCAGGGCGGCTTACAATGCGTTAAGCAATAGCCTTCATATATTTATACAAAGTCAGCTTATTGCCCCCACAAACTGGGTCCTCATTTCACCTATCTTAGAAAGGATGGAAGGCTGAGTCAACCTTGAGCCTGGTGAGATTTGAACTTGCAGTAATTGCAGGCAGCAGATGTAAGTGGGTGTTAATAACAGTGCTTTAGTTTGCTGAGCCACCAGAGCTCCTATAGTATAGCCTGATGCTTTCTTTATTTTGACAAAAACAAGTACCTACAGACACCTCTGTTTGTACAGAAGTCAGTAATATTACAACCTTGTTGCTATAGAGCCAAGATCAAGATAGCAGCCCTTCCGTCTTTTCCCAATTTTTCTTCAATTGTACATTATATAAGCTTCCCATTACTTTTGTTTTTAATTTGGCTACACTTCTTATCACCTATTATTTTTAGCTTCTTTAGAAAAGGAAGGCTAGAAATCTAATAAATAAGGAAATACTTTTTCTTTAATTTTTAATGTTAGGCACTTTTAGTTCCAGAAAGATGAAATTAATGAAATTTAAAATGTTTTAGGAACAAGTTATGTAAAAGAAAAACAATATTAAGGCAGGACAGACAGCAAATGTTGCTCCTTCCTATATTCCCGTTAATTGGCAGCATTAGAATACTTTAAATAATTCTTCCACATAAATTGTTAGAACACATTTTTGTGTTATGAGTTTATAATCACTGAGTTAGAAAGGAAGTCAAAGATCAGGTAACCCAACCTTTATTATTACAAAAAATCAATTACCAAAACAGTCCGCTTAACCCGTTTCAAAGGACATTTCATTATCTTCCAATAAATACTACTCACTTGTCAATTAGTCTTTCCCTATAGGAAATTCATCCTAAAGCCAATATCTCAAGAAAAACAGAACAATTAAAAAAGACATTTTCAAGACAGCATCAATTTGAGCAGTCAGGTCAAAATTTTGCAAGTAAGTAATATGAATGTGATATGGTGCATCATCAAAACCAGTGCAGTTAAAATTACAAAAATGTTACTTTGTATATGAAGCAAAACACTCCCTATTCATCAATAGAATTTTACGGCACATTCAATCTTGCATAACAACCACGGGTGAAATCTAGCAGGTTCTGACAGGTTCTGGAGAACCGGTTGCGGAAATTTTGAGCAGTTCGAAGAACCAGTAGTGGAAATTTTGAGTAGTTCGGAGAACTGGCAAATACCACCTCTGGCTGGCTCCAGAGTGGGATGGGAATGCAGATTTTGCAGTATCCTTCCCCTGGAGTGGGGTGGGAATGGAGATTTGCAGTATCCTTCCCCTGCCACGCCCACCAAGCCACTCTCACAGAAACAGTAGTAAAAAAAAATTGGATTTCACCACTGATAACAACATGCCTAAGTTCAATTTGATTGATTTATATCCTTGATAAAAATGTATGTGACTTTGCAATGATAGCAACTGAATTTGGTGTCCATCCTTTTCAGTCGTCCTTTATAGATCCCAAAATTTTACTCTTTGGGATTGACCATATTTCCTTCTCACCCAAGGTCTTCACAGCTGCTTTAAGCTCTCATATTTCCATACTGATATATCTTACAGTCCACTGATATGGAAATCCTCTTTTCCTGAACACTGCTCAGGTCGCCATTAAAGCTTGGCATATGGGAATGTGTTTAAGTTGCAGTACATATTGCTTTCCAGAGACTGTTGGAGATGAAAGAAAATGTCATATGGAGTGTTGGCGTGTATTATCAACAGTGAGTTTTGTAGGCAATATAGAAGGAGGAAGAAAACTTCCCTCGAGATTCCATATGTTCTTGGTTTTAGATTTTGTTCATTTTCTAATTTATAATATATCTGTGGGATACTTAGCATCAGGCGAAAGCATCAATTTAAACAGAGACATATAAACTTTTATCAATCTGCGCAATGCAAAAATAAAGTCTCTTGATATGATCTACAAAAAACACACCTGGTTTTCTTTTGTTCTCAAGTGAACAAGTTCCCTCATATCATATTATCACTCAGAAAACGTAGAAGTAATTTAATTACATATAGGTTATGATAGTCATATCCAACTGTATACGATACATTGATATGAAGGAGTGTAGCAGTGCCCCATTTGTTTTGAGGAGTGGGTGGGTTATGATAGTTTGAGGGGATAAAATCTTAAACAAGGTCTAAGGTTATCCTACATATAATGGGCCCAGTTTGGATCAGGCCACCATTTATATGAGTAAAAAAAAAGTATTAGTTTTTGCATAGATTATGTCTCAGTTCTGTAAGAATTCTCTGTGTTTTTACTATGTTTTTATTCTTTGCTGTCCCTCCAGAATCATGTGTTTGAAGTGAGCAGATATGTACATTGAATAAACAAACAAGCTACCTGTCAAAATCATGAAGACAATAGCAAAATTCTTTCCCCATGTTATGTTACAATGAGATAAAAGGATAAACATGAAAAAGAAGCGGACAGATGAGGCATCATTGTATTTTTGTCCTAATTTACTAATAATACCCTGTTTCTCCCAAAATAAGACATCCCCTGAATATAAGCCCAATCGGGCTTTTGAGCGCATGGCAATAAGGCCGAGCACTTATTTCAGGGTTCAAAAAAATATAAGACAGGGTCTTATTTTCGCGGAAACACGGTATCTGAAAAGCTACAAAAAAATAATATATTTCTCCCTATATCTTTCTTATATCATTAGATCCAGCATAGATCTATTGTAAGTGGGACATAGCAACCTAATCTCAGGATATGGGAATATGGATAGCGTAATTGTTCTGCAAATGTTATCTGGCCTTTAGCTCCTACCTGAAACATCTCTGTTTAGAAAGCAACAGCCTAAATATTGCAGGAAAAGGAGCCTTCCCAATGAATTTTGCTACCCTAATTAAAACAAAAAAATGTGCCTTCCCGTTCTACATATTGGAATAGCAATTGAACCTTAGGTTTTGCAGGCACCAGGAAGATTTTGGAAAAAAGATTAGAGATGTGGATACCACATAATTAGAAAAAAAGTATCAGATGGAGGGGGAAAAAATGAATTACATTTTTAAATGTGTCTGTGAGCTACTTCAAACACATTTTGAAAGCAAAGGCAAATCCTAATTCCAATAAGGAATTCCAAGAAAAATAATACAAAAAATTGAAAAATAATTTGGAAGCTAAGGATCAATTTAGAAATTGGAACTTGAGCACAATAATTAAATTTTGCATTAATAATTAAATGTTGATAGGGTAGTGCAGGGGTGTCAAACTCAATTGACCTCAAGGGTGTGTGGCGGGGGGGGGGGCATGGCCAACTTGACATCACTCGTCATGGCTCAGTTTTTGGCCATGATGACCTCCTGCAGCCCTCTGACAGCGAAAATGGAGCCTCTGTTTTCACTGGCAAAGGGCTGGAGGATTGTCATGGACAAAAATGGAGCCCAGGCAGGCTGCATGTGGCCCCCTAAGCTCCATTTTCTCTGGCAGAGGACTACAGGAAACTATCGTGGCTGAAAACAGAGCCTGGGAGTACCACACACGGCCTTCCCAACCTCCATTTTCACTGGCAGTCACCACAGGCCAGTCCTTTACTCATTCCAGGGTGGCCCTGCGGGCCAGATCTAAACATCCCATGTGCTGAATCCAGCCCGTGGGCCTTGAGTTTGATATCCCTGGGGTAGAGGAAAATAAAAGTAGAGTAATAGCAATATCACTTACACTTATATGCCATTCTATTGTGCTTTAGAACACTCTCTGAGTAGTTTACAGTGTCAGCATATCACTTCCAGCAATCTGGGTCCTCATTTTACCGACACTGGAAGGATGGAAGGCTGAGTCAACCTCGAACCCGTCAGAATTGAATTCCAGTCTGTGAGCAGATTTAACCTACAATACTGCATTCTAACTATTGCACCACCAGGGCTCCTAAATCTGCACACCATTCTCCATTCATCTTCCCTCTACTTTTCAAAGGCTTTTCAAAGTTTCAACTGCTCTGAGAAATTCATGAGTTCTGTATGTGACTAGAAGACACAGAAGATGCTTTGCTTGAAGAACCTGTAATCTAGATAGATGTTTCATTATGGTCTGAAGAGGCCTATTTGGTAACAATGAAAAATATGACTATATTAATGGGGAAAAAACCCCCATCATTTCTAAAGCAATAGATAAAACTGTGTGGATTAAATCCAGGATAACAAAGTTCACAGATCAGGAAAGTATATGAAGTATACAAAATGGAAATTACTTGAGAAATAATACTTTTAAAAACCCTGTTCTTTGAACTGCTGTATCCTTCTATTTCTCAAGTAAATTCTTTTCTTTAGTGCTCGGAGGTAATTGTGAACACCTAATCTGGAATTGTCTAATATGTGTGATTTATTTCTGGCTAAGATTGTTAATTTTTTTCTGCCTTACTCCATTTTTGTACGTGTTTTGATTATACCATATGGCCATTATTATTGTCTTCCATTTAATTAATTTACTTAAATGTGTTTTTGTTTGCTAGTCTCAGGAAGACATTGAATTTTCAAATGGAGATGTAGGGATGGAGTTGCTGGACCATCCACTCCTCCCAGTTTTAACTACTACAGTATAATTTGAATCAAATATTTAGCTATTTGGTAATGGTAACTGTACAAGTTTATATATCTTGCACCAAACCATGTTAGTTAGAGGTAAGGTCCTCTTAATTTAACATAACTTTTTCCTGCATAAATTTATGCACAGTTCCTGTATTTATTTAATGAACTACAATTTCTTTGTTACTTTTTTCAAATAACTAAGAACTACAAATAGCATAAAATAAAATGGTTTTAGTGGTCCATTATCTACATCTGTCAAATATGAACTCATCCATGATCATCACTACTTATTTGATGTCCTCCAAAATATGTTGAAATACAACTTCCATGTTTCATGCCAATTTGACTAACAGACTAACAGACTAATTTGACTAACAGTCAGATTGGCATGAAACATGGAATTTGCATTCCGACATGTTTTGGAGGACACCAAATTAGTAGTGAACATCATGGAAGAGTTCATGTTCATACATGTGCCATTTAAAAGCCACTAACACTAAGACCTGACACTAAGTAGAAGATTCATAAAGTAAATATGACTAGTCTTGAACATTGTGCAACTATCCTAAGATAAAAGTAATGCTATTGTGGGGTACAGTCATATAATTTTTGATTATCAATAACTAAGAAAGGATGGGAAAATAACTTCTTAAAATTATCCTGACCTTTGAAAAGAGGGCATGTATATACCAATAGATGAACATATCCTTTGATCTAGCAAGCTGCAGAACTGGACTATCAATCATGTCTATTGGCAGAAACAAAGAGAATATTGGTGAGAATAAGTTTGAAATTTTGTTCATAAATTTCTTTGACATTAATTACCCAACTTAGGTTTCATCGTGCATTTTTAAGATTTACTTGAGTTAGCCAAGGCCTTGTAGACAATAATGTTCATTGTCTGCATGGCTTGGCTTTGAGAGATAGAATGAAAACATGAAGAACTATGAGACGCCATCAATCATATGTCATTTCAAAGTCTCTAGCTAGAAGATGAAATTCTTCCTAAGGTAAATATCAGACCTACCCCCAAATATTTGATCATCTGGAAAAGAACATGATGATGTCTTTTCTCATGACACGTACATAACCTAGCTGGACTTTTACAAAACATAGACTTAAGTGTTCATAATTGGTCCCTTCTCTTTCCTTCCTTTATTTTATATCATATTAAAGGATTTTGCATTCCTCCCTTAAGAAGGCAACTAAAGATCATGACAAGTTGGTCCAGAACGCAGCCGCACGAGCTATCATGGGTTCACCTAGATACACCCACATTACACCAATTCTCCGCGAGTTGCACTGGCTCCCTATTGGTCTCCGGTCACAATTCAAGGTGTTGGTTATTACCTTTAAAGCCCTACATGGCTCAGGGCCAGGGTATCTTCGAGACCGCCTTCTACCGCATAACTCCCAACAACCAGTAAGATCCCACAGAGTTGGTCTCCTCTGGGTCCCGTCAGCTAAATAATGCCGGCTGGTGGGCCCGCGGGGGAGGGCCTTCTCTGTGGCTGCCCCAGCTCTCTGGAACCAGTTACCTCCTGAGGTCCGGACCATCCCCACCCTATTGGCCTTCCAAAAAGCAGTGAAGACCTGGCTTTTCCAGCAGGCCTGGGGCCGTTGATCTCGCTCTTGCGATCTGGCGAGATCCGGACATGAATGGTGTGAATGAGTTTTAATGTTTTTAATTCTTAAATGTTTTTTATAATGATTTTAAATGCATTATGAGCCGCCCTGAGTCTTCGGAGAGGGGCGACATACAAATTGAATTAATAAATAATAAAGCAGAAAGACCTATACACTGAAGTGGCACACTGGAAACAATACCTCATATTGCTGGAGATCCAGGCCATACAACTGATCAATAAGCTAGTTAAAAAAACCAGGGATGCTTATAGTAGTGATACTTTTTTTTTGTTGCTCAATATTGAAAGAAAGACACAATTCTAACCATACCTGATTAGGAATTTAAATTGCTTGAATACACAAAAGTACAATACACACACACACACACACACATTATAGAGATTTAACTAAATATAAGCAAAAGTGGTTCCCACTTATATAATACATCCTGCAACGTGACAAATATAATAATCTACAATTTGACTTTTAAGGGAAGTCAGAGACTTAACAGCTTTTTTTCTACACATACACACACACAAAGTAACTGTCAGCTTTGGAAGCCATGTTAGGCCGGAAGCTCCAATGCTGCCACCTTCTCATGTGTGAGAAAGTAGGAGAAGGAGTTAGTAGACATAATAGCATTCTTCCTGTCGGTCAAGGTCAAGGCAATCCCGCATCTGAAGAAGGAGTGGTCAGGGGGCTGGATCAGGATGGAACGGACGTTGATTGGAGCATGTGACCGACTGGATGGTCACATGCAGTCAGGAGCTTTGACTAACTGAAGGAAAACCCGGGCTTTTCAGATTCGGGTTTTCCCAGATGTGCCAGTTTGCCTATTTTAGTAAAGAGGACTTTGGAAAATGCTTGCTTCCGCATCTTTACTTGGAGTGGGGTTTTTCTGGAACGCTGAAAGTAACAATATAATAGACATTTAATATCTTTTATTTTAATTTAAGACTGAAGCTTTTATTATATAAATACATTAATATATGCCCTATCTTTAATTCCTCATTTTCAATGTTATATTTAGGTTTGAATGGAAAAAGCAAAAAAATCATAATGCTTGTAACATTAATAGCTTAGCTGTAACTAATATTAATATTCATTTTTCTTTCCTCTTCTCCAAAAACAAACAATTTTAGGGCTTATCTTTTATTCTGCTAACCATAGTGGAGATGCTTCACTAACTATTTTTTAAGACTTATCCTCTTGACACTGCTTGTGTTTTATTCTATTTCCACAACAGAGTCAGGACATATCAGAATTTACACCCGCCTCCCTTTTTAATAATATTTCCTCTTTTTTCTTGTCACAATGCATAAAAATGTATGCAATGACTCCATTATAATAGCAATAGCACTTAAGCTTAGAGTATATGCTGTTCCATAGTGCATTACAGCCCTCTCTAAGTGGTTTACAGAGTCGGCATATTGCCCCCAACAATCTGGGTCCTCATTTTACTGACCTCTGAAGGATGGAAGGCTGAGTCAACCTTGAACCAGTCAGAATTGAACTGCTGGCAGTAAGCAGTGAATTTTCCTGCAGTACTGCATTCTAACCACTACACCACCACAGCTCTTTCATTAGTCCTTCCTTCATTTGTTAGATATCAAGAAAAGAGAACATTTGAGGAGAAATGTAGCTCCATCCCATCCCATATACACCCTGATAGTTAGCTGATTTGTTGAAAACATACTTTGTGACTATAAAGTATAATAGATGGACACTTCCAAAAGAAGCGAAATAACCCACTGGACTAGACTGCCCCAACCCAGTTGCCAGAGGAGTAGCTGTGGGACCTCTTGGTCAAGGAATTCCCGCTGGCAGGGTCCACAAGGGCCTTTTCTGCCATGACACCTACGCTTTGGAACATCTTACCTCCTGAGCTGGGATTGGCTTTCACTCATTTGACCTTCCATGGGAGCCTGAACAGCTGGCTCTGCCAGATGGCTTTCAGCCCTAATGGGGGAGCATCACACTGGAGGTGGTTGATGAATTAAGAGGCAATCCTGACCTTTCCCCCCCCCACCCCCCGTGCATCCTATTCCCTCTCTTCCCATCTTTTAACTACAATTTTATCTTGATTGAGAGTTCTATTTGTATTTTTTTGAGAAACATTTGTTAGGATTTTTAATGCTGTAAGCTGCCCAGAGTTGTTTCCTTACGAGATGGGCAGCAAATAAATTCAATAAATAAATAAATAAACCGACTCTGCACCCTTGCAATTAAGCATTGCTTCACCAGGCAAAATTTACCTCCCTGTGGATAAGACTTCATAGGATATGATCCATAGGGAGTAGGTTCTGTTGTTAAAATAGCAGCTAATACGGGCACAACTCCAAAACCATCAGATTTATTTTATTTATTTAGTTAGTTTGTCAAACATGTACAAGATAACAGGAATAAGTATAAACATGGATATTAATACAGGAAATGGGTATGAATAAATGGTCACAGTAGGACAGGGACGGAAGGCACGCTGGTGCACTTATGCATGCCCCTTACTGACCTCTTAGGAATGGGGTGAGGTCAACGGTAGACAGTTTAAGGTTAAAGTTATGGGGGGTTAAGGATTAACAACAAAGGGTTGAGGATTAACAACAGAGTCAGGTAGTGTATTCCAGCCATTGACCACTCTATTGCCAAAGTCGTATTTTCTGCAATCAAGTTTGGAGTGGTTTACCTGGAGTTTGTATCTATTTTGTGCTTGTGTATTATTGCGGTATGAAGGAAAGGTAGGAAATGGGTACGAAAGGTAGGAAATGGGTACGAATAAATGGGCACAGTAGGATGGAAGGCACACTGGTGTGCTTATGCACATCCCTTACAGACCTCTTAGGAATGGGGTGAGATCAACAGTAGACAATTTAAGGTTAAAGTTATGTGGGGTTGAGAATTAACAACAGAGTCAGGTAGTGTATTCCAGGCATTGACCACTCTGTTGCTGAAGTCATATTTTCTGCAATCAAGTTTGGAGCGGATTACCTTGAGTTTGTATCTATTTTGTGCTCATGTATTATTGCGGTTGAAGCTGAAGTAGTCATTGACAGGTAGTATGTTGTAGCAGATAATTTTGTGTACTACGCTTAGGTTGGACCGTAGGCAGCATAGATCTAGGTTGTCCAAGCCTAAAATTTCAAGCCTGGTGGCATAAGGTATTTTGTTGCGAGCAGAGGAGTGGAGTACTCTTCTCGTGAAATACCTCTGGACTCGCTCAATTGTATTAATGTCCGATATACTATATATGCTACTTCCCCAGATAGAAAACAGCTACCACATGGGTTAGCCTGAAGATATCCCTACTACTATCTCCTATAGATAAAATAAGATAACCTTTATTGTCATTTTTTACTGTGAGTATACTAGCACACATTAAAAATGATATTCTGTTGCCTTATCTCAAAAGATCAAGCTTATTATTCAGAACCTACAGGGCCTGATCCCTAGAACAGGAATTCTATCTGGGAAAGGAGAAAAAAAAATTGTATTTCCAGGCAGAATCACGCCCTAGCCATCAATTAGATATTTAAAATACTCATTAGTCAGTAATGCCAGATATTCTATGAATCACTTTCCTTGAGTTTTACATTATATCCATGAGGACAGTACTAGATGCTGGTATATATGCAGAGGTAGCATGGAAATCCAAAATGAGGTAGCATAAACTATGCCAGCATATTTCTGTGCCGCCCCACAGACTAGAGGAAAGCACATTAACCTGACTATGAGGATCATCCTTTAGTATAAAAATGAAAAGCATGAGGGGAAAATGATACAATTGACTGGAAAAATCCCATGGTTGTATTTATAAAATATTGACCTTGTTGTAAGATTTAAAAATTTAGAAGCATCTGGTGTTTGTAGAAGCAAGTGCCTCCCAAGTAGAAGACACTCTGATCATCTGGGCAACATCTGTGGCTGCTAGTCCCAGTAAGAAACAACTCAATGAAAAACATTTGTATCTTTTCAGGGTGGCCATGTCCACTAAAAATACTGTTCAATAGTCCCTAGATTTTTCCTACTATGAAACAAAACGAAGCCTAACATTTATATAACCATAAAAATCAAGTACTTCGCTGCTCTGTGAATGGACTGTTTCTAAATATGGCTGTTGACAAGGTTTAGAAAAGGAACATACAGGGAATTCTTAAAAGCACCCTTTTAAAAAAAGAGATTTTAAGCACAAAAACATAAGAGCTACAGAGAAAGCTAGCTGTAATGCTACATATCAAAACTCCAAGCATTTTCCCCACAGAAGATTGGATATGAACAGAAATTAGTAGCTAAGTTATGAGGAAAGAACAAGGTCACATGATCATTGCTAGGAAGTATGAGTTTGCTCCCTATTTATATAAAGTTATATATAGGGATTTTACTAGTTCAGGCCTGTTTGGTTGAACCGTTAGTGCCGATGATCAGCTTGGAGCGAACTGTTTCGCCCCAACAATCAGATGGGCCCCCGCCTATCCGCGCTATTTTCCTACCTTTATCTTCTCAGCTGATTCAAGCAGCAGTGCAGGTTGCCACACCTCAGCTGTGTTTCTCCTCTGAAGAAACGTGGAAGTGAAGATTTGTTCAAACTGTGCATGCACGCGCAGGGAAGCTCACGATCATCGAACCGGTTGTTAAACTAGGAGGATCCCACCACTGGTTATATACAATATACAGCAGTGTCAGTGGTGTATGTGTGTGTGACTTTTTCCTTAGTAGTTCCTTGATTAGGATGCAGGTAATCCTCAATTTATGACCACAATCAAGCCCAAATTTATGTTGCTAAGTGAGAAATTTGCTAAGTGAGTTTTGCCCCATTTTATGACTTTTCTCACCACATTTTAAGTGAATCACTGCAGTTCTTAATTTAGTAACAAGGTTGTTAAGTGAATCTGGTTTCCCCATTGATTTTGCTTGTCAGAAGGTCTCAAAAGGGGATCACATGACTCCAGGAAACTGCAACTGTCATAAATGTGAGTCTGTTGTCAAGTATTCAAATGTAAATCACATGACCATGGGGATGCTACAATGGTCTTAAGTGTGAAAAATGGTCATAGGTCAGTTTTTTCATTGCTGTTGTAACTTCGGTCACTAAATGAACTGTTGTAAATAGAGGACTACCTGTATTCTTTTCTGTTTGATTGTTTGTCTATCACAGATTCTTTTATCTATATTCAAGCCAGTAGGCTCCAAAATTCAAGAGAACCACAGAACAACCCAAGTCCCTAAGCAACACATACACAAGCATTCAAAGGCTAGTATTCAATGCCCACTACCCACTACAATGCCCACTAGTAGTGGGTTTCAAATCCTGTCGCTACCGGTTCGCTCGTGGACGTGCACACGCTTGCACACATATGCGATGCTTCTGCGCATGCACAGAGGCATCCGGGCAAGTGGGCAGAGGCTCCCGCCGCTACCAGTTCACCCGATCCAGGATGAACCGGTAACAACCCACCACGGCACTACTCCACTCTTTCCCACTTCTATTATACCGTATTTTCTGTCGTATAAGACGACTTTTTAACACTCGAACATCTTCTCAAAAGTCGGGGGTCATCTTATACGCCGGGTGTCGTTCTCCTGTAACCAGGCAGACCAGCCCGAAAGGCTCTGACGAGCCTTAAATGGCTCTAGCGATCCAAGCTCTGACGATCTGCTAATCAGGCAACTCAGCTGGGATCGCCAGAGCCATGGGGAAGGAAAAAACTTTTGTCCTTTCACATGGCTCTGGCGATCCAAGCTCTGATCTGCTAATCAGGCAACTCAACTGGGATCACCAGAGCCATGGAGAAGGAAAAAACTTTTGTCCTTTCACATGGCTCTGGCGATCCAAGCTCTGATCTGCTAATCAGGCAACTCAACTGGGATCACCAGAGCCATGGAGAAGGAAAAAACTTTTGTCCTTTCACATGGCTCTGGCGATCCAAGCTCTGACGATCTGCTAATCAGGCAACTCAGCTGGGATCGCCAAAGCCATGGAGAAGGAAAAAAGTTTTCCTCCTCCAACTTGCTTACCTTAGCTGCTAGTTGCAACACTTGCCTTGCTTCGCTTGCCTGAATCCATTCCAATCAAGCAGGCAGGGAGTTGTGGACTTCAACTCCCAGAATTCCTCAGCCAGCAAAACAAAGCTGGCTGAGGAATTCTGGGAGTTGAAGTCTACAAGACTTAAAGTTGGCAAGATTGGAGACCCATGTTCTATTGGGTAAGTTTTTTCCCCCTTTGGGATCTTTAAAAGAATAGTTAATTGGGGTTTTTTTAGTTGTTCTTTTTTAGACCTAGCCATTTAAAGTTTAGGAAGTTTTAAATTTAGCTTTCATATAAAAATAAAATAAAATAATATTTGTGCATCTTTCTGAGATTTAGTGTGTTTTTGTAGTGTTTCACTCTAACTACACAAACACACAAAATCTCACAAAGCTGTAGGTGGAATTTTGTGTGTGTAAAGTGTGAAAGTTGTTTTTTGGGGCTTTTTGTGGCTGTGTGAGGTTCCTGCTTGTTTCAGGGGCCATTTTGGGTCTAGCACAGCTGCTTTTACATTGTGGGTGAGCCAGTAGTGTTGTGTTGTGTTGTGTTGTGTGTGTGTAAAGTGTGAAAGTTGTTTTTTTGGGCTTTTTGTGGCTGTGTGAGGTTCCTGCTTGTTTCAGGGGCCATTTTGGGTCTAGCACAGCTGCCTTTACATTGTGGGTGAGCCAGTTGATGTTTTTTAATTTTTATTTGGTGTGCGTTGGAAGAGGAGTAGTCTTATACGGCAAGTATAGCCCAAACCCTATATTTTAACAGGAAAATTCGGGGGTCGTCTTATACGCCCAGTCATCTTATACGCTGGAAAATACGGTACTTCCTCCTACCGCTCCTCGTGAGTCCTACTGCTTTAGGAGAATTTCTTTTTTTTTTCTATCTGTTTTAGGTTGCTGTACTTCCACAAAGGAACACATACATTAACACTACCACATCCAGCTGCCTTTACACTCAGCTTTTATACTTGCTGTGCAACAATAGCTGCTGTGCTGGCTAAGGAAAGATCCTAAAGGGACAAGCAGCACAGGTGCATTACGTAGGCAGCCTCTCTTCTCACAGTCTGCTGTTTTCATTTGTCTTCTGACTGCTAGATGGTGTTTATGGATGTACTCTGTCAACCTTCTGCCCAAGGGTGAAATGTAAAATTTGTTACTACTGGTTCTATGGCTTGGTGGGGGGTTAATGTGACTGGGTGGGCGTGGCCAACTTTTTTTTTTTTTAAACTTTTCAAAGCATTTTTTCTAATGCTTTGAAAAGCCTCTGCCAATCTGGCAACTCAGCTGGGATCGTCAGAGAGGCATTTTAAAAAATAGCTCTCTGACAATCAGGCAACTCAGCTGGGAGTTGCCAGAGACTTTTCAAAGCATTTTTTTTACCACCTCTTCGGCCATGAGCCTGAATAGCTCAGCAGACTAATGCATTGTAATTTAAATCCAGCTGTCTGCAATTAGTAAGTTCAAATCTTGCCAGGCTTGACTCAGCCTTCCATCCTTTCTAAGATAGGTAAATTGAGGACTCAGTTTGTTGGGGCAATAAGCTGACTTTGTAAAAATATACAAAAGTATGAAGGCTATTGCTTAACGCATTGTAAGACGTCCTGAGTCTCCGGAGAAGGGCGGCATATAAATCAAATTAAAAAAAAAAAAAAAGAGGTTGCAGAAAAAAATGCTTTGAAAAGCCTCTGATGATCCCAGCTGAGCCGCACGATCATCAGAGGCTTTTTTTTTTTTTACTTTTAAAAGCATTTTTTCTTCGGAAGAGGTTGTAGAAAAAATGCTTTTAAAAGTAAAAAAAAAAGCCTCTGATGATCGTGCGGCTCAGCTGGGCATGGTGGGGGGGGGCCCCGCAGGGATTTTTGCTACCAGTTCTCCGAATCACCTGCCGCCATTGCTACCGGATTGGGTGATCTGGTCCGAACCGGGAGCATTTCACCCCTGCTTCTGCCTATCTGTCCTACATAGTCACTGTTACAGTGTATGAGTGTATGATTGATGTTCTTTAATATATGGCAGCATTATGTTTTCATAGCTTACGTTGGTTGGCAAAAAATGTAAATATATTGCAAGTTCATATGATTTTATAAACTTAGAACGGTGAATTTAAACTTTCAGTGTCCAAGGTTTTTCCCAAAGGAACCCCATTAATTATAAGTTAACAATGCATCCCCATTGACTACATTGGTGACAAACGTAAAGGTTAGTAGGAGGAAAACTGATGGATTTAGCTATCTGTGATACTAATAAAGTGAACTGCAATCATAATTTAAATACATTTTGCATAGGAAATAGGGATGTACAAAATTCATAATTGACTTTGCAGAGTAAGCAGAGGCAAATGACAAATTGGATTTTATGACATAATGTATGTTTTATTAGTTTGGCTCCATTGTAGTTAAAAGCATACATCTATGGCTATAGATTCTATAGTACCGTGATGGCAAACCTATGGCACGCATGCCATAGGTGGCACGCAGAGCCCTTTCTGCCGGCATGCCAGCCGTTGCTCCAGCCCAGGTCCACCGCACATGCGCGCACCTCCAATTGGCTAGCTGGTATTCTGGTCTCTCCCGCGCATGAACGGAGGCAGGGCCTTCCCCGATCTCTGCAGGTTCTACCCTCCGCAGATGCCTCTCTGTGGCAGGAAAGCAGGAGAAAGCTAGCACGCATTGGGGGCAGAAACTGCAAAGATCTGAGGAGGCACAGAAGGCAGGAGGCACTCAATCGGGGGAGAAACTTTGGAGATCGTGGAAGGCAGGAAAAAGCTAGGATTCCATGGGGGAGGAATTTTGGAGATTGTGGAAGGCAGGAAAAAGCTAGGATTCCATGGGGGAGGAACTTTGGAGATTATGGAAGGCAGGAAAAAGCTAGGATTCCATGGGGGAGGAACTTTGGAGATCGTGGAAGGCAGGAAAAAGCTAGGATTCCATGGGGGAGGAACTTTGGAGATCATGGAAGGCAGAAGGCAGCTCTTTAGCACAGCTAAAGCACAGCTCTTTAGTCAGATCTCTCCCCCCTACAAGCGCAGCTCTTTTAAACAGGGAAAGAAGACGGGCAAGAGAACGAACACGTTTAGCAGGAAACTTTGGAGTTGCCTGATCATCAGCCAAGCCATCTTGGCAGTGCCATGCGCTGGGTGGGGAACAGCTGTCTCACCAGGGAACGGTACCTAGTTGTCATCTGGTAAGAGGTATGCCGGCCCACTTGGAAAAAGTGGGGGGGGGACATTGGGGGGGCATGCATGCACAGTGTGGGCGCATGTGTAGAGGGAGCGTGGGGGTTGTCGTGCACACATGCGTAAATGGGGGCACGCATTGCATTATGGGTTCCGGCACACGGGAGCACGACAGCGCACGCGCGCTTAGACTTTTGGCACACAATGCCAGAAAGGTTCACCATCACTGCTATAGTACATTATTAAATACAAAAAAGTTTATGCTAACCTTTTCCAACCAGAACCTCAACCTCAAGCTAAGAAAATTATCCATCTGCAGTTAGGAAGAGGGAGTCCCACTGCTATCCCATTTCCTTTGCTCTTGCACTAAGGGCTGTTATCATAGCAATAGCACTTAGACTTATATACTACTCGACAGAGCTTTACAGCCCACTCTAAGCAGTTTACAGAGTCAGCCTATTGCCTCCAACAATCTGGGTCCTTATTTTACTGATCTTGGAAGGATGGAAGGCTGAGTCAACCTTGAGCTGGTCAGGATGCTGGCAGAATCGAACTGCTGGCAGTTGGCAACATTAGCGTGCAATACTGCATTCTAACCACTAGAGCTCTTCGTTGTAAGTCATACATCATAATGTGATGTATGACTAATAACACTGCATATGTATTTTATTAATAAAAATAATAATTGCAGGAAAAAATTCTGTAAATGCTTATTTTTTTCCCCCATGAACTTACATGCATTCCTAAATTAAAGCATGAAATATTATTTAGGATTCAATTGAGTAGAAATTACTGTAATTCCTAAACTTATTTCATAATTTGAGTCATGTTTTATTAATACAGTAGATATTTAATTGGCTCTGAACAATGAATCTGCATTAGTTTTAAAAATGAAATAATATATTCAGTTATGTAAAATTAATAAAATCGTGAAAATTCTTATCTAATTCTATGATGCTTCTAACTTTTTCTTTGTTCACTTAGTGAACACTTTTTTTTGTCCTACTTTTTTTCTCTAGTTTGTTTTTGTATTTCTCCATGATGCTTAATAAAAAAATAAAGCAAAAATAGCATTTGGTATTTGATTGATGTTTATCCAAATTTTATCTCCCTTGTCCTGACTCCCATGGTTTTTATATAATCACATCAAGTAAGCACATTGAAAAAGACTTGGTTAATCAGGATTTTTTGTACTTTTTGATTAATGAAGATTGTCTAACAGTGTTGTTGGAATATGTATATAATGCCAGCTGGCCATTATTCTTCTCTACATGTGGTTTAGTAACCAATTTCCATGGTAATTTTCAATAGCTGATTATACAAATTTTATTTTTGAAAATTTATAAAAATAAAACTCTGTTTGGTAAGTAAGCTTTATTTGAAAAAAAAATGTAATAAAGGATTTATATTTAGTCTCATAAGGGGCTCATATAAGTACACCCTGGGCTGCTCACCTCAATCAGAAATAAGTGAACCAGTGTGATATAGTGGCTAATGTACAAGGCTGGCACTGGGGAGGCCTAAATTCTGGGACTAATTTCTGTCCTAGAACCCCAGTTAGTGATTTTGAGCTGGTCACTATCTGTCAAGCCAAACTACCTCTTAAGGAGTTTGCTATGGCAAAATAATGTGAGGCAGGAACATAGTGTATCCTATCTTGAACTCTTGAATGAAATGGCAGGGGAAGAATGAATGAATGAATGAATGAATGATTTTCCTTCCTTGATAGAGCACAAGAGTTTCTGTTTTCAAAGTAGAACCATGATGATCTATCTTGATATGGCTAACAGCCAGATCTGCAATCTGTAATCCTTTCTGGAGAAAGTGAAGTTTCACAAAGGCAGTTACTAAGGGAGGGAGAGACTAAGGCCATCATGGAAATATGATCAAACAAAATTTGGGCATGCACAAATCCCATCCATATTGTTCCTAAATAGATTTCTCCAAAATCCATTTTATTCTATCTTATTTAAGAACCATGACTTTAACTCTGGGACAGAAGCTGTACACTAATGTACTATAAATGATTATCAGAACTACTGGCTGCTCCCATTGTCATCAACCAACATTCCAGCAATGGTGATTTGTACTTGTTAGTTTACAATCTTTTCCCAACATTACTCTGGCTCCTTATATGAACAGGCAGAAAAGCACACCTCTTGGGCTAGGTTTCTGAAAACAAGCAACAAAGAAGTGTCAGGAATTGTACTTCATGAGCCATGGTGAGGTGCTGGAGGTAAGCATGGTAACCTGCTCCTACCATGTTTGCATTCTTTTGGCCACGCCTCTCCTCTTTAATATTGCAGAAGACGTTACTTCATTTGCATTACTAGAATTTGGAACAGAGCCATGAGTTAATCTCTTCAGGTAAAACCTTCATGAATTAATTCCAACTAGCAAGCACTGATGAATAACATTTTTACTTCTCTAAATATAGTGAGGACATAAGTAAAAATGCATACAATTTAAAGGTAAAGGTTCCCCTCGCACATATGTGCTAGTCGTTCCCAACTCTAGGGAGTGGTGCTCATCTCCGTTTCAAAGCCGAAGAGCCAGCACTGTCTGAAGATGTCTCTGTGGTCACGTGGCCAGCATGATTAAATGGCAAAGGCGCACGGAACGCTGTTACCTTCCCACCAAAGGTGGTCCCTATTTTTCTACTTGTATTTTTACGTGCTTTTGAACTGCTAGGTTGGCAGAAGCTGGGACAAGTAATGGGAGCTCCCCCGTTATGTGGCACTAGGGATTCGAACCGCTGAACTGCCAACCTTTCGATCGACAAACTCAGCATCTTAGCCACTGAGCCACCGCATCCCTGTGTAAATTGCATACAATTTAGCTAGCTGCAATTCATGTGGAAACATTTTGTGTGCTGGAAGGCTTCCTACTACAGTCTGTATTCTCTTGACTTACATAGCAGTACTAGAAGATAGAAAAAGGTGCTTACAAGTGCTCTCTAATAGTGGATACCATATGCATAGTTATGGCCTGGATGGGGTTAAAATCTTGTCCTTTATTCAAGACAGCAAATCTAAGCCAAAGCTTGACTGGCAATGTTTTAATATATCCAGGAGGTTTGGGCATCTCTTTTACCAGTTCTACTGTTCTCACATTATAATGTTAATGCTTCTCCTGCAATATAACAAAGAACCATAACGATAGCAGTGGAAAAGACGGAATGTCCTTTACACCTATTTGTTATCTTCAAGGTCAGCAAATATGGAAACACAATAAGCTGTGTAGTCTGGGCAGCTGGCAAGCAAATGCTTTCCTACTTTGACTAGCTTTTACTAAAGGGAAAATTGTTAAGAGTCTAGAAGGATATGCCCATCTATCTAAGAAAATATATGCATTGATATTTTCAGATTAGAAAATTCTTTACTTAAATCAACTCTGTGGTGGCAGAATCTTTTTGAATTCTCTAGAATTTATCAAGCAAAAAAGAAACAAGAATATGAGGAAGAGGAATGAGAGAAGTTCAAATTAAGTTTACCAGGTTCAGTTTTACAAATAAAGTTCTCTGCACCCTTGATATTTTAAAACATTCATTTAAGAAACATGGATTTTTATCTTAAAAAGGGAGACAAAGCCATTGAATCAATCTTAGCTGGATTGTCTGTCTGTTTTTGTTTACCATCCTGCAGACAAATTTTTGTGACCACTGACCTATTGTAAGAATTCTCTCTTATGAAAGCTAGATATTTTTTTTTAAAAAAAGTCAATGATCAGTATACAATGGTTCTAAATATTTTTATTAAAGTCAAAAAGGATCTGTGGTGCAATTCTATGAAACTAACAATAAACTAACAATTCCTGGATATTAAAATTATGGTGTAGTGGGCTTCAGTAGGCAAGAACCAGACCAGCATAACTGCAACAGTATTTATTGACTCAAAAAGGGAACCGAGGAACTGCAGGCAATTGCTTGTTATTTATACTCTAGGCCCACAAGGCCTTAACCAATCATAGAACTAGAAAAAGCCCGCCCAAATATAAATGTTTTAAATTTCCCTCCATAACAGTTGGGATCATCTAAAGGTTAGTTTCACTTTGTCACAGTTAACAGTTAGGGTCATCTAAAGGTTAGTTTCATTTTAACACAATGATATACATTCAATACATAACAAAAATTACTTATAATATCTCCCCAAAAATATCAACACAAGGAAGTATGCCTTAAAAATAAACAATGCAGGAAAATATATTAACAAACAGTAGTATATTTTTAGACTGATAATGACATACCACCATGCAGCCTGAAGTTACACATAATAAACATTTTAGTTTCCTATACTACACAGCTGTACTCAGTTTCATAGAAGTAAAACTCAGCAAAATAGGTGAAAATTACTTTGCTTTGGATTGCTTTCTTTGTTTTCCATTCAATATTCATGCCATTAGTCACCAAGTGTCCTTCAATGGATTTGGATTATATCACTTAGTAACTCCAGGAAATAACCAAGCTTATTGCTGATAGAGGCTAGAAGTCTCTGCATTAGGAAAAAAGGCTATACAGTCTGAGAAGAGGCCTTATTGAGCCCAGCAGGACTTAGTTTTGAATAGTTATGCATAGGATTGCACAAACCTGTTATGGTTTCTGTCATTCTTCTTGGAAAATCTGCTTTTCTTCATTGACAGGTCCAACCAATTGTAGCTGGTCATGTACTGATAAGACAGGCAAAAGAAAAGATTGGTCAGGGACGAGTTCTTAATGTTGCATGTAACTTTTAACAATTCAATGCAATCTTTTTTTTTTTCTTACATGAAATATTTTGGATATGTCGTGTAAGATACCTCTAAATAATTCCCTTCAACCCCACAGCTTCATCCATATAGCCATTTTATCCATTCTTTTATCAGATCTCCTAGATTAGGAGAGACTCCTTTCACCTTAAATCCAGCTGCCCAAGTTTTATCCCACCTCAGGAATGGGACCATGTTCTGCTACTGTCCCTGCAGCTACAATGCACAAAATTATAAGGGCAGTGATTGGCGGTTGCTCCTTGAAGAAATTTGAATGTCAAAAGACAAATGACCACAAATTTCCATTTTGCTGTTTGTAAACTACGAAATAAATATAGACACATTAGATCAGTGGTGGGTTGCCCCCGGTTCAGACCGGTTCATTTTAAAACCGGCGGGAAGCCCCGCCCACCGCCCCGGATGTTATCATTGGCGATCTGCGCATGTGCAGAAGCAAGGCGCACCTATGCGCGATCCCATTGTGAACTGATAGTAAAGGTAAGTAGAACCCACCCCTGCATTCCTTTTCTTCCTTTTATCCTGGTTAAAGCTTGGTTTAACCAGGATAAATCAGGTATCCTGGTTCATAAGCTTCCTATGTTTTCTCTTAAAATGAGTGATAGTGGTAATCCCCCTTTTTTCCTAAATGCAGAGATAAATATGGTCCCCTTAAGCAGAAACAATAGGAGTATTTTGGGAAACTAAAATATTATATTTTTGAGGGAGAACTACATAAAGATGCCTGGGGAAAAGAAATTTTATGAGAAAAGCATGTTTTAGATTGTGAGAAAGTTCAGTAGCCATCTGGAAGCAGAAATTAAATGACCTTCTATGTGAAACTTATTTCTCCTGTCCATTCTATTCTCCCTTTAACCCATACTATGCTCACAATATAGAACCTAGGCCAGTGATGGCTAACCTTTTTGCCATCGTGTGCCAAAAGCAGGGGGGGGGGTTACACCCATATTTCAATGCACCCTTCCCCCCCGCTTCCCCTGCTTTTGGCACGCAATGGCCCGGTGAGCCGGTAGGCCTGTTTTTTGCCCTCCCCAGCATCCAGAGGCTTTCTTGGAGCCCAGGGAGGGCGAAAATGGCCTTCCCCACTCCCCCGGAGGTCCTCTAAAGACCGGAAACAGCCCATTTGCCAACTTCCAGTGGGACTGGAAGGCCCGTTTTTCGCTCTCCCCAGGTTTCAGAGCCTTTCTAGGAGCCTAGGGAGAGTGAAAACGGCCTATCAATATGACTCCGTGTGCCACAGGTTTGCCATCATGGACCTAAGCTGTATACAAACCCTCCCCCCAAAAACTTTGAGTAATATCCAAATTAGCAGCATTAACAGTGCTCAATAATAGATGTCAAAGAAAAGATCGAAACTTTAAAGGAGAATATTTGTAGCTCAATGAGGGGTCCTTGGTGCTCTCTGAGCTTGTTTGTTTTCTTGCAGATGGTTCACTGCCCAAACTAGGTAACATCATGCTAGATCTTAATCTTGCTTAATCTTCAAAGAATCCACATACCCGCTTTCTGATTTCTTCCAGTTGAAGGTTTTGAGAAAGACATGGGGAATGTTACAGTTGAAGAAAATGTTTTATATTTATTTGAAGAAAGATTCAATTGTATGATATTATTAACCTTTATTAGCATTTGGATGTTTAAAGTGTATCGACATTGATCCATCTCTGTCCTGTCTAGCATATTCAGTGGTAAAATAGTAAATCTTCACTCAAATACTTTACTGCATGATCATCATCAAAACATCGTAGTTGGCCAGCTTTAGATGTAGATTTTGATCACTGTGTAGTTGCCAATTGTTAATAATGTTTATCCCATCTTATCAGAAAGATCTATGTGTACGGCATAATCACAGCCTAGCCTCAAGTTTATGTAGAAAAGTTAATTGTACGTACATCTGAATTTAAAGGAAAGCTAAGTGCTTTCTCATTAAATAAAATCACTAACAAACATTCATTCCATAAATTGGTATGCCAGCCAGAGCAATGATTCGGGGAAATCTCTTGCTGAGAATATGAATAACCAGAGAAACCAAATGGAATTAATAACCCATGTATTCATACATGATCTTCTAAGTATCTATTTCTCCAACTTTGTCTTTATTCACATTAGGTTAATTTAATTTTGCACAACTCCCTGCTATGAACAAGCTAGATGTCTTGCATCTATGGATGGTATGTCTTTCTGAAATTTTGCCTGTCACAGTCTTTCAATTGCTACCCTTTTATGCAGAATGAAGACAATGGAAGAGGGAATGGAATATAAGTTTGAATGGTTTGGGGAAATATAATACAAATTGGAGGCCCACCCGTGATCTAGGTTTGAATAGCAGTAGGAGGCAAAGAATTAAAGCTCCCTATTCCCACATTTGTTCTCCCACACATATTTTTGAGTAAGTCCCCTATATTTCTTTTTCAACAGGGGAATAAAAAGGCATTCTGCTAGTTATGTCTTTAAAGTAATGTTTTGTTTGAACCTGAATAACCCCATAGAGGAAGTGCTGGGAAGATTATGGCCAAATCAAGATCTTCCAGCCAAGAATAAGTAGAAAGAACCGCCTTCTGAATACTGACTTATTGCCAAGCTAAAATACCAATTTGTGATCAAATTCACAGGATGTATCGACATGTTACGGTCTATTGAAATGTATGGAATGTACAACTACTATGTGGCTCATGTTTTGGGTTAATGATTATTTTTATTGTTAGCTGACAATTTAATCATTTGTCATTAATAGTTGTAAAAATTCTGCTGTCTTGCTTTTCAAATATTGCTTATGTCAATCATTTTCTCTTTATTTCAGATTAAAAATATTATTTCTACTTATTTTCTCTGGAATTCAAAAACTTATTGAAAATGTTTGGTTAAGTTGTTTGAAATTCCTAAACAGAAGTTTTAAACGACTTACAGGACTGAAGCAGTCTTGGTGTCATTTTTAAACCACAATTAGAGTTCTGTGAAATTATTCTGATGGTAGTAATTTAGCATCATTCTGTGACTTTGTGCAATAGGAACTGGAATGTTCATATTTTCCATAAGGATTCTAAAAAACCTTTATCCTATGAATCACAGATACTTGTTCTGTGTCTGTTTTTGGATATTTGTATAGTTTTGAATGGTTCATTTCTGGAAAAAAGACAGATTATGTTATATTACAAAATAGCCCTTAAAATAAAACTATGAATTGCTAGAAAACTGAAGACCTGTCCCTATTTGTCTTTAATCTGCTCAAATATATCCTGCTGACTATTTTTATTCTGCTATGTCTCCTTGATAGTCCCTATCTCATCACTAAGGCATGAATAAAACAAATTTAAATTAAATAAGAGCCTTGGTAGTACAGTGGTCTAAAGCACCCTGTTATTAAGACCAGCTGCCTGCAATTACTGCAGGTTCGAATCTCACCAGGCTCAGGGTTGACTCAGCCTTCCATCTTTTCTAAGGTAGGTAAATTGAGGACCCAGTTTGTGGGGGCAATAAGCTGACTTTGTATAAATATACAAAAGGATGAAGGGTATTGCTTAGCGCACTGTAAGCCGCCCTGAGTCTCCGGAGAAGGGCGGCATATAAATCAAATTTAAAAATAAAATTAATCTTAATTGTACTCATGTTAATCCAGCATTTCCCCATTCTTCCAACTCCACTGAATGGAAGTCTCAAGATGCCAATCGTTATCAAAACTTGAAGAAATCAAATGGTTGTTGGGAATGTTGGCAACCGTGGCAGCATATGGATCAGCAATGAGAATGGCAAATGTCATACCAGTATTAGCTTCTGCTGACTCAAGGATAAGTGAAGAATACTTCAACCCAGCAGAAAATAACCCAAAGGCAAGAGAAAAAAGGTAGAAGGCTAACAGTTATTATATTGTACAACTGTAATTCAGATTTAAAATACAGTATGGCAGCTCTTAATGAGAAATCAAAAGGTAAAGATATTGAATGAGACAGTGTTCCTTAAGGCTATATTCCCAAAACACAGAATACAAAGAAACTAGTTCAAAGTGCTTTTCCCTTGCTACGGGAGTGAGATCTTTGGGAGTGGCATATTATATGCTTTACTAAGACATCATGCCATTCTGTTTACCTTTAACTCTTTTTTTTTTCTTTTGAGCAAACTAATTCATAGGTCATTTAAAATACTTCTACTTACAGGCACAGCAAGTTATGCTCGTAAAAGATCAGAAATAATTAAATTCATTCACTTATATTCCTGACCTTCCTTATCAGTGACTGGTACAAAAGATTTGAAGATTGTTGAACAGGTTACTTCTTTATATACTAGTGCAGGCAAATGGTTATTGATAGTCTCAGCACTTCTCTGGAAGTCATAAAATGTGAACTGAAACATCAGCACTCAAATTTCTAGAAGGTGAGAATATCCCCTTCTGAATGCTTCACCGTATTTTTTATTTCATATTTTATGTAAGACTGTAGGTGCAGAAAGAAACTCAAAAATAAAATTGAAAAGCTGGTAAAGAAAAGTTAAGGTGGAATATATGTGTATTGAAAATATGAAAACTTCAATGTACTTTCTGAAAGAAGAAAATAAATCTTGGGAGAAAATGCTTTTAAAATCCATCATTGAGAATGGGCTGAAGTGAATTATTGATAAATTATAAATTGCATAATTATACTGAAAAGACATTAAAGTGGATTTGTACTAGAAAGTTCAATGTAGTTTTCAAATTAGTGCATCTTGTAAAACTAACTCTACTGCTTCCAAAGATACGTTATGTAAAACAGAACAGAAAGAGCCTTAGAAATGGGGTAAGCATTGTCTTGGTTCTTGTTGCTGTTTTTTTTAAAAATCTTCCTAATGCTATTCTGCAATGTTGTTCAATGTCTGGGAGAACTCCCCAATTAATTAATGTTCCTTCCTTCTTTCATGATTTATTTATCTTCTCAGTCAGTAAGAATTCTATGCAACCTACATCACCCACAATTTTTTCTATTTATGACCCTGTAAACCCTTGTTTCAGGGGAGGGTCAGGGTGATTGAATGGAGTTGCACATTTACGGCCTGAAGTCCTTCCCAACACCTACAGGGAGTTCACAGCAGATATTTTCTTTTTGCGCCCTGATAAAAAAATACTGTTGGTTCCTAGAATTGAACTCTCAACATTCCGAGTGGGAGGCGATCATCTTCACTTCTAGGCCAATGCCCCGCACTATCATCCACAATTAATAAAATATATGACTTCAATATATAAATATCAATATAACATTATTTATGCAAATTATAAACCATACTAGTGGTAGTGGCACTACATTCTTTGAAAAGAAAGATCTGAAGTATCAGATTACAAAGATCTGAATTATGCAGACAAAGTTTCATCTGTAGCAGTCTGCAAAAGCAAAGTTGGACTTTGAAAAAGAATAGAAAGAATGTAGATTCTCTTAAATATTTTTGTTGGAAAACTTTTAATAATATTGTGGATAGCCAAGAAAACAGAAGGATCATAGAATAAATCAATCCAAAATTGACTAGCATCAAATTATTTTGGACACATTAGATAAGATCCTATTACCTTGAATAGTCCGTAAAGGTAGAGGGAGGCATAGACAACATTAACAAAGAAATGCAAGAATTGTTAAATAAGAAAAGAAACTCTACATGAAATCTCAGCCCTAGAAATGTATTAAATGTAACAAAGAGAGAAATTTAAAAGCTCCCGGTTTTGATATAAAATAGAAAGAAACTCTGGTAGGCTTATGTTATTATATCCTACAATAATACAGAAGAGCTCCAATAGTTCTTATGGACTCTGTTTCCTGAACTGGTTTATCTTGTTAGGCTAATAACAATGATGGGAAAGGTGAAAGGAAGGAGGACAACTTCAGCAAGGTGGATGGATATGATTCAGTGATGGGTTTCAAAAATTTTTACTATCGGCTTGGTGGGCATGGCTTAGTGGGAAGGTTACTGTAAAATCTGCATTTCCTCCCGATCAGCTGGGACTCAGGAGGCAGAGAATAGATGGGGGCGGGACCAGTCAGAGGTATTTACCGGTTCTCCAAACTCAAAATTTCCACTACTGGTTCTCCAGAACTGGTCAGAACCTGCTGAAACCCACTTTTGATTTGATTTGATAGGAATGGCTATAATATGGGAAGAACTGTAGAACTAAACTGGGATAGATTATCTTGGATAAGATCTATGTGGTCACTGAAAGTTGATGACTCCTAATCTATCAGTAGTTTGACCCTTTTTATTTATTTCTATTAATCAACTAGAAAATGCCAATTTATTTAAATTTGGGACTTATAAAATGCTAATCAGTAATAAAGATGCTACTATATTTATATCTGCAAATGAAGAAAGTTTGCAATTATAGAATAATTATACTCAAATCCTTGGACAGAACATAGAAATAGAGGCTTATAGCAATATATAAGTTTAGCAAATAGTTTACCAGCAGCAGAGTCTTGATAATGTGATAAATAGTTTATAGATGTATGACACTTCCTCTAGCATAAGTGTCCATGTGTGTCGTATGGTCTTCAGTTAGGATATGTTAATTGTATTCTTGCATACAGTTTCAGATTGTCAGAGACAATGTGAAAGAGACCTTCCAAGTTTCTGGGTAACTGGAATATATGCTATTCTGATATTACTTTCCAAGCTGATTTCTTTCTAATGGGTTGTCTGATGTTCAGAAACTGTTTCTTTCCACACAGATCTTAACTCATGTATTCATTTGTTTTGGATGCAAATATGCCAACAAAAGTGTGTATAGTCAAGGCTATGGTGTTCCCACTTGCAATGTATGGCTGTGAAAGTTGGACCATAAGAAAGGCTGAGCGCCAAAGAATTGAGGCCTTTGAACTATGGTGCTGGAGAAGACTCCTGCGAGTCCCCTGGACTGCAAGGCAATCAAACCAGTCAGTCCTAGAGGAGATCAACCCTGACTGCTCTTTAGAAAGCCAGATCCTGAAGATGAAACTGAAATACTTTGGCCACCTAATGAAAAGGAAGGACTCACTGGAGAAGAACCTAATGCTGGGAAAGATTGAGGGCAAAAGAAGAAGGGGATGACAGAGAATGAGGTGGCTGGATGGAGTCACTGAAGCAGTAGGCATGAGCTTAAATAGACTCCAGAGAATGGTAGAGGACAGGAAGGCCTTGAGGATCGTTGTCCATGGGGTTGCGATGGGTCGGACATGACTTCGCAACTAACAACAACAAATGCTTTATTTTCTAGTGCGGTACCAACTACCTATGCTCTCCTTAGCATAGCTGAGGAAATGCAAAATCTTACAGAATTACAGCTCAGTGAGTTGAATTAAATATCATTTAGTGTTGATGATTTATACATAATTATTGATATTATCTATTATGATATAAGTTAGTTGGAAGTATCCATCTCCCATTATCAACAGGACATTGTTAGAACAAGACAGTCGAAGCATCTAAAATGATTGCCCCAGGTAAGACAGTTCTTTCCATAATAAAAAATAGTATTAAAAATATAAATTGAGGTATGAATATCTATGCTGTATTTTTTTTAAATGCATTTTTGAGTATAGTCTCTCCATTTGGTGAAAGAGAATGGAGGAATTTTGGTAAAGGATTTTCCAGAAAAGCAATACATTTAACAGCCAAAGAGGTTATAGAATAATGAAAGGATATATAACAGATTCCATTCACCGCTATCATTACCCCCACAAAAAATAGAACAAAAAAGCATAAATAAATAAATATTTTTTAAAAAACTGATTTGTTTTAAATTATAAAACAGAAATTATTGCAGACAACATAATGTTTGTTTGAGAAAAGATTATTAGAGAAGTTGGTAGACAAATTTACTCCATATTATTCGTAAGTTCTTCAAAACTGAATGTTTATTTTATTTTATTTACAGTACCAGAACAGTATTGTAAATAAAATGAAGGCAATGAAGATTTTAGGACAAAAAAACTAGCATACTTTTGAAACATGCTTAATAATCTCCAGTCTCTCATTATAAAATATAATTGGAATGCCACATGACTTTTATCTATTAATTATTGTGTTCTACATTTATCTTTTGTTTGATACAATAGTGAACCTGTACACTTGCTGGATTCCCCCGTTCCCCCAAGACCAGGTTTTCCTTAAGTATCATTCCATACAGTTCATCAGCATGGTATCTTCAAATAAATTTTCAAGTATACACATTTATTGGACAATTAATATGATTTATGCCGTCTGCAGTAATTTCAGATGGAACATTTGCTAAGCCAGTTAGTAATTTTTTTAATTGAACAATGGCCTTTCTAAATAAATAACTTTAGTTTTAGGGTAAGAAGCTGATATCCACCACCATTATTGTTTATATAATTAATCATCATACAACATTTATTATATCTGACATGATTTAACAAGAATCGGTTTAAGATATGTAAAATTCAGCTAAGTATAATACTAGGAGATCTGGAATCCATTTACTAACTGTTGCATATACTTTGAGAAATGGAGATTGGATATTAATTTATGAATTTGAATACTGAAGGTCTGCTGCTAAAGGACCTGATTCCTTTCCTGATCCATTGTTTCATAACAGAAGATGCAGAGATCCTCAGCATGCTCAACTCACCCAGACAATTTCCATCCAAGGGGGAAAACTGTATTGTAACTGTTGGCTCAGAAACATGCAGTGGAGGGACTCAAGTAATTTAACAACGGGTTCTTGCCCTAATAACCGGTTGGCTGGGTGTGCGTGGCCAGGGGGCGTGACAGCACTTAGCCTCCTGCAGCACTCTGCCAGTCAAAATTGGGCATGGGTTAATTACAAAATGTGGGCTTGTTTTGTGACAGCCAGATCCAGCGAGCAAGGGGTGTGAACTGCACAGAAAATACACTCTTGTTTGGTTATGAAGAAATATCCCCAAAGTCAGATGTACATTAAATGTAGACTGACTTTTAGCTACAAATCTTCCCAG